>NW_028262352.1:4055062-4359887 GCF_047370975.1 Nipponia nippon | reverse complement strand
TGAACAACCCCAGCTCTTTCAGCCTTTCCTCATAGCAGAGGTGTTCCATGCCTCTGACCATTTTTGTGGCCCTCCTCTGGACCCGCTCCAACAGGTCCATGTCCTTCCTGTACTGAGGACCTCAGAGCTGGATGCAGTACTCCAGGTGGGGTCTCACCAGATCAGAGTAGAGAGTCAGAATCACCTCCCTCGCCCTGCTGGCCATTCTTCTTTTGATGCAGCCCAGGATACGGTTGGCTTTCTGGGCTGCAAGAGCACATTGCCGGCTCATGTCCAGCTTTTTGTCTATCAGTACCCCCAAGTCCTTCTCCTCAGGGCTGCTTTCAATCCCTTCATCCCCCAGCCTGTACTGATACCGGGGACTGCCCTGACCCAGGTACAGGACCTTGCACTTGTCCTTGTTGAACCTCATGAGGTTCACACAGGCCCACCTCTCCAGCTTGTCCAGATCCCTCTGGATGGCATCCCATCCCTCAGGCATGTCAGTGTTAGTGTTATAAATAATACCATAATTAGCAATGTCAAAAATGTTCCCTTTTTTTCTGTGTAATAATGATTTTTATTTTTTTTCTGGGATGTGAACATGATAATCTCATAAGTGACTCAGACTTGACCCAGTTTGAACATAAGCAGGTGTTCTTATCTGGTGGTTGCCTCTTTTGTAAGCTATAAAATGAGTTCCGTGATCATACTGCATAATATCCATTTTATAGGAGCTGTCACAATTGTCAGACGTGAGTTTTTTTAAACTTCTTTTGTGAAGTTGATGAACAAGCTTGTTGACATTGAACTCTTTTTTATCCTTAGAAGTGTTTCTGTGGGAAAGATTTTATTACTTTGAACCCCATAACATTTCTTGATCATGTAGCAAAGGTCAGTGAAATGCAGCATCTTTGAACAATAAATGGTCAAATATGTAAGGGTATTTGGAAGGAGACTGTCTGCTTCTTTAATGGAATGTTGTGGTTTAACCCCAGTTGGCAACTAAGCACCACACAGCTGCTCGCTCACCTCCCCCCCAGTGGGATGGGGGAGAGAATCAGGAAAATAAAGTAAAACCCGTGGGTTGAGATAAAGACAGTTTAATAGGACAGCAGAGGAAGAGGAAATAATAATCATCATCATCATCAACAACAACAAAAAAAGTGATGCATAATGCAATTGCTCACCACCTGCTGAACGATGCCCAGCCTGTCCCCAAGCAGCGATCCAGCGATCACCCCCCCCCCAGTTTATATACTGAGCATGACGCCATACAGTATGGAATAGCCCTTTGGCCAGTCTGGGTCAGCTGTCCTGGCTGTGCCCCCTCCCAGCTTCTTGTGCACCTGGCAGAGCATGGGAAGCTGAAAAGTCCTTGACTAGTATAAACTCTATTTAGCAACAACTAAAACTTCAGTGTGTTATCAACATTATTCTCATCCTAAATCCAAAACACAGCACTATACCAGCTACTAGGAAGAAAATTAACTCTATTCCAGCTGAAATCAGGACAGGGTATCTGGTCAAAGGAGTCATAAACAAAAACAGACAGAGACAAACCTGAGGGATGAATGATAAGGGAGGTTGTGATGAGAACAAACCTGGCCAGTCACACTGGTTAGGATATGTGGAGTGTGAGAGTATTTATTTCTTCAGCTGATAGGGCAAGGAAAGGGAGGGAGACAAATACACAGAGACAGAAAACCTTACCAATTAGCCTTAACAAAGACAATAATCAGAAACAAACCTGGTCAGTCACACTAATTGAGGGGCTATCAAGAAACTGCAGGCAAACAGGGACTTTGCAACTGATAAGGATGCAAACCTGAGGGTCCAGGATGTTTGAGAGGGGTAGGTGGAGCTATGCCAATTGATGAGACAGTGTGCAGGAGAAGGGGGAGCAGGGATGAACAAAGAGGGTAGACAGAAAAGACTATCAAAGGGGCTGGTCGCAGGTAGAACGGGGGCCAGTCAGTATGCTTGTCTGGCTGAGCCCTGCGCCTGACCACAGTCTATCCTATCTTCTTATATCTTCTTATTAAATATTTTCTTAACTGTCTCTCTGTGGAATCTCACTCTGTCTCGTGTGTGTGCGCTGCAAGGACTAAGCACCAGCTACTGGTGAGACCTGTGTGCTATATCAGTGGATTTGGTTCCAGTTGCTGGAGTCAGGGGCGGGGAGGGGGCCTGTGGTGTCAGCTACTGGAGCAAGTGAGGGTGCTAGCATCAGTAGTTGTAGGGGCCATAGCTCTCAATCTAGGTAGGGTCCTACCGACTTTGTGCCTGGAATGCCAGCTACTGATGGGACCAGTGTGAGTGGATTTGGTGTCAGCTACTAGTGTCAGACCAGGGGTGTAGGTGCCTCTGGCCTGTAGTGTCAGCTACTGGACTGAGTGGGGGTCTCTTGCCTCCAGCCACTGCGGTGGGAATAGTGTGTGTCCCAAAAACCAGCTACTGGAAGGGACTGTCATGAGTGAGGCAAGTGAGGGGCTCCGTGTCAGCAACCGGAGCAGGACAGCGTGTCACAACCCACATGCTTGGTGCTGGCTGCTGGGAGGAGGGGATGTCCAATTGTCTGTATCTTCTCCAAACCTGGTGTCTAGGGAAGTGTGTGTGTGGAATTTGCTAGCAAACTTCAAGCTGGACTAGCTGGCAAGTAGGAGGCCCTGGGTCTGGGCAAGGATATCAGGCGGGCAAGGGTCCCTGCTGGTATACCCAGGGGGACTTGTGAGTGTAGAGTGCCTGTGGGACGAGTGTGTGAGCACATGTGTCTGCTAACAAGCATCGAGCTGGACTAGCTGGTAAGTAGGAGACCTGTGGAGTGGTTAAGAGGGCCTGAGATCCAGGCAGTGGTATTGGACAGACTTAGGGGCCGTGCTGATACTCAGGGGATCCATGAATATGTGTGGGCTTGTGAATCTAGAGAATGCCATGTGTGTGCCTTCACTAGTGACCTATCTCTACCAGCCAAAGAGGAGGAAGGGAACTTGGCTGCCTATAGTTATGTTTTATGAGTCCTATATGTAGGTGCTGTTGAAGGCAGCACTGAAGGGAATGAGACACGGACTCCACATATGAGTTCAGGCGAAAGACAAGCGAAGACACGTTATTTTTACAATCTATCCCTTCTATAATATGATCTAGTGTTCATGAGCAAGCAAAACTTATTTCATTGGTTATATGGTACCGAATATCTCTTTGGTCAGTTCAGGTCAGCTGTCCCTGCTGTGTCCCCTCCCAACTTCTTGACCACCCCAGCCTACTCCCTGAGGGGGCAGAGTAAGAAAGAGAGAAGGCCTTGACACTGTGCAAGCACTGTTCAGAAATAGCTAAAACATTGGTGTGTTATCAATATTGTTTTTAGCCACAAATCTAAAACACAGCAACATACAAGCTGTTATGAAGAAAATTAACTCCATCCCAGCCACACCCAGTACAATCTCCACCCCTTATTCCATACCATTTGCATCATGTTCAGGTCCTACAGTATTCAATACATTCTCATCAACCACCACCACGCCCTTCCCTGTCCTTTGACATATGCACAGATATCATACCCCTAGTCTATAGGGCCATCAGTTCATTTAGTCCATGACTTGGGCTCCATCTGTTGTGATGGTCATTCAGGAGAGGAAAGATGGTGTGTTGTGTTGGATTGTTGGGAGCTGAAACCAGCTCAGGTTGCATCACTGCTGCACTTGCTCGGTTCCTTTCAAGGTTCATCCTCCATTGGTTCGGAAGGCTCCTGCTGTAGTACTTCTGACACACAACTATGGCATTGTAGCAAACACTACACATCAAGGTTATCCCCCCAGATCTCCAGCCAACACGGGCTTTATACCCCCAGCAGTAGGTGTGTCATGTTATAAGGGGCGGAGACAAGGGAGGGTCGACCCTTAACTCTTTCCGTACAGCACGTGATCTTCCGGTCGCCAGCCCTTATCTTTACTACATTTCCCCCTCCCTTAGCTCCAGTAGTTCTGGATCTTGCTGGGGAAGCTGCGTGTAAAATAATCGATATATGGTAAGACTTATACAGACACGCATCCGTTACGTTCATAGATTTTGCTCAGTCCAGCCAGTAGTTCGTTGCGGCTCCCTCATTACTCCCCCACACCATCAGGATGCATAGGGAAATGGTAACCTGTCAAGATAAGACTCAATAGATTGATTAATGTCTATACGGTCGAATATTTCGACTGGGTACCCATTCTAGCATCCCTTTCTCGGTTTGCACACACGCATACCCACGTCCCAAGCAACGGAGGGAATAAGGCCCCCCCCAGTCACGGGTTTGCAGGTCCCGTACTTGAACCAAAGGGTAAGGCCCTTCGTTCTCATCGAGCCGGAAATGTGCCTGGGTTGCAGTCTGGGTTTTATAGGTGTTCCCTCGAATGGTATGATTTAAGGTAATTAGTGCCGTCGTCAACAGACGCTGTGCCCGAAATAAGGGAGGGTCAAGGGGAGGGGGAACCCCTGTTCCTGGGCTTATCTTTTCCCCCTCCCTAAGTCGGTCGAGTAACCCTTTTAATGTGCGATGCGCGCGTTCCACAATGCTTTGGCCCGTACTGTTATAGGGAATGCCATGACTCAACTGAATATCCCAGCGCGCGCAAAAGTCCTTTGTCTTCTTGCTGACGTATGCCGCTCCATTATCTGTTTTAATTTTTTGTGGGATGCCAAGTTGCGCCATACAGTCCTGCCAATGTAAAATAACTGCGAGAGCATTTTGTTTAGCATGCATAGTGGCTAAAATAACTCCACTGCAGGTATCAACTGTGACATGCAGATACTTACGTGGATTAAAGGGTTCATAAATCGTAACATCAGACTGCCATATTTGGTTGGGCTGCAACCCTCGAGGGTTTACCCCTGCCTCCCAGAGGGGACCTTTGGAACACACAGGACAAGCAGCAATCACAGAGCGAGCATCTTGCAACGTAATGCCAGCGAGCCTAGCTAAACCGCGAGCTCCACAGTGGAGGAGCTCATGCAGGCGGAAAGCTCGCCTTAGGTTAGAAGTTTCTTCAACCGCCAGTACGCTCTTTGCTAAGCTGTCCGCTATTTCATTCCCAGCAGAAAGAAAACTCGGTATGGAACTATGACTATTAACATGGATAGGACAGACAGGAGCGGTTCTCATTTGCAGTGCGGTGAGCAACATTCCGGCAATCTCTGACGTTGCCCCAAGTGCCCATCGGCACTTCTTCAGTAACTTATATACATAGCAAGAGTCTGTGATTAGATCCAAGGCCTCTTCGGGCCATTGAGTGAGAGCCATCCATACCGCTTTGGCCTCAAGATACTGCACGGATTGCCCTTGATCTTGATAACTAATGTGGGTCCACTGACCATCCTCCTGCCATGTAACGACAGCTTTCCCAGTAATCGATGACGCGTCGGTAAAAACCGTGCGGCCTCCGGTGGGTTGTTCAACTATGGCACTAGCTGGCAAAAAATGGAGTACCTGGATTATCTCCCCACAGGGGTGTGGTCTTAGACCTTCAATACGACCCGTAAATTCAGCTATCGCCGCTTGCAGGAGCCCCACTTGTGGAAGTACCAACTCCCACTGTGCCAAAGAACAGGGCAATGCGATGACCTCCGGGTCCTTCCCTGTTAAGTGTTGAGTTTGCCTCCGACAGCGGAGAATAAGCTGGGATAATAATGTTGGCCAAGAAATTAAAGCCGTCTTTGGTTTGCCTTGATACAACCAAGCAAAAGGCCAGCCTTTTTCACCATTATTTTGAATTAGTAAACCATGGCCAGCGGTATCGGTCATGTAAATCAGGGCAGTGACCGGTTGTTCAGGTGTAAATCGAGCGAGACCCCAATGCTGGGCCCGCTCCATAATTGTCCTAAGAATCTCCTGATGGTTTCTTGAAAGAGTCCTTGGAGCTAGGGGGAATCTCCTCCTTTCAGGAGTTGATATAAGGTAGTCATTTCTGCCTCAGATATTGGAATAAAGTTTCTAAGCCACAATAGTTGTCCAATTAATTTTTGTGCCTCATGAAGTGTTGTCACTGTAGTCCGAATTTCAAATGATTGTGCTGTCACGCTTCGTGGCCTCAGTTGAGTACCTAAATACTTTACTGCACGCCCTACCTGTGTTTTCCGAGGCTCAATGTGTAACCCATGTCGCTCCAAACTGACTATCAGCTGCACGCGTGCCTTTTCCAGTAACTCCTCTTGGTTGGACGCCAATAACACGTCATCCATGTAATGGAAAATGATGACCGTAGGGAAATTTTCTCGAATAGGGCGTATCGCAGCAGCTACAGCAATTTGACACAAGACTGGTGAGTTTTTCATGCCCTGGGGTAACACCTTCCATTGATATCTGGCGCACGGGTGTTGATTGTTAGGCTCAGGAACAGTAAAGGCAAAGCGTACTCTATCTTCTTCATGCAAGGGAACACTAAAAAAGCAATCTCTAATATCTATAACCACTATTTGATAGTCAGGTGGAATCATGGCCGGAGAAGGGAGGCCCGCTTGTAGCGGACCCATGTCTTGTATGCATGCATTAACTGCGCGTAGATCATGTAGCAGTCGCCACGCTCCCGATTTTTTCTTTATCACGAAAATGGGGGTGTTCCAGGGACTTGTAGAGGGTTCGATGTGTCCTGTGTCAAGTTCTCGTTGTACCAATTGTCGAACAGCTGCCCTCTTTTCCTCTGTCAATGGCCACTGCTCTACCCACACTGGTTTATCTGTCAACCAGGTGAGTTTTAATGGGCGGACACAGGCAGTGGCCATTATGATAAATTTGTACGCAGCACTATATTCATCTTCTGCAAGCAACATCGTCCCAAGATGACAATGGGTAACTCAGCAATGACGGGGTTACACCATGCTACCCTAGCTTGTCCGGATTCCGGATCCTTCAACATAATTTGCATTGGGTTCCTGCTTTGATGCGAGGTCTGCATGCCTCCCACGCCTTGCAGCGAACCTCTCGGTTCGAGTGGCCAATCATCTGGCCATAGATGTGATGGGATTACTGTAACATCCGCTCCTGTATCTAAAAGGGCTCTTAACACGAGGCGTGGTGTTCCCCCCAACTCTGGGAGCCATGGGGTAACTATAATATCTACTTCTGGTCGTGTGGTCATGTTTAGGGTGAGTGCCACATACGGCGAGGCTCTATCCCCAACCTCCTCTATTGCGCGCTCCCATCTCCCCAAGGCAGCTGAGTTGGATATTGCATCATTGGGACCGCAGGCGACTGTGCTGGTCCCGGGGAAGGAGAGACTCCCTGTGCCATACATTGCGCTGCTGTCGTCGGGCCTGTTGAGCTGATCACTGGGGCAGGTGGGGATGGCACGGCCCTCAGCCATCCCCTCTTCTCGTTTCCCCAGCCCGGTCTCCTTTGCTGACTCCCCGATTTGCACTGTCGAGCTCTGTGGCCTAGTCGCCCGCAGCGCCAGCATCGTAGGTCTCTCTCTCCTTCCCCTGTTCCGGGGGTGTTTATTTTTGAAGGGCATTGTCGCGCCATGTGTCCTTGCCCCCCACACTTAGGGCACGTAAGTCGTGCGCCGCGGCAGGCCGCATGGACTGCGGCCACTACCGGTTGCATACTTTGCGCCTGTTCCTGTTCCAGCACGTAACGAATCATCTGTGAAAGCGTGGTCCCTATGGGTAACTGTCTTAGCAACACTGCAGTTTGTGGGTTTGCTTGCGTACGTGCACAGTCAAACAATATCGCCTCCTTAGCCTGCTCAGGAAGTCGAGCAACCTGGAGCGCCGCTTGCAGCCAGTCTAAAGACTTTGTGAAGGGCTCACTTAACGATTGCCGTATTTGGACCCATGGAGGCTCCCTTTTATCAAGAGCCGCGATGATGCTTATCGCTTCCTGGGCAGCTTTCGAAGATGCAGCAAAATCACGCCCCCGCATTCGCTGAGCCTGTGCCTGAGGAGTTGCGAACTGCCCTTCACCCATCAGCTGCTCTAAAGTCACTCCTGCCATGGGATGGTTGGCCTGTTGCGCCTCGATAACAACTTGGGTGCACCGATTCCTCCACTCCTCCCTAAACAATACCATCATCGAGGGGGTCAATACGGCCCGCATCAACTGAATGATATCAAAAGGTGCAAGCGGCGTTGCAAAAACACAGTCTAGTAGGACTTGGGTTTCTGGGGAATTTAATCCATGACTTTTCACCGTTGTGACCAATTCTTTCACCAACTTTGCATCTAACGGTTGCCACTCATATCCTCCACCTGGGGCTGCTCGGATAGGAAATGCTTGAATCGGAGGGGCCTGGAATCGCACTCCTTCCAAGACACAATTTTTTGCAATCATCTGCCAATCCGTCCCGTTTGCCCTCTCTTTCGGCATTCCCCCTGGCATAAGACTTTCCGCATTTGCCACCACCCCTCTCAATCGGCTGATCAATGCCTCGAGTTCCCTTGAAACCTCGTTAGTCCGTCTTGGAAGCGGGGGCGGATGAGCAACAATCGAGGATCCCTCGTCACCCCCTTCGCCCTCACTGCTATCAGAGCTCATGGGGTAATCGTGTACAGGCTCCCTCCACTGTGAGGGAATACCAGTTTGATTTCCCATTGCCCTAGGGATAGGGGTTCCCTCTGGTGGCTCAGGTATCACTGACAGTGCCGGGGGAGCCCTACCACCCCCCTTCGATGTCCTGCGCTCCGCTCTCTGTGTGTCCAGCACTCGTCGATCACTGGGATACAACGGGGCGTCCTCAGGTGTTTTGCCTTCTTTTTCTCCTTCCCGCCATCTTCCTTCACGTAGTTCACGATACTGCTGGGATCCCACATCGGCCCCCGGGACCCAATCCAGCAACCTATCAGTCAGCTCCCTTTCCACACATTGTTGCAACTCGCCCCAGGGGTATTGAGGAAGTGGCAGATCCGCCGGTGCAGGAGGTGCCGAAGGTTCCGTGGGCGGCCGCTCTAAACTCCCCACTTGTATCGGGAACACCTTTCCCGACTCCTTTGTTCCCGCTGCACCATAGTCTCCCTGCACCTCCCCTTCCTCCGTTGGCTCAGCCCCCAGTAACAACGGTTCCGTCTGTGTCCCACAGGCCACTCCTTCCCAGCCAGCCTGTGTCCCCTCCGAAACTAAACTTGTTGGCTTTTCGTTCCCAGGAGATTCCTGCCCCATCAGCACACCATGTGCAGCAGGCCGGCGCCGCCTTGCCGCAAACCCCCTCTTGAGCACCCTTGTCGTTACCGACTTTAGTACCTTTATGAGTTCCGCGAGCTCCATCGCTGTTGCCTGATCACGTCGGGGTCACCACTGTGTAGCAAACACTACACATCAAGGTTATCCCGCCAGATCTCCAGCCAACACGGGCTTTATACCCCCAGCAGTAGGTGTGTCATGTTATAAGGGGCGGAGACAAGGGAGGGTCGACCCTTAACTCTTTCCGTACAGCACGTGATCTTCTGGTCGCCAGCCCTTATCTTTACTACATGGCATCATACAACTATGGCATTGTACAACTCAAGTCATGGGTTATTTTCACGAATGGATCCTTTTTGCCCACTATTTTTCCTCACACTGCATGTTGGGACAGTCGAGATGATAGCTGAGACGTAGGCCCATAGGGCTGGTGAGGAAGAGAGATTCTCTTTGAATTGCTGGAGCTGGCAGGCCAGTCTATCCACATTTGGTGCCTCAATCTGTCCAATCTATTATTGCTAGGGTGCTGGCATATGACAGTGGTACATTCCATACACCTTCTGCCACATGGACCGCATGCACTGGACATCATCCAGATCTTTGGAGGCCTGGTTGTTGTCCAGGTTGCTGTAGATCGCCTCCACCACTGCTAATTCCCTCAGATACTGGACACCTTCCTCTGCGATAGAGTACTTGCTTTTGTAGTTTACAAGATCTTCCTTGAGGGAATACCTTGCCTTCATGCTTGACAGGAGCCGCCTCCAGAGGCTGTGGATTGTTGCCCCTCTTCCGATTCCTTTGTCGATTCCCGAGTGCCTAGTGAGGGATCCCAGCTTCCAGGCTTCATTACTCTCTAATTCCTGACCCCAATAACCCAGCATGGGAGCAACCGGGTGATAATTTTCTGGCCTGGATGATGGCTGTAATCTTTCCATATATCTCGCAGATCACTCAGGGATAGAGACCGGGTGGTTTCTGACTCAATTATGATTTCTGTCTCTTCCCTCTCTTGTTCTTGCGGCTGTTTTGCTGCAGAACAGGCTGCCTTTTCTGATTCTTCCTCCTGCTCCCTCTCAGGAGGAGCTTCTTCCTCCTTTATTAACCAAGTTGACTTGCACTTCCATTGTTTCTTTTTGAATATAGGAGCAACTGTTATAGTTGATGGTTGGGTCTCTGGCTTAGCCACAGATTCTGTTTGTAAGGCCTCAGATCCAGAGACCCTCTCGCCCAAACAGACACAGGCTCGATAGGCGTAGGCCTGGCCCCAGCACAGTGCAAGAAGTTGTATCTCTATGGTATAGGCAAGGCATCCTTTCTTCAAGTGTTCTGCCACTTCAACAGGATTCCATGCCTGTTGGGGCATGAAGTCCCACACCATTGGAGGTGAAAACTGGTCTAGGCACCTGCTCAAATTCTCCCACGCACCTTGCCACCCATGATCAGACTACCTCAGGGCACATCCCCATGTGGCATTCCCAACTAGTTGGTTAACCTTAGGAAAAGCCGAAATCAGATTCACGACACACACCAATACAAGCATTCTGGGATGTTCAAGAAATTGAAGACCATTGTAACAAGGCAGGAAACATCTACCCCTGAGAAGAAGGGGGAGGTGCTTTTATCATAGCTCTCCCAGGCAAAGCAAAATAAAGTGATAAACTGCATAGCAAACAGCAAAAGCCAAAAGCAGCCATTAACAAGCCCTGGATTTTGATGCACAGCAAGAGTGGGAGCACACCACAGAGCAGGTGAGGGAACAAATAAACCAACGTCATGAACAAACAAGTCAACACTGCAAACAGCAACAGCAAGTAACAGATAAACAGGTCTAAAAACTATAAATTCAGTCTAGTGCACTCTGATCAAATTTGTCTTTAACCTCTAAAGCCCTGCCAGCAGCTAAGTCCCCGCCCAGTCACTCAGTCACTCCCTCACAGCAGGATGGGGGAGAGAATCAGAAGGGCAAAAGCAAGAAAAACTTATGGGTTGAGATAAAGACAGCTTAATAAGTGAAGGAAAAAAAGAAAAAAGCAAGTGATGCAAAGGCAGTCATTCATCACCTCCCACCAGCAGACCGATGCCCAATCTCCAAGCAACAGCTACCTTGAAAAACTTCCCCCCCGCAGCTTTTATTGCTGAACATGACGTTATATATTATGGAATATCTCTTTGGTCAGTTTGGGTCAGCTGTCCCAGTTGTGTCCCCTCCCAATCTCTTGCTCACCCCAGCCTACTCCCTGAGGGGGCAGAGTGAGAAAGAGAGAAGGCCTTGACACTGTGCAAGCACTGTTCAGAAATAGCCAAACTCTGGTCTGTTATCAACACTGTTTTAGCCACAAATCTAAAACACAGCAACTTACAGGCTATTATGAAGAAACTTAGCTCTATCCCAACCAGACCTAGTACAACAAGATTAGCATAGATGTGATGGTTCAATAAGCGTTTATGACTGATCTTCTTTTCCAGTATGTGATTGCATATGTTGAATGCATTTGTCCATAATTTATTTTTAGTTTCCAAACCAACGCTGTGGCAATACAGGAAAAAAGATGCAGGTATGTGGTTCAGAGAATTTGAATATATTTGTTGTTTGTTTTATTTTCCCCTCTCTTAATGAAAATAATTCAAATTATTATTGGATAAAATATTTTAATATTGATAGAAGCAGTTACCTTTTGTTTTTTCTCTGTTTTTATCATTTGATAGTCAGTAAAACCTCTTAAAATCAAAGGGACAGGTTTTGAAAATATTATTTCTGTATGAAAATTTTGTTTCAGCTGTATCTACAATTAAAACATATATGATTCTAATTGAAACTAGCAGAAATATTTTCCTTTTTTCTGTTGTCGTAGTTTAACCCCAGCCAGCAACTAAGCACCACACAGCTGCTCACTCACTCCCCCCTCCCGGTGGGATGGGGAGGAGATGGAAGGGTGAAAGTGAGAAAACTCGTGGGTTGAGATAAGAACAGTTAATTAACTGAAGTAAAATAAAATAGAATAGTAGTAATAGCAGTATAAATAATAATAATAATAATAATAATAATAATAATAATAATAATAATAATAATGATATACAATAATAATATACAAAGCAAGTGATACACTATACAATTGCTCACCAGCTGCCGAACAATGCCCAGCACGTCCCCAAGCAGCGATCACTGCCCCCCAGCCAACTCCCCCAGTTTATATACTGAGCATGATGTCATACAGTATCATAGAATCATAGAATGTCCTGAGTTAGAAGGGACCCACAAGAATCATCTAGGCCAACTCCTGTCCCTGCATAGGACAACCCCAAAATTCACACCATATGTCTGAGGGCGTTGTCCAAATGCTTCTTGAATGTTGTCAGGCTTGGCGCCGTGACTACCTCCCGGTGGAGCCTGTTCCAGTGCTCCACCACCCTCTGGGTGAAGAACCTTTTCCTAATGTCCAGCCTAAACCTCCCCTGGCATATCTTCCTGCCGTTCCCTCGGGTCCTATCATTGGTCGCCAGGGAGAAGAGATCAGCGCCTGCCCCTCCTCTTCCCCTTGTGAGGAAGCTGTAGACCGCGATGAGAACAGACCAAGTGACTTCAGCCACTCCGCATACGGCTTCCCCTCTAAACCCTTCACCATCTTTGTGGCTCTCTGGACACTCTCTAGTAGCTTCGTATCCTTTTTGTACTGTAGCGCCCAAAACTGCACACAGTACTCAAGATGAGGCTGCACCAGTGCAGAGTAGAGCGGGACAATCACCTTCCTTGACCGGCTAGCAATACAGTGCTTGATGCACCCCCGGACACGGTTGGCCCTCTTGGCCTCCAGGGCACACTGTTGGCTCATGTTCAAGTATGGAATACTTATGGAATACGGTATGGAATAGCCCTTTGGCCAGTCTGGGTCGGCTGTCCTGGCTGTGCCCTCTCCCAGGTTCTTGTGAACCAGGCCGAGCATGGGAAGCTGAAAAGTCCTTGACTAGTGTAAGCGCTACTGAGCAACAACTAAAACATCAGCGTGTTATCAACATTATTCTCATCCTAAATCCAAAACACAGCACTATACCAGCTACTAGGAAGAAAATTAACTCTATTCCAGCTGAAACCAGGACATCTGTTAATTACTTTGAGCACTGATAGTGTTTTGTACACAGTTTCACTGCTTTACTTGAGAAATAAATTGATTTTTCCCTTGTTGAAGTAGTTTACAAACAAATTAAGAATCAGCTTATTTTTTAAAATAATGTAAAAAAAATTCAACATGAATTAATAGGAGTATGCTATAATAGAAGTTTAAATCTTAAAAGTAAAAAATTAATAAACATTCCCAGTGCCAAGCATAAAGTTGGTATCATATTCAAATCACTTATTTTCCTTATACACACCATGCATGTAAGAAGATGGGTACAAACAGCAATCAAGGTATATTCCTTACTCAAGCTTTCCTTTCAGTCACTAGAGTTAATGTTCTGGAAGTCTGTCATATCTTGAATTAAAAAAGACATTCAATAGTGAGATGATTGAGTTCTGTGGTCCAGTACTTCCATATATTTATTCAAATTACTACTGCTTCTTTTTTTGTATTCTGTGGTGAGATGATCAGGCTCTTTGGTCCAGTTCTTCCATGTTATTATCTGAAGGGAATGAGACACGGACTCCACATATGAGTTCAGGTGAAAGACAAGCGAAGACCCTTTATTTTTACAATCTATCCCTTTTATAATATGATCTAGCGTTCACGAGCAAGCAAAACCCATTTCATTGGCTACTGTCTTGCATCCACACGTCTCTTCCGCGCTGCTTATTGGTTCTTCAAGTTGGTGCACGCGACTTTTCTCTTTCAGAAACTTATCTAATCACATCCTTATTTTGCTGCCTCTAAGTTTCACAAACCTGTTTGTAACAAGCCTCAAGGGCACAGCTGCATCCCTTCAAACCTGTTTGTAACAAGCCTCAAGGGCACAGCTGCATCTCGTCAAAGTCAAACACAGCCTCATTTATTCCCACAATTTCCCCTTTTTGTTTTTCTACCACAAAAGCTTGTTTAATCATATTCTATAGCATTTTCTGTACCCAAGACACTAGTCAAGAAACTATCATTATTATAGCGCAAAATATTAGTAAGAAGAAAAGACCCATTTTGATTAGAGACATTATCCACCCGCCAATTCCCCAACTTGTTAGTAAGTGATTCAGCCAATCAAATCCATCACTGACTTGTAATTTGCTAACTTCAAATCTTTGATTGCTTTATGGATTAATTCGGGGTTATCTGATAAGTCATTCCCCATCAGTCTTCTCGGAGTTCAGTGTCTTCTGCTGTTCGTTCTTGTTATCCGATGCAAGAGCCGGTCTTACACACCTTGCAGGTACCCACTTAGGTCCTACATCTGTTGAGACACAAGCATACCCTCTGCCCCAGGTTAGTAGATCAAAAGGACCTTCCCAATTACCTGTTTGTAGCGATTTTGTAAAAACTCGGGCCTTCTGTGGTGTGGCTGTTAAATCTTTTGATTGAAGAGACAGAAAATGAGAGATAATAACAGGAATGTTATTTTCAGACATATTCAGGTAGTTTAACACATACACGGCTTTACTTAGTCTGTCTGCTGGAGTGGCTCCTGGCATTCCCCCTTTTTGTTTTTGCAGGTTCGTTTGTTTGTTGCAAGATTTTTCCAGCCCAGATATTTACAAGGCTCAGTTTTTTGCTCCTTTTCAGGGGCTATTTCAAATCCATATCTGTTTAGAGCTCGTCGTATCTCTTTTTCTTAGTTGTGGGCAATCTCTTTTAAAATGTCCAGTTTTTCCACAGGAGAAACATGATTGCTGTACTTTCATTGTGGTGGCAAAAGCTGTAGCTAATGTTTCCATATGATGGGACATTGACCCCACCTTTTGGGTAGCTTCTATCATGTCCATTAAGGAGGGATTTTTTAGAGGCAAAAGCACTTTTTTACAGTCCGTATTCGCGTTTTCAAAGGCTAATTTTAAGAGTAAGACCTCTCTTGCTTCTGCATTTTCGACTTGTTTTTCCAAAGCCTCTTTAAGACGATCTAAGAATGAGATATATCCCTCTCCTGTCCCTTGCTTTATTAATGTAAATGATTTTGTCGCTCTTCTGGCATCCGGCACTCTTAGTAATGCCTGTAAAGCAAGGTCTCTGCCTTGTGCTAATCTCTCTGGTCGTAACCGTGCCTGTAACATTGGGTGATTTAGCAGCGGATCCCCCATAAGTTGTGGGAGTCCTGCCCCTTGTAAAGGGTCGCCTTGTTGTCGCTGCATACTGATAATTGTGGCGTTTTGGCAGGCGGTACGCCAGGTGCTTTCAAAGATCACCTTTTGCGTTGGGGTCAATATAAGATTAGTAAGTGTGCATATATCAAATGGTACTATTTCATTTGTAAATATTCCCCGTAGCAGGGATTGTGTAAAAGGAGAACCCAGTCCATGCGTGGCAACTGTTTGTCGTAGATCTTTTAAAACATTATAGCCAAAAGGTTCATGCTCATCGGGGACATTTCCATTGCTGCATATGATGGGACACGCTACCGCCGAACAAAAAGCTGTATCTCCCGCTTGCAATGCTTGGTGTCTAATCTTTTGCCACCTCATAGCAGCGGCTGACGCCCCCATTCCTCGGGCGGCAATTGATTATGGGTTTGGGGTGTATCGGCGTGAGAAGCAGTAGAGAAAGGCGGTAAGAGTGCCGACGTAGCAGGGGCCGGGGGCGGGCGGGCGGGCGGGGAAGTGGAGGGGTACTGATTGCAGGGATCGGAAGGTCTAGCAGAGGTGTTGAAAGCATAGGAGCAGGTGAGGGAGAAAACGGCGCATTTAAACTGTACACAGTGACGGTTTTCCTTAATTCCTTAATCAGATCCCATTGAAAGGGGATCCATTCGTTTGGTCTATTATCTTGTACCCGCACTGGAAACGCGAACCCCGCGGTTTCTCCATCTTTCAACGCTTCCCTACGGAGCTGCTCCCACCGATCCCGGGGGTCGAAGGCTCGCTCAGGCTGTGGTACAGCCTGCAGCGCGGGCAGCTGCATTGGCACACGGGGGACAGGACGGAGTGGGTTTCATTGGAATGGAACTTGGGGGAGGCGGTCTGAGTCCTGTTCCCTTGTTTGTTTCACCCAAGTTCTCATTCTTTTCTTTTTCCCCCGTCTATAAGAGCTTCCTTGTCTTGGGGCTTGCTTTCACTCAGTTCATCATTCCCTATCTGCGCCGCTTGAGCGACTGCGTTTTGTACCTTTTTTCTTTTTTTTTCTTTTTTTCTTTTTTTTTCTCTTTTTCTTTTTCTTTTTTTTTTTCAGCTTGCCATGAGCGCAAGGTCTCTGTCACTAATCGCCAGGTGGTCATGACTTCGGTGGCAGTGGTGTCCCCTCTGGACACCGCCTCCCAAATCGTCTCCCCTGCCTGTTCCCAAGTTTTCACATCAAATACTGCAGAGACTGTAGAGGGAGCCCCTTGCTTTTGCAAGAACTTCAGTAATAATTTTATTTTATATGCGTCATACTTCACTCCTCGTTTTGCTAATAGCTGCATTAAAAGTTTAACTATAGCTTCTTCTTCAGCTGATATGTGAGCTCCCATGATTACTGCCCAGCTGCTCACCTGTTTCTTAAGGTGATGTCCTGGGATTAAAGCCGTCAGCTTGAGTCATTCAGCTGGGTTCCCTCCGGACGCTACTTGCAGCGCTGCCTCCTCCGGATCATGTCGGGGTCACCATTTGAAGGGAATGAGACACGGACTCCGCATATGAGTTCAGGCGAAGACAAGCGAAGACCCTTTATTTTTACAATCTATCCCTTTTATAATATGATCTAGTGTTCACGAGCAAGCAAAACTTATTTCATTGGTTACTGTCTTGTGTCCACGCGTCTCTTCCGCGTTACTTATTGGTTCTTCAAGCTGGTGCACGCAAATTCCTCTTTCAGGCATGTATCCAATCTCATCCTTATTTTTCTGCCTCTAAGTTTCACAAACTTGTTTGTAACAAGCCTCAAGGGCACAGCTGCGTCTCATCAAACACAATCATCTCATTTATTCCCACACAGCACCTTGTCTGTGGCAGTCTGTGTAACTGGCCATGTCAGTGTCGTGTCCTGTCTGTCTGTCTGTTTCTGGTATACATGGTCAGCTTTGCTATTGGTTGAATCTGCAAATGGGAAAGTAGTAGCTGTGTCCCTCAGCCTGGGCAGAGATCCCATGTCCCTGGGCTCACTGGACTGGGCTCCAGTGGCCAGGCACGAGGAAGTCCTGGGATGGGGATGCTGGAGGAGGTGACTACTCCTAATATCGCTTAACAAAATAAATAATCTCTTGTCACCTGACACTAAGGGGATGGACAGGTTCTGTTTGGGATCCTTGGCAGAATGATGACGACACTATTACCAGGGGTCAAGAGCAGGAGGTACCGGTCACATCTTTTATACCATTTTGAAAGATTATTTTTGTTTTAGGAATATCTGAAAGAGAATAGCTTTGTGTCATTTAACTTTAACAATGGTAGACAGCTCCAGTCTGAGAAGTATTTAACTGTTGATGAAATTGAAAAATAGGACTGCCTTCTTGGCTGAACAATATTCTGATCTTTTAGTACTTCATTATGCTAATAAATGCATTACACTGGAGTACATCCCTTTTCTATCCTAAAAAACTCTGACTGGGTACTTTTTGTTCAAGCTGTTATTATTTCTTACACAGTCCCACTTCTCTCTGAATCTGTAATAGAGCATACTCACTCTTTCTAGTGATGGGTCTATTGGTTATAGTGTTGGTCTCAGATCTCATGTCTAAAAATATCCCTGATACAATAGACACCCAGGGCTCTAGATCCCAATGTTGATGTCTGAGACTATGAGTCTCTGTCAGACTCTTAAATATATTTTCCAGTTTTCCATCAGGATCATGGTCAAAATTAGCCCATTTGAGATATAACTTAGAAAGCAAGCTAAGAACCCACAGACTTAAAGGCATTTTTTTATACAGAATTGCAGAATTGTTGAGGTTGGAAGGGACCTCTTGGGATCATCTAGTCCAACCCCCCCTGCTCAGTAAGGGTCATCCAGAGCAGGTTGCTTAGGACCACATTCAGTCGGGCTTTGAATACCTCCATAGATGGAGCTTCTACAACCTCTCTGGCAACCTTTTCCAGTATTTGACCACCCTCACAGTAAAGTGTTTTCTTGTGTTCAGATGGAATTTCATGTGTTTTAATTTGTGCTCATTGCCTCTTGTCCTGTCAGTGGGCACTACTGAGAAGAGCTCTTCTTCGTTCCCTCCCATCAGGTATTTATACACAGTGATAAGGTCCCCCCCTGAGCCTTTTCTTTTCTAAGTTAAACTGTTGCAGCTCTCAGCCACTTCCCATATGAAAGATGCTCCAATCCTTAATCATCTTTGTGGCCCTTTGCCAGACTCTCTCCAGTATGTCCATGTCTCTCTTATACTTGGGAGCCCAGAACTGGACACAGGACTCCAGGTGTGGCCTCAACAGTGCTGGGTAGACAGGAAGGATCACCTCCCTCGACCTGCTGGTAACGCTCTTCCTAATCCAGGCCAGGGGGCTGTTGGCCTTCTTTGCTGCAAGGGTGCATTACTGGCTAGTGGTCAGCTTGGTGTCCACCAGGACCCTCTCCTTGGGATTAAGGTCCTTCTCTGCAGAGCTGCTTTCCAGCCAGTCAGTCCCCAGCCTGTACTGGTGCCTGGGGTTATTCCTCCCCAGGTGCAGGACTTTGCACTTCCCCTTGTTGAACTGCATGAGGTTCTTCTCTGTCCATTTCTCCAGCCTGTTGAGGTCCCTCTGGATGGCATCACAACCATTTGGTGTATCAGCCACTCCTCCCAGCTTTGCATTGTTTAGAAACTTGCTGAGGGTGCACTCTGTCCCTGCATACAGGTCACTAATGAAGAAGTTAAACAGTTGGACTCAGTATCGATCCCTGAGGTACACCACTAGTGACTTGCCTCCAACTGCACTTTGTGCCACTGATCACAACCCCCTGAAGTCCTGTATAGGCTTTCTTTCTGGGGTCTACTTGATTCTTCTCTGAGAGTTTGAAGTTCTTCTTAGTGTTATTTTTTGTTACATAAGTCATCTTAACCTGAACGATTCCTCAGGGAGACCTTAAATGTGCAGGTGGCCTCTAGTCTGCCCAGAGTTACATTGTGTCAAATTTTTCTCTTGTGTGCATCAGTGGGATGTTTCTGTTCTCTTTCCCAATCCTATATGGCAGAAATATCATATCATCCTTGATGATATGAAGAAGAAAAACCTTGTTTCATCTGGGTAGATCAGTAGCTGAGGTTCATTCAGAATTGTAGGTTTAATTTGTATCTGTTTGATAGGGCTTTATTGAGGATTCAGTTTTCATTCTGTTATCTAAAATGCAATTCAACAGGCTTTTCTGGGACATGGTCAGATATGTGTTCAACTCATGATGCAAATAGAGTCCATTATTTTATTCAGAGATTTATCACTCTGGCAGTGAGAATTTGTATGAGCTCTGGCATTAATGATTTTGAATAACGTACAGCCTAAGTAAGGGCTTCTCAGTCTAGCTATAACAAATAAATCTGAAGTAGTCATTGAAAAAATGCTTTTCTAAATGTTTTCTTAAACAATGTAAGCTTGTTTAAAATTAATATGTGAAGTTATAGGTTAAAACTCATTACCTTCCATTTATAACCAATGAAAATAGTATCTTAGAATCTTTGTGCCTTCAGAAACTGTATGTCAGATCATAAGCATAATATGCCCAAGTTCCTATTCTCTGTTACAGTGTAAATGCTAGGAAGAAAATGGCTCTTAGAATTATTAATTGATTTGGAATGGGATTTTTAAGTTCTATGAAAATAATTTAGCCAATAGAAATACTTTTGAAAACTTAATGTCCTACTTTCTTATGTTCTTATGTCGCAGAAATTTGTCTCTGGATAAAGACATGCTTAATTTTGAACTGTTGTTAATAGCATGTCAGAATGTGTGAGAAAGGGTGATAGCTTGGTCAGTATTTTTTTAAGTAATAAAAAAAAGTTGATCAATATGCCTTTAGTGTAAATAAATAGCCTTAATTTTGATTGTTAATAGAAATACACAATTTAGATACAGAAATAGAAATTATTGTTGTTTATTATGCTTTTCATGGAAAACTAAACTCTAAAAATGTACTGTTATAGTAACATTTTTCTTTGATATTTTTTCCAAGTTCTTTGATGTAATATCAACCACTGAGAAACCATTGGCAGAGCAAGACTGGTATCATGGTGCAATTCCAAGAATAGAAGCCCAGGAACTGTTAAAACAGCAAGGAGACTTCTTGGTGCGAGAGAGCCACGGGAAACCTGGTGAATATGTCCTTTCTGTGTTTTCAGATGGACAACGGAGACACTTTATCATACAATATGCTGATGTACGTCTCTAATATAGTACTAAATATTTAATGTCAAGAAGTTAATTATTTCAGCTAAACAATTTAGTATCTACATAATTTACTATGACACATAGCTTTAGCCTTTATATGAAAATATGAAAGCTGTTGGAAATATTTCCATCATATGAAACATGAGGCTATTCTACATCTTTTATCCTATGTTGAAAAAACCAAGATATTTCTGTAAATGTTTTGAAATCCAGAACTTATTACTACTAATTTATGCATATACATTTTTTTTTTTAAACTTATTTTCACAGTTGGTGCTTATTAGGCTACTTTTAATTCAGATTGTAATGATTCCATTGAATCTTCCTGAAAAATGGAAACATTCACTTAGGAGAAAACATTCTGTGCTGTTTTGTATATAGCTGGGAATTGAAGTCCATGCTGCTTTGGGGATACATGTGTTCTTTTTAGCCTTGTGGATGTTATTTATTTTGTTCAGCAGAACACAAATGCTTGTGATTATTACATAGCATGTATGCTGCTGAGTAAAGACCAAAATTGATCCCTTTGTTTCTCTAACTTAGGAAAAGCTGGTCATTTTAAACTACATTAGTATTTATTTGCTTTTACCCAATGTATTACTTTTTATTTTTAATGCATTTCTTGTTTTTATTTATATATGTATTTTTCTTTTTATCTTTCAGAATTTCAAACTCATTCAAAATAAGACAGTGCTCATAACATCACTAAAATGCTTCTAGCTCTTTACTCTGTGAATATAGGTACACTATACTAGCAAATCAATCTCAGTTTTGATTCAGCAATACTGACAAAACATACTTCAGTCTGATGCAATAAAAATCTCCCAAACTTCAGTCAAACTATACAGACAAATGCACAAATTTGGTAGCATAACTATATTTACACTATGTTTCCCGGTCTAAATCCCCAGCTGATGCAGCATACCTAGGGAAGTCAGTATTGTGTTGCTGGTTGTTTTTTTTTTTTAATGAAGGGTAGTGGTATTGTTCAAACTTCATAGAAGTTGGAAGGTTTTTATAGGATCAATATGGACACTGGTCTGTCCGGGGTTTTTGTTAATTTTCACCCATAGCTTTCCTTTTAGGATTTAACAATTGACAAAAAGTCAGTGTTTATTTTATTTTGATGACCTTAAAGTATTTTGGTATATCAGAGTGCTGAATGAGAAAATAAGAGCAATAAAACTACCTATACGTAGATACACAAAGTCTTGTAAGAACCTTGGAGCTCTGATCCTTACTCAGCAGAATTAAATGCACGGTATGTGCTTAGTGTGGCTGAAATAATTTTGTGTAAATCATTGTATGTGTCATACTTCAGTGGGGCTTCAAAAATGTAGACTGGGACTAGGCTTTGAAGTCAGATAAAATAGAGATTTATTTTTTTATATAAGTATTACTTTGAGGCTACCCTTATCTGTAATCTGATGCTTTTTAATATCCACTTTTCCAAGAAAAATTTACAGAACTGTAAATAAATTCCCATAATTTCACTACTTTCTCTTAGGTATTATATTAGAAATGTAAGATTCATACTGTTTAATATTGCATAATCCAAACATTATCAGGTCACTAGAGCTCTCTGCTTGTACATTTAGTAGTAGCATCTTATGTTCATCCGCTCTTGGGATTAATTTGTGGGAGATTTTCTTGACAATCATGGAAGATAAAATCTTTTTTTTCTTAAAGAAATGCAAGACTCCTTATACACTCTTATAGGTCGAATTATCTGCATTTATTGTGAAAAAATCTTTATTTTTTTTTAAAAAAGCTTATTAACCCTAAAAGGCATTTAATAAGTGGTGGGAGCGTTATGGCCATATGACAAGAGTGACTGGATTCATGAACATCTTGGTAGGGAAGTTTGCTGAGAGTAAAGTGTAAGAATTTTTTTCACATTGGTATAGTGTTGAATCAGCTCTCTATGACTGGTCAAATCACACTCTTGCATCACTGACAGATTTGGTCTCCATTGGCCTTAAATTTTCTTCTGAATCAAAGACTGCAGAGCAGAAGTACAACATATACCTGTTTTAACAGTGGTCCTTTAATTGCATAAGTATTCTTTCTAGTTTTGCAAATATTTTTAAGTGCTAATCCAAATAAAAGTATTTGCATGATAAATCAGTTCATCCTTCAGTTTTAAGCATCAAAATTCATTGCTGTCACTAAGGGCTACTCTGTTTTTCACTGTTCCTCTTTGAGGCTATGCTATTTTCAAACTGTTGTTTCTTAGTGATTTTAATCAGGATCCCATGTAAATAAATACACAGAATAAAAGAACATTGTCTGTTCTGAAGGTAAGTAAGCTTAAATGGCAGCAGATGAGTGCAAGGCTGGGTCTGGTATGAGGAAATGTTATGCAGTACTGGTTATTGTGCTAGGCAGACTCTCAGGACATCAGTACCCTAACCATGCTAAGGTTTTTTGGATCATCAGAACAGAAATTTGAAGGAGGTTATTTGAAAGGAATGGAGACTAGTGTTACTGGACAAGCAAAGCTGAGTCGGTATTAATTAGTGAATGACGTTAGGGGAATAAACCATAACAAGTATTTTAAACTATGAAAGCATGTTTACAATAGAGAACCAGTAATAAGATAAAAATAAGTGACATGACCAAGCTCTATTTACTAATAGTGATAAAACATTACAGGAAATGGATGTTTTTATTCCTAATGAAGAAAAACTTGGTATAATGCATTCTGCAAAGAATTTAATTGTAGGTGTTAGAAAGAAAAAAAATCTGCATGGCAGTGGTAGAGGTTTTCATTGCCCAGTTTTGTAAATGAACCTGAATCACCATCTATGCTTTTTTTTATTGTAGTCTTTGTTTATTGTTGCCAATTCTGCTGGCTGGCTTACAGTAGTTCCTCTCTTGTGGAAAGAGTCCTCTAACTGTAGATATTGAGACCTTATATAGACACGGTAGTTTATTCTGCTTCCCAATCACTTAGCCGTAACGTAGAAATTAAGACGATGAAATAAATACTAATTTACCATTTTCCCCCCCCTCAAGTGTAAGGGCAGGCATAAGCAATGAAGATATTCTTATTTTCCTTAGTACCTGAAAGTACCTTATAGCATTCTTTGCTAAGAAAATTTTATGTGCTTCTAAGAAAATATTAAGAGATCCCACAGTTTTGTTGCCATTATGTTGAATTATGTATCTAAAATGATATAAACTGATAAAAAGTGTACAAGGGGAAAAGAAAGGAATTTTGTCTTGCTCAGCTTCTCTATAAATTACACGCATGGCCTGCCTTTGTTTGTAGACTCTTCTGATATACACTTCTTATTGAAGACCAATCATGGGTCCATATTCTGTGCTAGGGATTTGTTAATTTTATAAAATGTTCTAAGCGCAGTAAGATCTGGGTGAGATAGTGTTACTTATCTCGTTTATTAGATTGTCAGATGTTTATTTTTTAGTAGTTTTTATTATTATTATTTTTAGAGTCTTTGGTACTCTGGAAGTTAGTATTGTTTCTTCCAGTTTATAATCTTTTTATTTCATTCTGTCACAGCTTAAGTATCCCAAACTGTCCCACCTCTTACATTAGAAGAGCTTCCTTTAAATAAATAAATAAATAATAGTTTAAATAACTAGTTATTTTATTATGTTGCTTTAAATGAGTGATGCAGTAATTTTGCATTTATTAATTTATTATCTTCCTGATCATCATTCCATTTACTTCAGTAGAAGTGTTATTAAATTGATTAGGATAGAGATTTAATTCTGTAAAAGCAAACTTATCTTTATTTTGTTACTATTGATGAAAGCTTGGTAATGTTCTTCTGCAGTTTCTTTGAAATTTTGCTTGTACAGAAACAATTATTTCCTTTTACCTTCATACAGAATCAGTATCGTTTTGAAGGAACTGGGTTTCCAACTATTCCTCAGCTCATAGACCATCATTACACAACAAAGCAAATTATTACAAAGAAATCAGGTGTTGTTCTGCTGAATCCTGTTGTTAAGGTAATGCACGCATTCCAAGAATTCTATTAAACTGAAAGTATTTTGGGGTTTGTATTATCATTTAACATATGTTCCTTGTGATGACAAGTGGTAATATTAAGTAGGTTGTAGAATATTTGTATATGCTATTAAGTCAATAATTTGAGTACTGGAACTATCTTAGTTGCTGGCTTCTAGACAGAAGACACTGCAGTTTTCTTTAGTGTTTATTTCAGCATGCAAATTCTTGGAAGATTTTTTTCGTTCTTGCTCACTGTTCTGTGAATTTCCATTCTTTTTCTGAATGTTTTCAGCCTTCTCTACTCTGCCCAATGCATTCCTCCAATTATTTTATTTTCCTCCATTATTTATATAATAAATAATTGCCATCCTGAAAGAATGACATTCAGAGTCTCCCAAAACATCCATGGACTTCTTTTTTTCCTGAAAACTGAAACTATGAGTTCATTGTCCATAACATTGTAATGAAGAAGTTGTCTGAATAAAAATGGTTTTCTTTAAGTGGTGAAATTCACAAATCAGAGCTTCATCCCTATTTTATATCTCAGATATAAGGTACTGATATAGACATGGAAACAGGTACTGACCTGCCAGCATCATTGCAAATTTGAAATAAAACTTTTTAATCTGTAAGCCATTTCAGAATGTCTTTCAGAATAGAAACAAAAAGGGATATTAAAATATATCACCATTTAGAAAGCTTAACAGTCTCCTTGCGTTCTTCCAGTAGTTTTGTGGTTAGTATTTACTCAGTTGATATTTCATTCATAAACCAACTCTTTTCAATTTAATCTTTCCATTTTAACTATGAGTTAGCCATTTGTTCTTAATAAAAAAATTGACTAGTTTCAAGTACACTTAAGACACCTACATTCTACAAAATTTTAGAAAGCATAACAAATTATAATTCAGAGTTAGTTTCCTTCTCCAAAATCCTAGTTCTTTTCTTCTAATAATCCTAAGAAATTAAAGCATATTACCTGTGCTTGCTTTAATAATAATTTAAAAAAAAAAAAAGAGCGATAGTTAGCTTTTAAAGTAAAAGCCTTTTTTTCTTTATAGCTTTTAACATCTATATACCTATTCTCTATATTGCATATATGTTCAACATATGTTTTTATGGACACTTGCTAGCTTTGGTAAATGTATATGGACAATTCTGATCAGATCAAAAATGAAAGTTATTTCTTCTAGGTAACTCTTAAAACTTGAATGACCTTTGCTTTTTATCTGCTTTGATTATAAAGATATTGAAAATTTATTGCATCTTACATGAGTTGTTGTGGTGGGTTGACCTTGGCTGGATGCCAGGTGCTCACTAAGCCGCTCTATCACTCCCCTTCTCAGCAGGACAGGGGGGAGAAAATAAGATGGAAAAAAACTCGTGGGTCAAGATAAAGGCAGTTTAATAAAGCAAAAGCAAAGGCTGTGCACAGAAGCAAAGGAAAACAAAAGATTTATTCTTTGCTTCCCATCAGCAGGTGATGTCCAGCCACTTCCTGGGAAGTAGGGCTTCAGTACATGTAGCGGTTGCACCGGAAGACAGATGTAAATAACGAATCATGGAATCATAGAATCATAGAATCGTTTAGGTTGGAAAAGACCTTTAAGATCATCAGGTCCAACCGTTAACCCAGCACTGCCAAGTCCACCAGTAAACCATGTCCCTAAGCATTACATCTACCCGTCTTTTAAATACCTCTAGGGATGGGGACTCAACCACTTCCCTGGGCAGCCTGGGAATGCCCCCCCTCCTCCTTTCTCTTAGCTTTTATTGCTGAGCAGATGTCATATGGTATGGAATATCCTTTTGGTCAGTTTGAGTCAGCTGTCCTGGCTATTTCCCCTCCCAAGATCTTGCCCACCCCCAGCCTACTGGTGAGGGGGGAGTGTTGGAGAGACAGCCTTGATGCTGAGGGAGCACTGTTCAGCAGTAGCCAAAACACTGGTGTGTTATCAACACCTTTCTAGCTAAAAATACAAAGCACAGCACAGCACTATGAGGGCTGCTATGGGGAAAATTAACTCCATCTCAGCCAGACCCAATATATATTTGTAATACCATAATTATTTTAAAAATTTAATGCTTTGTTTCCTGGCTTTTTTTCTGGCTTTGCATAATATACATATTACTGCAGAGTTTAAGCAGTTTTCAATGTATA
Source organism: Nipponia nippon (assembly GCF_047370975.1). Classification (NCBI taxonomy): domain Eukaryota; kingdom Metazoa; phylum Chordata; class Aves; order Pelecaniformes; family Threskiornithidae; genus Nipponia; species Nipponia nippon. The sequence continues at coordinate 4,333,201 of NW_028262352.1, read as the reverse complement.
AAAGCCTGTGAGAACAGCCCTATTTTAACTAATGTAAAATGATAATATGTAGTATGTTACTACATGCTAAATGATAACAGAATTTATTCTTAGTTATTCTCTGTTTGTTAAACGGGCCTGGAAAACATAATTTCTTTGTTCTCTGTTGTTTACTTGGAATGCAAGGAACTTTCATATTCTTAACATTTTGTTTCATTTTGGTAACATTTTTTATAAAGTTAGGTTGTATTTATACATAGTTCTATGTAACTATGCACAAAGAATTTTTATAGTACGTACACTGTTGGTTAAATATGGTCCCAGATCAGTTTCTTGATCATTTCTGTATTACTTTACTTGAGATCGTGTCTTTTGAGGTGTAAATGCACATATGAATAGTTTAAAATCCCTTGGTGATAACAAATTCTTATATGACATAGAAACTGTACAGACATGTATGATTTTGTGTGGTGGGTCTTTTCATGTCTTGAATCCACACCACTACAAATGCATCTGTCATATCATAACCTCCTTAAAAAACGGATTGAGGGCCATTGCAAAAACAGATTTTTTTTTTTTCTCTCTTCTACTGTCACTGGGTACAAAATCAGTTTTATGTTTTTCTATTTCAGAAAAATTCTATTTATTTTTCTATAGGCCCACTCCCCTTCTGGACTCGTTCATTTGAGTTAGTTTCAGTATTAACTTAAACTAGAGCAAATTTTAGTACTGAGGATTATGCTAGTCTTCTGTCTTATAACCAGGTGGTAATTGCTTGCAGTTCTAGTGATGAAGTACTTTCATTACTCAGGTTCTCCCAAGTGCTGCAAATAATCATCATCCATCCATAAAATCCCATCACACAGGTTCTATATTTGGTGATATGACTTCCTTTGTGGTGATGTGCTTTAGTGTTAAGTCAAGAGTCATAGAATCATAGAATCATTAAGGTTGGAAAAGACCCTTAAGATCATCGAGTCCAACCATTAACCTATCACTGCCAAGTCCACCACTAAACGATGTCCTCAAGCACCATGTCTACCCGTCTTTTCAATACCTCCAGGGATGGAGACTCAACCACTTCCCTGGGCAGCCTGTTCCAATGCCTGACTACCCTTTCGGTGAAGAAGTTTTTCCTAATATCCAACCTAAACTTCCCCTGGCGCAGCTTGAGGCCGTTTCCTCTCGTCCTATCACTTGTTACTAGGGAGAAGAGACCAACCCCCACCTCGCTACAACCTCCTTTCAGGTAGTTGTAGAGAGCAATAAGGTCTCCCCTCAGCCTTCTCTTTTCCAGACTAAACAACCCCAGCTCCCTCAGCTGCTCCTCATAAGACTTGTGCTCTAGACCCTTCACCAGCTTCATTGCCCTTCTCTGGACACGCTCCAGCACCTCGATGTCCTTCTTGTAGTGAAGGGCCCAAAAGTGAACACAGTATTCAAGGTGCAGCCTCACCAGTGCCGAATACACGGGGCACTATCACCTCCCTGGTCCTGCTCACCACACTATTCCTGATACAAGCCAGGATGCCATTGGCCCTCTTGGCCACCTGAGCCCACTGCTGGCTCATGTTCAGGCGGCTGTCAACCAACACCCCCAGGTCCTTTTCTGCCAGACAGCTCTCCAGCCACTCCTCCCCCAGCCTGTAGTGTTGCCTGGGGTTGTTGTGACCCAAGTGCAGGACCCGGCACTTAGCCTTGTTGAATCTCATACAGTTGGCCCTGGCCCAACGATCCAGCCTGTCCAGGTCCCTCTGTAGGGCCTTCCTGCCCTCCAGCAGATCGACACTTCCACCCAACTTAGCGTTGTCTGCAAACTGACTGAGGGTGCACTCGATCCCCTCATCCAGCTCATCAATGAAGATATTGAACAGGACTGGCCCTAGTACTGAGCCCTGGGGAACACCACTTGTGACCGGCCGCCAACTGGATTTGACTCCATTCACCACCACTCTCTGGGCTTGGCCATCCAGCCAGTTTTTAACCCAGCGCAGAGTGCACTTATCCAAGCCGTGAGCAGCCAGCTTCTCCAGGAGAATGCTGTGGGAGACAGTGTCAAAGGCCTTACTAAAGTCCAGGTAGACAACATCCACAGCCTTCCCCTCTTCCACTAAGTGGGTCACCTTGTCATAGAAGGAGACCGGGTTAGTGAAGCAGGACCTCCCTTTCATAAACCCATGCTGGCTGAGCCCGATCCCCAGATTGTCCCACACGTGCCGCGTAATGGCACTCAAGATGATCTGCTCCATGACTTTTCCTGGCACCGAGGTCAGGCTGACAGGCCTGTAGTTCCCTGGATCCTCCTTCCGACCCTTCTTGTAGATGGGTGTCACATTTGCTAACCTCCAGTCATCTGGGACCTCCCCGGTTGACCAGGACTGTTGATAAATGATGGAGAGTGGACTGGCAAGCTTCTCTGCCAGTTCCCTCAGTATCCTCGGGTGGATTCCGTCTGGCCCCATGGACTTGTGCGCATCCAGGTGGAGGAGCAGGTCGGTGACTGCCACCTCTTTGATAACTGGGACTTCATTCTGCATCCTATCTCCATCTCCCAGCTCAGGGGCCTGAAAACTCCGAGGATGACCAGTCTGACTATTAAAGACTGAGGCAAAGAAGGCATTAAGTACCTCAGCCTTCTCCTCATCCTTCGTGGCCAGGTTACCTTCTGCATCCAACAAAGGAGGGAGATTCTCCCTGGCCCTCCTTTTGTCACTGATATACTTGTAAAAACATTTTTTGTTATCTTTAACGGGTGTGGCCAGTTTAAGTTCCAGCTGGGCCTTTGCCTTTCGAATCTTCTCCCTGCATAACCTCACAACATCCTTGTAGTCCTCCTGAGTCACCTGCCCCTTCTTCCAAAGGTGGTAAGCTCTCCTTTTTTTCTTGAGTTCTAGCCAAAGCTCTCCATCCAGCCAGGCCGGTCTTCTCCCCCGCCTGCTCGACTTGCGGCACATGGGGACGGCCTGCTCCTGTGCCTTTGAGATTTCCTCCTTGAATAACGTCCAGCCTTCCTGGACTCCTTTGCCCTTCAGGACTGCCTCCCAAGGGACTCTGCTAACCAGACTCCTAAACAATCCAAAGTCCGCCCTTCTAAAGTTCAGGGTAGCGGTCTTGCTGAGCCCCTTCCTTACCTCTCCAAGAATCGAAAACTTTATCATGTCATGGTTGCTGAGCCCAAGACAGCCTCCGACCACCACGTCGCCCACCAGGCCCTCTCTGTTCGTGAACAGCAGGTCCAGCGGGGCACCTCCCCGGTTGGCTCGCTTACCAGCTGTGTCAGGAACTTATCTTCCACACACTCCAGGAACCTCTGAGACTGCTTCCTCTCTGCTGTGTTGTATTTCCAGCAGATATCTGGTAAGTTGAAGTCTCCCACGAGAACAAGGGCTAGAGATTGTGAGACTTCTCCCAGCCGCTTGTAGAATGCTTCGTCTGTTTCTTCATCTTGGTTGGGTGATCTATAACAGACTCCCACCAGGATGTCTGCCTTGTTAGCCTTCCCCCTGATCTTAACCCATAAGCACTCAACCTTATCATTACTGTCATTGAGTTCTAGACAGTCAAAACACTCTAACGTACTAGGCTACCCCCCCACCTCTCCTTCCTTGCTTTAGGGTTCATGCATTTTTCAACTTTCATCGGATTACATGAAGTAACAGAAAATATGTCTATGATAATATTGATGGTTAGTGCTAAAAAGAATACTGGGTGCTAGGAAACTTTTTGGGTTTAGTGTATGTGTATCATATAAATTGTATGTTTGCTTTTAAAAAATTAAGAAGTATGATCTTGAGTGTCTAGTAGCTACTTATACCACGTGTAAACTAAAAACAATGTATAATGCACTTTAAATGCTTCATGACCAGCAGTTTGAACCAAATAAGTAATTGAAAAGTGTGTTAGCTAAATAACAGAATCATAGAATACCAGGTTGGAAGGGACCTCGAGGATCATCTGGTCCAACCTTTCTAGCACAATCTAGACGAGATGGCCCGGCACCATGTCCAGCTGAGTCTTAAACGTGTTCAGCGTAGCGGAGTCAACCACTTCCCTGGGGAGATTATTCCAATGATTGACTGTTCTCATTGTGAAAAATTTACCTCTCGTGTCCAATCGGAATCTCCCTGGGAGTAACTTGTACCCATTACCCCTAGTCCTCACCATGTGACTCCTTGTAAAAAGGGAATCTCCATCTTCTTTGTAGCTCCCCTTTAAGCACTGGTACATGGTGATGAGATCACCTCTAAGCCTCCTTTTCTCAAGGCTGAACAAGCCCAGCTCTCTCAGCCTATCCTCATACAGCAGGCTTCCCAGACCCTTGATCATCTTGGTGGCCCTTCTCTGGACCCCCTCCAGCCTGTCCACATCTTTTTTGTATAACGGGGACCAGAACTGTACACAGTATTCCAGGTGTGGCCTGACAAGCGCCGAGTAGAGTGGAATAATGACTTCTTTATCTCTGCTGGCGATGCCCTTTCTGATGCAACCCAACCTCCTGTTTGCCTTCTTGGCTGCAGCAGCACACTGTTCACTCATATTGAGCTTCCTGTCCACCCAAACCCCCAGGTCCCTGTCCACAGAGCTGTTCTCCAGCCAGGTGGATCCCAGCCTGTGCTGCACTCCTGGATTCTGTTTTCCCAGGTGCAAGACCTTACACTTGTCTTTGTTAAACTTCATAAGGTTCCACTCTCCAGCCTATCCAGATCTTCCTGCAGGGTGGCTCTCCCTTCCAGAGTGTCTACTTCCCCACTCAGTTTGGTGTCATCTGCAAACTTCATCGGTCTACACTTGATCCCGTTATCCAGATCACTTATGAAGATACTGAATAGTGTTGGGCCCAATATCGATCCCTGGGGGACCCCACTTGTGACGGGTTGCCAGTTTGAAAAAGAGCTATTTACCACCATCCTTTGAGTGCGGCCCGTCAGCCAATTCCTCACCCACTGCACAGACCATTTGTCCAGGCCATAACGCATCAGTTTCTCCAGGAGGAGGCCGTGGGGAACCGTATCGAAGGCCTTGGAGAAGTCCAAGTAGACAACGTCAACCGCTCGCCCCATGTCAACTGAGCAGGTCACTTTATCATAGAAGGCCACCAGATTTGTCAGGCACGATCTGCCTTTTGTGAAGCCGTGTTGGCTTTTCCCAATCACGTGCTTCATTTGACTCATGATGGCCCCCAGGAGGATATGTTCCATGACTTTCCCAGGGATTGAAGAAAGACTGATGGGGCTATAATTACCCGGATCCTCCCTTGAGCCCTTCTTGTAGATAGGGGTAACATTTGCCTTCCTCCAGTCCTCTGGGACATCCCCCGATCTCCATGACTTCTCGAAGATTATAGAGAGTGGCCCCGCAATGACATCAGCCAGCTCTCTCAACACCCTCGGGTGGATGGCATCAGGGCCCATCGATTTGTAGGGGTCAAGCTCCTGTAATAATTCACATACTAACTCCTTCTTCACTGATGGTGGGTCTATGTTTGGATCATCCTGGATTTTTGTTCCCAACGCCTGGGACCCAACAGTGTTGGTAAAGACAGAGGTGAAGAAAGTGTTGAGACCCTCTGCCTTTTCAGCATTGTTAGTGACTGATTCACCTCTACTGTTTAACAGTGGGCCTATGTTTTCCTTCTGTTTCTGCTTGCAAATTACATCATACCTGAAGAACCCTTTCTTGTTATTTTTGACGTCTCTGGCCAGTTCCAGTTCAAGCTGAGCTTTTGCTTTTCTAACTGCATCTCTGCACACTCTGGCAATGCCCTTGTAGTTCTCAGTGGACAATCTTCCAGTTCTCCATCTCTGGTACGCATCTCTTTTGTTTTAAGCAGACCCAGGAGCTCGTGGTTGAGCCAAGGGGGCCTCTTGCTCCGCTTACTTCCCTTTCTTTTATAGGGGATAAACTGGTTTTGTGCTTCCAAGAGAGCATTCTTGAAGAACTCCCAGCACTCGCTGGCTCCTTTATCCTCCGTGGAAGCTTCCCACGGAATCCCTCCCAGCTGAGCTCTGAGCAAGCTGAAGTTTGCTCTTCTAAAATCTAGAACTCTTGTCTTGGTGCTAACCTTCAGCATGCTCAGCCGGAGCCCAAACTCCACAATATTGTGATCACTGCAGCCAAGGTTGTTACTGACCGAGATATTACAAAGCAGGTTTTCTTGGTTTGTGAATATCAGGTCCAGCAGTGCCTCCTTCCTGGTTCACACATCTAACATTTGTAAGAGGAAAGAGTCCTCTACGCATTCCAGGAACTTGATGGATGACATGCGAGCTGCTGTTTTTAATTGTTTTAGAGCAGTTTTTTAAAAATTGTTTTAACTGCCTTAGATCTTTGCAACAACTTTTTTTCTGACTTATGTTTTTATGATGTTTTTTTGTTCTCCCATCTGATCAATATGAATTGTTGGAAAAATGTACTTCCAAATTAAGAAAAAAGTGTGTTGTGAGCTTTCCTTTTTAATTTTCAGCCTTAATGAGTTTTGCAAGGTAAAAGTTATTGTATCTGATCATAAGAGAAATTATTTATTAGTAACTGGGGTTCTTCTCAGTGTGCTATCCATATTTTTGTTCGATCGTATCTGCAAAAGTTCATCAAATGGCTGAACTGTTTTTGCTTTTTTTGTCCTAGCCTTCTATATATAGTGTGTGTGCATCTGACCCTCCCCATGTTCTTTGCTCAGGGTGTAGTGGGCTTGTATACTTTCTGTTCTTTAATGTTCTTTCCCATCCTTTATCTACTAGAGTCTCCAATAGAGGAGAAAGGAAGCTGGAAGTAATGTATGTATAAAGATGGGAGAGTCCCAAAAAATCTACCAGTAAAAGTATTTATTTGTATAGTGCTTATTTGTATACCCATTGCACTGTGAATAATTTCAAAGGGAGCAGTTCAGTCAGAAAGAGCTCTTGGATTCCTAAATAAATAGCCACTACTGATCAAACAAAACAAGTTCTTTCATAAGTATTTACAGTAGCATAGCATTTGTTACAGATGTGTGCAGATCTCCAGGAGCTATCTTGCAGTTGCCAAAACTACGATTCCTCTTTAAGGATTTCTTCCACTCTAATGCAGTTAACTTTCTTGGCAGTTCATCACTGAGATATATTATTCTACAAAATCAATCCACAAAATAATTAAACTTCTTTGGTGAAGTCTACTCTCTTCTGACACTTCAGCTGTGGAGTAGCAAAAGATAAGCTCAGAAGAAGCTGCAAACTTACAAGGACAGGGCTATTTTCTTGCTTCAAATATCAAATGTATTTAGCAGTGCCTGAATTCTCAAGAAGCTGAATCTGAGAGAAGTATTGAAATGTTGATTAAGAAGTAATTCAGTGACCACATGTGGTGGGTTGACCTTGTCTGGCTACCAGGTGCCCAGCAAGCCACTCACTCACCCTCCTCAGCAGGACAGGGGGAGAAAATAAGATGAAAAACTTGTGGGTCAAGATGAAGACAGTTTAATGAAAGCAAGCAAAGGCAGCTCATGGAAGCAAAGCAAAGCAAAAATAAGATTTATTCTCTACTTCCCATGAGCAGGCAATGTCCAGCCACTTCCTGGGAAGTAGGGCCTCAGTACGTGTAGCAGTTGCTTCGGAAGACGAAGGCCTTAATAACAAATCCCACACACCCCCTTTCTCTTAGCTTTTATTGCTGAGCATGACATCATATTGTATGGAATATTGCTTTGGTCAGTTTGAGTCAGCTGTCCTGGCTATGTCCCCTCCCACCCTGGCCTACTGGCCTTTGGGGTCAGGGGGAGTTGGAGAGACAGCCTTGATGCTGTGGGAGCACTGCTCAGCAGTAGCCAAAACATTGGTGTGTTATCAACACTGTTCTAGCCACAAATCCAAAACAGAACACCATACAGGTTGCTATGAGGAAAGTTAACTCCATCCCATGCCAGACCCAATACAATCTCCACCCCTTATTCCATACCATTTGCATCATGCTCAGGTCCCAGCTCCAAAACCCTAGAGGTCAACCTCAGGTTTCTCCTGGTGTTTTCTGCCAGAGGCTCCAGGTGAGGCCATGCTCCCTGGCTGCAGTGTAGAGCACATTTTACACAACTGGTCCTGTACGGACAGGCCCAAGTGCTACTGCACGAGCTATCTCCTAGTTGATCTCTTCAAAGGTCTGCTGTTGCTCAGGGCCCAACTCAAAATACTTCTTCTTTCAGGTCACTCAATAGAGAGGGCTCACAAGCTGACTGTAATTAGGAATATGCATTCTCCAGAAACCTACAACACCTAGAACAGCTTGTGTTTCTTTTCTGTTAGCTGGTGGGGACACAGTTATCTTATTGATCACATTCATAGGGATGTGACGATGTCCATCCTGCAATTTTATGCCCAAGAAACGGATCTCCTGTGCGGGTCCTTTGACCTTGCTCTTTTTTATGGCAAAACCGACTTTCAGAAGGATCTGAATTACTCTTTTTCCTTTCTCAAACACTTCTTCCACTTTGTTGCCCCACACAATGATGTCAACAATATATTGCAGGTGTTCAGGGGTTTCACCCTGTTCCAGTCTGGATCAGTCCATGACAAATAGTAGGGCTGTGTTTCCACCCCTGGGACAATCGATTCCAGGTGTATTGGACACCCCTCCACGTGAAAGTAAACTGTGGCCTGCATTCTGCTGCCAAAGGGATTGAGAAAAACACATTGGCAATGTCAATGACAGCATACCGCTTGGCTGCCTTTGACTCCAGATCATATTGCAGCTCTAGCATGTCCGGCACGGCAGCACTCAGCGGTGGCGTGACTTCATTCAGGCCGCAATAGTCCATGGTTAACTTCAACCCTGTGTCAGACTGGCCATATGGGACTATTAAGGGGTGAGTGAGTCTTGGTGATCACTCCTTGGCTCTCCAATTGATGAATCAGCTCATGGATGGGAACCAGGGAGTCTGGGTTGGTGCGATATTGCTGCCGGTGCACCGTCATGGTAGCAATCAACACCTGCTGTTTATGACCCTCAGCAACCCCACAACAGAGGGGTCCTCCGAGAGACCAGACAGGGTAGACAGCTGTTTGATCTCTGTATCCATGGCAGCTACACCAAAAGCCCATCGATGCCCTTTTGGGTCCTTGAATTACCCTCTCCTGAGGTAGTCTATGCCAAGAATACACAAGGCCTCCGGGCCGGTCACAATAGGATGCTTTTGCCACTTGTTCCGTTAGGCTCACCTCAGCCTTCAACATAGGCAACTGTTAGGATAACCCTGTCACTCCAGAAATCCAAATGGGTTCCACACCCTTATATCCTGATGGCATTAGGGTACACTGTGCACCAGTGTCCACCAGAGCTTTATACTTCTGTGGATCCGATGTTCCAGGCAATCAAATACACACAGTCCAGTAAACCTTGTTGCCCCTTTCCTCCTCCTGGCCGAAGGCAGGGACCCTCTATTTCCAGATGGAGTATTCACTGTCTGACCCTTGCACTGCCAGACCAGAGGTCCCTTCACCATAATCAAGGGAGGTGATCTCAGTCCTTCTTCTACATCTGGGGGATCGCTGACTGCCGCCTTTGGTCTCAACAGCAATTGAACTGACAGCCTTCTTGGACGACCCCTTCTTAGCAGCCGTCTTCCCCATCAGTTTGCGTACATGGGTTTCCAGCTTAAAGGTGAGCTCACCATCTGTCTTCTTCATGTCTTTCCCCTGGTCACACAAAAAGAACGAGAGTGCCACGTGGCATGCGCCTAGGGCTTTCCCTCTGACCGGTGCAGGAGGGGACTGACTCCATGGGGAACCCCTGATAGCCGAGGCGCTGGCCCGTGGGTACGTGAAGGGAGAGAGATTTTCTTCAGAATTTCAGAGCCAGGAAGATGCTCTCCCCACAGTTTGTGTATCTGTATCTGGGCAATACATTCTTGCCAAGCTGTTAGGAATATGATGCTGGGGCATTTTGGACCACCTTCTTCCACATGGTCCACGTACACTGGACATCATCCAGATCTTTGGAGACCTGTTTGTCGTCCAGGTCACTGTAGCTGACTTCCAGCACCGCTAATTCTCTGAGGTACTGGATACCTTCCTTGATAATTCGCAAGATCTTCCTTGAATGGATATCTTGCTTTCATGCTTGACAGGATCCACCTCCAGAGGCTGCAGATTGTTGCCTTTTTTCTGTTTTCTTTGTCAGTTCCTCAGCCCCCAGAGCGATCTGCTCACCTCACTGGCAGCTGTAATCTTCCTGCATGTCTTGAAGTTCTCTCAAGGTCAGGGACTGAGTAGTTTCCGCCTGATGGGTGATTTCTCTCACTTCTTCCTCCTGTTTCTTTGCCAAAGGACCAGCTTCCTGATCAGACCCTTCCTCCTCCTCCTCCTCCCTTACTAATCGATGATATGGACCCATGGACCTCTGCATCAATTATTTCTTTTTCACTACTGGGGCAATTACTGTAGTTGGGGTTTGGATCTCTGTCTCAATCATGGAACCCTCAGAGGTGGTTTGGGTCCCTGTCTTAACCATGCTCCTCTGATAATACTGAACCATGGCTCTATTGGCCATGCTAACCAGTGCTAGAAGCTGCTGGGTTTCATTGGGGTAGGCAAGGCACCCTTCAATCAGGTGGTACGTCAATTGACTAGGATTACTTGCCTGTTCAGGTGTAAAATCCCGGGTTATGGGAGGTGATAACTGTCCTAGGCACCTGCTCAAATCCTACTAAAGGTAAAGTAAGGTACAACAAAGACTGGATTGCTATAGACCATATGGGAAAATTTTGTCAAGCTAAATTCAGTCATACAGGAGGAAAAAAATGTTTGCCTAATACAGCATTCAGAAGAATGAGTGAGTGCATGATAATAGAAGCTACTAATATTTAGCAGAGCCAATTGATGTGTCTGTACCACTTCCCTTGGTGTGTCCTTTATGAACTGGATTTTTTTTTTTGCTGTTAAGAGATTTCCCAATCCTTTTGTTATCCTGAATAATAAGTTAACAGTATGCGAGAAGCTAGCAATATCTTGTTAAAGAACAATGTGGAAGGGCATATCTGATGTAAGAAATTAATGCAACAAGCTTCATTTAAACTATTGGCATTTCTATAATGTTGTATGACTTCAGGTTCAAAACCATCGTCTGTCTGGCTTGGAATGCAGGCAGTTTACTGACACGCACACTGAAAAAAGCATGAGTTAAGGCTGCAGTTTCACATTACCGCTGATTCAAATGAACAGTTTGCCGCTGCCAAAAAGGCGGGGTGTGGGGTGGTGTCCTTGCTCCCTTTTCCTTTCTGTATGACTTTACCTTTCTCCTGTTCTTTTCCAATCACATATTAAGCTAATTCAACTGTTTTGACAGGTTATTTTTTTTCCATTTTAGTGATCTTAACATATTATCTGAAGATTATAAAAGCCAGTGCAAGATGAGCACATGTGCCTAGGAAGGTATAGGATGGAGGATCTTAAACTTTTGATTTCAACAAATTATTAATATGGCACAAGTTGTAATATGAAACTGCAGCTCTTTGGTAGGTATTGCCCATTAACCACTACAATTTAGAGGTGATTTTGGAAGGATTGTTGGTTCAAGGAGACTTTTATGACTCAGACTGATGAGCATTATACTCTCTGTCTACCTATATTTACATTAAAGATTTTTTTTAAGTCCCATTTTTCTGTCACTTTTTTCCCTTTGTATCTTTCGCTATCTTTTGCATGATTCATTTATAGAGTAATGGTGTTTAACAACTGGAGAAATTCTTATCATCTGTTTATAATCAGAAACAAGCACGTGTAAAAAAATTATGAAGTTTATGATCAGAGAGAAAAGACATGACTATTTCTAACTTTTGTTTATGTTATACTAATATGCATCCATTCTGTTGTGTGCTTAATGAATGTATTGTTGGCAGCTGTGCAAAAATATTGAATGACGACAAATTCAGCTCAGTGCAATTTGAACAGAATTACTGAGACAATAGTGTCTTTCAGTAAAAATGGATAGTCTTGCCCTTGTTACTTTCCACCTTGCAGTACTGTTCATATTATAGTTTATTAATTAAAGATAATAATTTGCACCAGTGACACTTTGTTTCAAAAGAGTATTTAAATGGATATTTAACATATTGCAAATTAGAAAATTGGGTTTGTTTCTTTTTCTAATGCCAGAGTTGTAGACTGATATGATGTAGCTGACAGCATCCCTTCTTCTCTTAGATATTTTCTCACTGTCTGCTGAAGAATCTGCCTTGTTGGGGGTCAGAAGAGTGCACAGGGGTTAAATCCCTCTACAAGTACCTATGATATTAAATAAAATTTGAATATATGTGATGCTCCAGCCTTTTTCAACTTAATATTTCTATTTAAAATATTTTCTTCAAGTTGACTAGTGCTGTAAGACAGAGGGACCATCTACAGTTTGAGAGTTAAATTTACAGGTGGACTTAGGGACCACCGACTGAGGTGTTTCACTACCATCGTAAAATACAAAGCCCTGAATTAGGTTTCTAGCTTCTCTTCTCAGTGCATGAAAAATCATGTACCTTAAGAGAAACTCACAGGCTTAGCCAGTGGTAAACCTTAGACACTTCTCTGCATAGGGCTTACAGTGCTAAACCTGTCCTGGAGCACCTAAAATGTTATTTTACTCTTTCAAAAACTAATCTCAAGTGAGTGAGTTTGTTTTTTGAATAGAGGAATAGGACAAAGTAGTGAGACTTCCATCTTTTTATCAAGAAGCTCAGTGATAATACACAAAGTGAAGACTATATAAAGGGTCAGGAGGAAAGAGTTGTATTTTGATATTTTCCGCTTGGAAAAAATGCTCTTTTCATAGTCTTTAAGATTTTCACTGAACCAGAGAGAGAAGGCAGGAAGGGAGGAGCATAACAGAAAATCTTACAGGTAAGGGGAGGGAAATTAGATTGGAGAGAGTAGTTCTGGGTTACAATTTCTGTTCTGTTGATTGTGTTACAATATGTATGTTAATCTCTCATGAATGGTCTGTCAAATAATCCTTGTGTCAGAATCCATTATGAATACACAAAAGTTAGAGACTGAGCGATGAAAAGTGCTATCAAAGGGAGCACAAGAGGCTAAGGGTTGCATCATTTTATTTAGCTGTCTGATTTTGAGATCTGCAAATGGTGCCTGATGAGTAGAAAAGAACAGTTTTGAAGAAATTCTAAGCAGAAGCAAAAAGGATCATTTGAGTGTCTCTTGGAGCTGCACCTGCCTTATTTTCATTCTGCTGGCTCAGACAACTAGCCACAGGAGTGACACGTGATGAGGCTCTTAAGTTTAGGACATAGTTTGTATACCGACAAAAGTAATTAAAGATTTCTATTCATAGAAACCTCTTCAAAGTAGGCAACTCATTAATTTATGTACCATTTAAATTAATATTCACTTACTGATACCTTGTGAAACTGATACTAACAAGGCAGCACAATTTGTGTATCCTTATCAATAAAGACTTTTTTTCCTAAACCAACAGAAAGAACTTCAATAACAAAGCTGATCAAACTTTGAATAATCCTTTGACTGTGAACAAACCTGGCAGGACCAAGATACTGAATGTAATGAGTGGGTTACAGGTAGTGATTAATGTACTAATATAGTGATAACAAATCCTTCAATAGATCATTTGACTGTAGTTTATAGTGCCATTTTGTTTAACTGTTCCTCTGAAGGACTATGCATCAGATTTTTTCTTCATAAACAAGACTTGAAATGTCATGTTGTCAGTATTTTCAAAAAGTCATTCACTGAAGTATTGAGTCCTGGGAATTAAGAGGTTAAAAAAAATCCAGTAACATTTTAGAATTCTTTTGCTTTTAATGTTAAAAACCATTGTGTTAATACTTCCAAGTAGTCATTTTGGGTTTTTTTTCTTAAAAGCTTTATTTCTAGTTTTTTAAACTTACACTAGAGGAAAGTGTGCACTCAGTTTGTCCATTTCTATGTGTTTATAGTGTAACGGATTCTGAATAAGGCATGCAATCAACAGAAAATATCTTACATGTTTAGTGAACAGAACATTTTTTTTATTTTTAGCAAAATCAAAAAGAGGAGAAGAAGGAAACATTGTTTCTGGTATCTGGTCAGTGAGGCAGCAGTTTCAATTAAGAATCTTGTCTATAGGTGAAAAATCAATTGATGGTTATTGAGACTTACCTTGGAAATCTCCCAATGCCCCAAGGAAGGGGGAATGGCTATGCACGGATCCCATCACACAGACATGATGGTGTGGTACAAAAATTCATGTGATGGGGCCTGACAGAGTGGCATGCCAGGAGTTTGGATGAATAGAAGCATTCGAAGAGTCTCTAGAATGTGCACTGAGCATGGCTTAAAAAAGAAATGATCTATGTGATTTTTTGTGGCCATGTATGTAAGAAAAAAGTCTTAGAAATTGCAGTAGAACTTATCTCCCCCTGCCCTTTCCTGTTTTTTTCCTGCTGAATTCATGTAAATGTAAAAATGTGGAAGAAGGTAATGAATAGCTACCTTCCCATCAAATTGCACTGCACAGCATATTTCTTCTGCACTCTTTCCGTTCTTTTAGTTACCCGGAACACTTCTGGATTACCTGCTGAATGGTTTCCTCCTTTCAAAAAGAGAGAGAAATAAGTCAATACAAGCCTCCACCTTCCTTATGACTAGACAACAGAATTCACTGGCCACGTAGCCCAAAGAAAATATGCAGCACTATGAAGGAGGGTATTGTGGGGGACATTCTGTCAAAGATTTTAGCCCCTCTCTTCTGAAGGGAGAGGAGAAATTTTAGAGTTAAAAAATAAAACAACAAACAAAAACCAGCCATCTTTCAGCTTCTTTTAAGATGGTCTCAGGCTTTATATTGCAAAAAGGTTATTGGTTAGGCTCTATACTCAGGTTGTATTCAGTACTCTGTGCTAATTACCTAGATTACCTAGGATTCAGCCAAGACAAGTATTTGGGTATTTTCTTAAATTAGTTTCTTTCCTAGGGATTCAACATTTCCCTTTTTGGTCATGTGTCTCACTAATAACTAAAAAAAAAAAAAAAATTATTCTACAGCATTTACTTTTAAATTTGAAAATTGATGTGTTAAAAGCAGTGATGATGGCTGTAATGTCTTCTGTTAGGATTCAGTCTTTTGGCAAAAATAATTTACATAATATCTGGTTCTTGGCAGATAATATGGCTTGACCTAGCATATTAGTTACAGACAGGTTGCACCCATAACAAGAGAGGTGATTTCCTGCATTAATGTCTAATTACATACAAAAGGGTTTTCTCTGTCTTTGAGAAGTAGAGATGAAGGGATTTTTTCATATATTAGTTTGATAATTATACAGAGAATGATCATCTTTAAAATGTAAGTGCAATAATGTAGTAATAAATAGTTCTGATGCAGATTAGTCAGATGTACAACTGGTCAGCACAAAATATGTGTGAATAAGTCTATGTAGTTAAACTGAAAAGTGAAATTTCTACTGTCTTGTAAAGGTCATGTTTCTGTAGGCACTTTGCCAAAACCCTGTGTTGTATGTTAAAATTACGTAGCATTTTGCCTAAACTGAAGACCTTCTCCAGCACGTCTTTATTTGTAGCAAGATGATTATGAGTATGGTTTGAACATATGCTAAAATAAAAAGTGGGTTTAGTGTATCAGTGCACAATCCTAAATGAAAACTGGATGTTTTGAGAACATATATTTCTCTGAAATATAAGTAACTGAACAGGCATTTGCAAAAGATTTTGTTGCCAATCATCTCAGAAATGAAAAACCATTAGTTACAACAGCTCACAGCGTGAGCACAATACAGCTGTATACATGTGTACGGTTCTTGGAATAGAGCACAGTTCCTTCAGTGTAATGAATACAGGCTGTCAGACAAGTAACAACTCATGCTAACATTCCACTTTCAAGACTACCAAGTATTTTTCCATCAACTACCTAGATATCTGCAAGCAGTATAATAACTATGTCTTTCTCTATACCACAAAGCAGTGAAATTTATTATTTGTGGAAGAATAAATAAATTGATTCATGTACTAGATCAACTCATATACTGAATGCTCTGTTCTGTTTTTTGAGTTGCTTCATTTGGAAATTAAAAAAAAAACAACTTCTGAATTTTGGGCTCAGCTCTCAGAGCTGCTTGGCACAGGATGTACAAGATATTAAATGTTCAGTTCCCTTTGAGATTCCATGAAATTTTCCTTTGCAGTCCAGGCTGCCCCTATTTGAGCTAAAGGACTAACTGCAGTAACTGGCAGTAAAAAGATTGCTTTCTTAGTGGAGTAGGTTGTGAATCACTGAGCCAAAGGTGTAGATGTGAAAATAGTGGCTAGCTTCTCGTCCCCATCATAGGAATCAGGGGAACTTCCTCAGTAATTCCATAGAATTGCAGGCTGGGCTTGAGCTACTGAAGCTTTATTTGGTTTATGTATATGGGGAGCACTATGTCCGTGTGTAATTTTGTATGTTACTAAAATCTTTCTGTGGCATGCTAATGACAAAGTTGAATTTCTTATTTTCAGTATTTAATTTATCTGAAATAATCACAGTTATCTGAACAGTTTATTGTGGGATAAACGCAATTCTTACTTTTTTTTAAATCATTTGATATTGATTGATGTTGATTTTAAATCATTTTAAATCATTGGATGTTCATTCATGCTTTCTTTCAAAGACCTGTTACAAATAGAATTGATGCAACTTTTTCTAAAATGGCTGCAGTATCACTAATAATGAAATGTATCATACTTTCTTATAGGGATTGCAACTAGGTTTCTCCTTCTAAAACTTCTCCCCCCTCTTTGGCATTCAGGGAAAAAAAATAGTTGTTCAGGAAAAGCTCCATCCATGGGGTGAGAGAGGTGGTAGTTATCAGTGGCAAGTCTGATTTGAGGAAACAGAGGAGACTATCACAAGACAGATTATATTGGTACCGATCAGACCTAGGGTGTGTCACAACCTAAAGGGTTACCTGGCCTGCGTGTGCGTAGAGATCGTGACCGTGGGTTCGTGAGATTCCATAATACACAAGGACACAGAGGCTTTTATCCTCTAAATTTCTCTAATTTATTAGATTACCACAAATACCATACAATTCCCCACTAGCAAGTATACTACCACAAAAATCACCACTACAAGTATACCTATGATTAATAAAGCTAATATAGAATCATAGAATCATAGAATCATTCAGGTTGGAAAAGACCCTTAAGGTCATCAAGTCCAACTGTTAACCTAACACTGCCAGTCCACCACTAAACCATGTCCCTAAGCACCACATCTACACGTCTTTTAAATACCTCCAGGGATGGGGACTAAACCACTTCCCTGGGCAGCCTGTTCCAGTGCCTGACTACCCTTTCAGTTAAGAAGTTTTTCCTAATATCCAACCTAAATCTGCCCTGGCGCAACTTGAGGCCGTTTCCTTTTGCCCTATCACTTGTTACTTGGGAGAAGAGACTGACCCCCACCTCGCCACAACCTCCTTTCAGGTAGTTGTAGGGAGCGATAAGGTCTCCCCTCAGCCTCCTTTTCTCCAGACTAAACAACCCCAGCTCCCTCAGCCGCTCCTCATAAGACTTATGCTCTAGCCTCATAAAACTTGTGCTCTCTCTATATATATCAAGCTATTATAAATTACTGTCAGCAATGAATAATATAGTATCAATCAATAGTATGGCAGCAATCAATAATAGAATCAATAGTATAGCAACAATCACCATTATAGCAACAACCAATAACAGCAGCAACCAAGTAGGTATATACTATTACAGGTTACTACAAACTTATCATTAGTGAAGCAAACTTATCAACAGTATAACAGCAGATATACTTATGACAGATTACTTACATGGATATATTAAGCGAATTAGACACATTTCAGAAGGGGCCAAGCCATTCCAGAGGGAAGGACAAACTGATCCCAGAGGGGGACCAGTAAGATAAAAGACAGTCTCACTTCAAAGATGATCTGCATCATGGATCTTGGAATCAGCCAGGCATCCTTGGTAAGGATCCAAGATCTCATAGAAAGTTTGTGCAAAATTCAACCTGTTTAGGAAAAGTATGGGCAGCATGGAAAGTTCTCAGAGGGAGAGGCTCTGTTTTGGATAAAAATTAAGTCCTTTTTATAACATAGAGACATAAGAGGGCATAGGACACCACCACTTCGAGCAGCCAATAGATGCTGTTAATTTCTATTTTTCACCTGGGACAGCAAATAGATGTTTTCTGCTCTTTCAAACCACTTTTATTTCTCCAGACTCATTTCCTGTTCTCGCAGTTAGAACAGCCTATGGCAGTTACTGATTCTTACTTTCTTAGGATGTTTTCCCCTTTTCCCAGACTATTTTTCACCTTTTCAGATGATAAGTTACTGTTATAGTTCCTTGGTTTTGTACTTATCGATGGTATCTCAGGATGTCTCCAGTTTCTAAGTACCCAGCTGCACTTCAAAGACGCCAGCTGCACTTTTCAAGGAAGCTTCTGGTTCACAGGCCTAGTTCCCAGGCTAGCAGGCATTTTCTCTATCAGTATTTTTCAGCAATTTTCTTCTGCTCAGTAATTTTCCCCTTCTAACTAGGCCATCTTTATGGCTGTTCACATCAGGGTGTCAGGCAGGGAAATCAGAGCAGAATAGGAGACCAGGGACCAGAAACAGAAATCGAGAGTTTGAAGCACACTTGCACCTAACAGGTCCAGTGGACAGCAATGCACAGCTGGTAGGCTTTATATGCAATGTAAATGGGACAGCCTACTAAAAATGGCTCCTAAAACTGCTGAAGCAACTCAGTCTTTGTGTGTTTTAGTTGTCAGGGAAAAGGATTGCAGGTCAGCCAGATTCAAGTCAGGACACACTCCTTACAAAAACAATCTGGAAAAATCACTGAGTTCTAGTTTTTCCCCACAAGTACAGTTTAAATGTTCTAGTAGCCCACAGTAAGTTACTTTAAATGTGATTTTTCTCTAGCACTTTTTAAAATTATAGATATTCTGTCTGCATTCTTCTTCTACTGTAATGTCTAGTGAGTCTCTTATTTCAACAGAAGAGTTCATACATTACACTTATTCAGAAATATTGTAAGTATATAGAGTAGAATATTTCCTACCTGCTGTATCTGAAAATATACTTACATTCTGTATTTGTTACAGGTATTTGTATTCATCCACAATGATTTTTTCAGTTTCATTCAACCTGGTAAATTATGCTTGAGGGAGAGTGTAATGGGGCAGCACATGCTTTTTATTTTGTTTTTGAGATCATTTCACACTGTAAATTTATTAACAATAGTGAGTTAAAATTTGACCTATGATAAAAACCATATATGTGTTGTTGTCTAATGTAATGATTATCACATACTGTGGTTCACTTGGAAAGCAAGTACCAATTACAGGATTCCAAAGGCAGTGACCTTAGCAATACCGCAAACAGCTGTTAGCTTTAATACCTAAGTGGAAAAGTTTGATAAATATATTAGTAGAAATGAAAATATCTAAATCAAAATGAAACAGACTTTGTTCAGGATAAACTTAAATGTATTTAATAATGTAAGGCAAAAAAAAAAAAAGCACTTGAAAAATATTGTATCATTCTAAAAACTTTTACCAATATAATGCCTTAACACAGATTCTCCTATTCCAGTCTTTCAGTTGCAAAATTTGTTTTTTTATATTTATATCTTTGTATCTAGTAAGTAAAATGGTGGCAATATTTCGCTCACTATTGTTTTTCACCCTGAAAGCAAATGGGAAAATAAAGTCCAAAAAACTATAAACACTTCGGAAAATGGTTATTCCTTGAAATAAAATGTTTCCATCTCCTCTTACCATTTGCTAAAAGTCTCTCATATTTTTAATTCATGCTGGTACAAAACTGTTTAATAGCACCACAATTAGTAATAGAGATTGCTTGAAATATAATTAGGACCTTACCAATAACATGACAGGTGATAATCATGCTTGCGAGGTAGGTAGTAGATGAGGTGATAACAGACTATTAAAAATGTACAATATTAAACAGTTGTTTCATTATATGGGTTAGATTTAAAATATCCTACTCTAACTTTTTTATTAAATATTTATTAAATAGGTCTGTGTAGCAAAAAGCTTATAATTGTTTTCAATGTGTCTTTGGGTTGTTGTAGAATATTTGTGGTATTGGTCATCAGCACTCAAAAAAGATACTGTAATCATCTCTTGTTATGTTATCTTTTTCAAGTAGTTTCCTGTAATATATCAGACTACCACAGAAGGTTTAAGAGATGCAAATATGTGTCTTATTCATAATAGGAAAATTGGGGGCTTTTTCAGTACACTGAGGACAAAAATTTTTTTTTAATCTAGCAATATGTTATTTTGCATTCTAAAATGAAGTTGTCCTTGCTGATTTTTACTTGTCTTTTTTTTAAACAGAGTGCTAGATACCCTTTCCAGAGCTTGTGTGTAAAAAGCATATACTGTTGTAGGCATAATCTTCTGATAGAAATTTATTGTATAGTATATTTCAATATCTTATTGTATAGCGAGATTTCTAAAACATGTTTTGCAAACTCTTGAATTTATAACTTCCTAGCATGCTATTGATTGAGTAATCTGAATAAAATCCTTCTTTAGGTATGTTTCTACTGGCTGAAATTTATTTTATTGAAAGTACCATACTGAAAATTTTTCTTTCCTTTCCTTTCCCTAGGACAAGAAATGGGCTCTCAGTCATGAAGATGTCACACTGGGAGAATTACTGGGCAAAGTAAGTTATCAAGTGAGCTAAATAACATTTAAATAGGTCTATAGTAATCATGAAGTCTGTACATTTCCTATTTATTTGCCTTATCTATTAAATTACTGTGGCATGCAATTTTATACCAATTCTTTTAATTTAATACAAAACACAACATTGTGCTTTAAATAAATGTAAATCACATTTACTGGGAAATGATGGAATGTGTCTGAGTACTGAAAATGTTTAACTCTAGCATACTTATTTTTCTTATTTGGAAGGCTTTTAAGAAAAGTGGGTTTCTATAAAACATTATGTGGCTGTTTGTGCAATTTTACAAAAGAATAATATTGTTGCAAAATAGGAAAGTTTTATATAAATAAAAAATCTGATGCAATAAGATGATTTAATCAACACTTGTTCATGGAATCATAAAATCGTTTAGTCTGGAAAAGACCTTTAAGATCATCAAGTCCAACCATTAACCCAGCACTGCCAGTCCACCACTAAATCATGTCCCTCAGCACCACATCTGCACGTCTTTTCAATACCTCCAGGGATGGAGACTCAACCACTTCCCTGGGCAGCCTGTTCCAATGCCTGACAACCCTTTCAGTGAAGAAGTTTTTCCTAATATCTAACCTAAACCTGCCCTGGCACAACTTGAGGCCGTTTCCTCTAGTCCTATCACTTGTTACCTGGGAGAAGAGACCGACCCCCACCTTGCTACAACCTCCTTTCAGGTAGTTGTAGAGAGCAATAAGGTCTCTCCTGAGCCTCCTCTTCTCCAGACTAAACAATCCCAGCTCCCTCAGCCGCTCCTCATAAGACTTGTTCTCTAGACCCTTCACCAGCTTCGTTGCTTAGTATTAGGAGACACACTATAAGAATCGATAAACTGTTCAAGAAATGGGCAATTAAATACTGTCATAAAATTCTGTTTACCAGGATAAAATCGCTTTAACAGCTTAAGATGACAAAAAGCATTAGTTACCTTTAGAGAGTATCCACGTAAAATGCTATACAGGTACTATGCCAGTTTCACATTCTTAAATAGAAAATTATCAAGAAAAGTATCAAAAATAAAGATGATTCAGGAATAAAAAAGTTTGTCTTCCGAAAAACAGCTATGTATGTCTTGATTAGTAAAGACAGTTAAAGTAATCTATCTGAAAATTGATTACTTTAGTAAAATGAATTTATGTATTTATTGCATGTTTTTGGCACAAAGCATGTTTAACAATAAAGAAAACTCAGTGCTTACAAGTAATTATAAAAGGAAATCTGGTTAAGAAGTATTTAAAAAATAATAAACAGAATAAAAAGCTTTCTTGGGCTTCTATATAAACTTGTTATGCAACCATCTTGAAAACAAAATAGCAAAACCAAAGTATGACAGGATGATCAGCTTCTATATGAGAAAATGTTAAATAAACTGTCATAATTTACCCCAGAAATGAGAAATCTGAAGAATTATAAAATCTTGAGCAGCCTGGAAAAGATTAATATAAAAATCATGGAAGTTTGATGTAGAAGATGATGCAAGCTTTACTAAAGACCTCAGGTCCATTTATTTACTCTGCTTTAATTCTATAATGCCCTGCAAAATTAAAGTTATATAAAAGGAGCAGATATAAAATGATAATTAAATATTTTAAATTAAGGGGGAAAACCCAATTTTTAATACTTTAAGGTATTTAATACTTTAAGGTATTTAAGGTCTTTAAGGTAGTTTCAGTTTTCACTATTAAGTCCTTCTAAACAGAAGGCTAGAGGAAAAGCATGTGGGGAATGATTCAGCTACTTAACTTTGGGCATCTAGTGCCATTTTAGATATCATAGGTAGTGTCCTGGCCTCTAGAAGTGCTATTCTAGAATGATAGATGGCTGTTAAAGATCCTCTGCCGTGCTTTCCAGCTATGTAGGTTTATCAGATACTACTAGAGGCTTGTGTTTAAGCACCTGAATATCTATTCTTGTAACTAAATAGCATTGCTATTTTCCATCTATGATTTTTTTTTTCTCCTTTTCTCTATCTTCTTCCTTTGGCACTACATTATTCAAATGCATGGTATAAAGAAATCTCCATTACTGAGGAAAGAAAAGAAAACATTTCCAGCAGATTTTTGCTGTTTATTAAACTCACGTGCAGCTCCAGATACTAGCAAACAGGAGGAGGTTTCATCTGAAAATATACCCGACAAATTTAAAATGGAGTTGATTTATTCTTTGGGAAATACAAAGCTTATCTAAAAGAATGAGATCTTCAGGTTTTGTTTTTGTTTTCTGGGGGGGAGGGTTTGGCTGACACCTTCTTCCTTCAATTTCTGTCCTAAATAAGTTTCATTTTGTTTTTATTTAAGTAAGAAATTTAAGTAAGAAATGCATCTGATGGAGATTATTCTATTCTCCTTACTTTGGCTTTCTTTTATGAAAAGGCAAAGACTTTGTTTACTTAGAATGATTTTTTTTTCCTGATTTCAGGGTAATTTTGGTGAGGTATATAAAGGAACATTAAAGGATAAGACTCCTGTGGCTGTAAAAACTTGTAAAGAAGATCTTCCTCAGGAACTGAAAATAAAATTTCTATCAGAAGCCAGGTAGGTTTTCTAAATTTAATTTAAAAATATATTTACACTGTGGTGTTTTTTCAAGTTTTATTACTAGATGAATTTATAAAATCTGACCTTCAAAAAAATTTGAAGAAGCCATTCTCAAACTTTTTTTCCTCCCTCAATATGTTCCACAACTGTTGTCCCAGTAACTAAAAATAAGCATTTTTTTTTTTAATGTGTGAATGCAGCAGCATCTGCACTTGGCAAAACCAACTCTTCAAGAAAGCAAGTTATGCCTATAAAACACATTTTTCTTATTTTAAATGCCTCAATTTAAAACTTTTTCTGGGTTTTGCCATAAGGATTCAGATAAAAAGACTGAAAGACACTGTTACTTTAAATGTGATTATATCAAAGAATAACAGAATGGCTGCAGTTGGAAGGGTCCTCTGGGGTTCATCTTGTCCAAGCAGGGCCACATAGAGCTGGTTGCCCAGGACTGTGTCCAGATGGCTTTTGAATATCTCCAAGGATGAAGACTCCACAATGTCCCTGGACAACCCTGGAAAGTGCTCAGTCACCCTCACAGTGAAAAAGTGTTTCCTGATGTTCAGATGAACCTCATGTGTTTCAGTTAGTGCCCACTGCCACTTGTCCTGTCACTGGACACCACTGAAAAGCGCTTGGCTCTGTCCTCTTTGCATCCTCCCTTCATGTATTTATATACACTGATGAGATTCCCCCCTGAGCCTTCTCTGCTCTAGGCTAAACAGTCCCAGCTCTCTCAGTCTTTCCTCATAGGAGAGATGCTCCAGTCCCTTAATCATCTTTGTGGCCCTTTATTGGACTCTCTCCAGTATGTCCATGTCTCACTTGTACTGGGGAGCCCAGAACTGGACACAGGACTCCAGGTGTGGCCTCAACAGTGCTGGGTAGAGGGGTAGGATCACCTCCCTCAACCTGCTGACAGTACTTTGCCTAATTCAGCCCAGGACACCATTAGCCTTCATTGCTGCAAGGGCAGATTGCTGGCTCATGTTGAACTTGTCCACCAACTGGCACCTCCTTTTCTGCAGAGCTGCTTTCCAGCTGGGTGACCCCCCAGCATATATCAGTGCATGGGGTTGTGTCATGGTTTAACCCCAGTTGGCAACTAAGCACCACACAGCCACTCGCTCACTCCCCCTCCTCCCCCAGTGGGATGGCGGAGAGAATCGGAAAAAAAAGTAAAACCCATGGGTTGAGATAAAGACAGTTTAATAGGACAGCAGAGGAAGAGAAAATAATAAGAATAAGAATAAGAATGATAAAAGAATCTACAAAACAAGTGATGCACAATGCAGTTGCTCACCACCCACTGACCAATGCCCAGCCAGTTCCCGAGCAGTGATCGCTGCCCCTCGGCCAACTCCCCCCAGTTTATATAGAATATGGAATATATGGAATATATATATAGAATATATGGAATAGCCCTTTGGCCAGTCTGGGTCAGCTGTCCTGGCTGTGCCCCCTCCCAGCTTCTTGTGCACCTGGCAGAGCCTGGGAAGCTGAAAAGTCCTTGACCAGTGTAAGCACTACTTAGCAGCAACTAACACATCAGTGTGTTATCAACATTATTCTCATCCTAAATCCAAAACACAGCACTATACCAGCTACTAGGAAGAAAATTATCTCTATCCCAGCTGAAACCAGGACAGGTTGTTCCTCCCCAGGTGCAGGACTTTGCACTTCCCCTTGTTGCACTACACTGTTGCACTGTAACTGTTGAATTATACCAGTCATAAATCCTGCCTTCTCACCTGCTTGATTAATAGACCTGATCAAATTTGGCCAGGTTATAGTATATACCCTCAGTTACTAATTTTTTCTTGGGAAGAAGTCACTTCAGAAGAGAGATTCTGTGCTGTGTCAGGCAGCATGTGATTGCATACCTATTTTTCAGATTACAATCATACCACAATATGCTAATTATTCTGAATATAGGCTGATTATGTGGGTATATAAATATCTTCAGGGTATATAAATTTCATTCAGGGTAGAGAGGTATATCGAGATGATAATTTTAAAATTGTTTATCTTTCTCCCTTCTTGCTATGGAACTTGATATATTTTCATTTTTACTCAAAAACTTGTATAATCAATATGGAAAACTATAAGACATTATATAAATCAATAATATCAGCCATTATAGCTATTGAATATCTTTAAATGGCTCATAACTCAGCTACTGCAGAGATGCTTCATTTGCTAAGCAGCCTTCCACTGGAAGAACAGTCTTATAATGAAAGAAAAATAAATGCGCTGTGTCTAAGTATATATGTACCAAGTAGGTTAGTATTTTACTCTTTCTCTTATGAAAAAGAGAAAAAGAAGACATGGTTTAAGTTAGCAAATAGTAGAAGAAACATTTAAAAATTGTAATGTCACTCCAGAATTCTTCCTAGGTTTTCATTATACTTGTAAATTATAGCATGCTGGTTTAGATTGCAAATGTTCTTATTAAAGCATTGTGTAAGAAGCCATAAATGTTTTTGCTTAATTCCCAAAGTTGAAATTGTTGTCTTTATATTCTTTTAAAATTTATTGTACAAATTAATCTCTTAAAGTAAAATTGGAATGAGCATACATTTGAATAGTGCAGAAGGAAAGTATAGGGAAGTGCTGTGCGGGCTTTTTTGACCTAACTGTTATTGGTCCACCACTGAAATGTTCTTTAATTGCAAGGGTTCTTGAGGAACTACAGATCTGTCAGGCCATTTTTCAGTTCTTTTGTCATGTAGACAAATAGTAGAATTATAATAAAAATAATATAGCATTCAGTCTTGATTTATAAGTGAGTTGATGTGCCCTCATTCAAACACAATGACTATTGATCTGTTATATTGATTTTTTTAAATGATAACAGTAATGATATGTTCCATTAAAATAATATTAAGGGTTTAAGATATTTTCCTATGGTACTTTATCAGTTTATACAATAAAGTTTATTAATATAATAAATTTACTGTATGTTTTGCAGAATACTCAAACAGTATGATCATCCTAATATTGTAAAACTCATAGGAGTTTGCACACAGCGACAACCTATTTATATTGTTATGGAACTTGTTTCAGGTATTTTTTTTTCTTTTCTCATAGTATATGTTCCTATGTATTGTTTCCATAGTGTAAATTTTTTTTTCTATTTGCCTTTATTTGCATTCTTATGACTGATTTCAAAAAGTCACCCATGTTGCAAATCTTTGGAGATCTTAGCTTCTACCAGCTTAGGAGTGGAGTGAGCTATTCAAATCTGTTGTGAGTTTTTCTGTAACCATTCAAGAGCAGAATTTGCTACAATGTCTCTCTGCCATATCTTCATTTTTCTCCTGAATAGATATTAAATAATACTTCCTTTAACAATAGGGTGATATTGTTAATGCTATACTTGTATTTAAAGAAACTTAATGACTGGGTAGTGTTTCAATTTTAGTAACTCAAATTTGGATTATCTTTCATATGGGTTTTCTCTTTATGAAAAGACATTGTTCAGCAAAATTATTCAGTTAATCAGATGCTCCTGATTTATTTTTTAATCTTCAGTTCATATTATTCATCAACGATTGGAGAGAGTTTCAAATTGATGGGATTCAGGCAACTATTGCTCTGATTCTCTCAGAAGCTGGAAAATGTGTGGGTTTGGTAGCGTCTGGTATTGGATAATATGCAACACTTTTATATATTGCTAGATTTGTCTTCAAAATTATACTGCAAGCTGTTTTAAGAACCATTTAATTCATGAACACTTAGTAAATATTTAGACTGTTTATAATTCCTGAGTACTAACTAGCTTTAGTAGAAGTGCATTGATGAAATCTGTGACTTATTGGAATTTTCTGCCTTTATTCCATTAGATTATATTAGATTACTATATTAGTACATGTGATTGACTATTAAAATGGAAACTAACAGCATTGTCCTGAGACAGGTTTTAAGACATACACTGGTAATCAGCTTCTCTAGACATCTCTGCTAATAAATATAAAACCTCATCTTTTAACACCTTTATCATTCTGGTTCAGGGTTTTCATAGTCTAGGGCAACTTGTTGAAACATACTAATACAATTAGAGAAGGAATCAGCAGAAGTCTTTCACTGATTCTCATGCCCAGTTTGCAGTCCAAATCCATCCAAAAAATTTTCTGTCTCCTGATTTTGGGTTTGCAAGTAACTTCTTAATTCTATCATGTTTTTCTGGGCTATAAGTCCTCTAGATAACTTCCATGCTTGCCTGCCCTCTGTAACATTACACTGTGCTCAAACCATCACACTTTTCTGTCTTCTTTGGACAGTTAAAACTTGGCTAGCACACCATGAGACTGGTCAAATCAGCTAGAAAAGATAAGGATGTTAACTCTGAAGAAGTTGGCAGAGGAAAGACAGACAAAACACTCAGATCAGTTCAGAAAAGCAGTGACTCTGATACTAGCTTTCTGTTCTCTAATGACAAGTTTGGATGAGATTATCTAAAATTATTATTATTAGTGCTTTGGCATGATATTTAATGCTGCCCTTTGAAGAATAAAATGTTGGTGGCCTTTTTGACTTTCACTCACCACTCAGCTTTCTTAGTATCTTCTTTATCTGTGCTTTGTCTTATATGTCTTTACAGTTGAATCTGTTTAAGCAGATTAACTCTGACATTCTTTTTCATGACAAAAAATGGCATGGTTTAAGTTAGAATTGTATTTTGTAAGTGTACAGCAGTGAAAGTTTGTGATTAATAAATGACAGTTTCTTCTCTGAGAAAACATTAGAAACGGCTCCATAAAGTGTGGAATTCCCTGTGTTAAGTTTTTTTACTGTTCTGTTTAATTGCACTTTTTCTACAGTTCTTATTTCCCAAATACATGTATACTGTGTGCTTATTGTGTCTTTTTGAGCCTGCTTTGACATGGGTTTCAGTAGTGGCTTACTCTGCTTTTCATTTCAGGTTTCAATTCAGATTCTTACTTTGTTCAGGTGTTAAAAATTTTCTGGAAACTTAGCACTTTATGTAGACAAGTGCTACTCTGTCATTAACTCTCTCTGCAAAGGAAATCTTTTTTGTTTGTTTTTTTTCCATTGTCCGAAATGTAAATGGAATTAAAGAATATGCATTTGGATAAAGTCATCAGTGAAAACAATAGAGACAGTGGAAAATGCATGCTTAAGCATCTGTGCATCCATTGTTATATACAAAAATATATTGTGTTTATGTGGCAAGGTTTTGGTAGCAGGAGGATGCAGGGGTGGCTTCCCATCAGGAGCTGCCCCCATGATGGACAGAGCCAGTTTCAACTGGCTCCAAAATGGACCTGCCACTGCCCAAAGCTGAGCCAATCAGCGATGCTGGTGGCGCTTCTGTAATAACATATTTCAGAAAGGGTAAAAATGCTGTGCAGCACCAGTGAGAGAGAGGAGCGAGGAAAACTGTGAGAGAAACAATCCTGCAGACACCAAGGTCAGTGAAGAAGGAGGGAGAAGAGATGCTCCAGGTGCTGGAGCTGGGATTTCCCCTGCAGCCTGTGGAGAAAACCATAGTGAAGCCCATGGAGGACCATGATGGAGCAGATATCTTCACTGAAGCACATGGAGGAGCCCACACAGGAGCAGGTGGATATGCTCTGAAGGAAGCTGCATCCAGCAGAGAGCCTACGCTAGAGCAGGCTCCTGACAGGAGCTGCAGCCTGTGTGGGACCCATGCTGGAGCAGTCTGTTCCCGAAGGACTGTATCCCAAGGAAAGGACCCATGCTGGAAAAGTTCGTGAAGAACTGCAGCCCATGGGAGGGACCCTAGGCTGGAGAAGGGGAATACTGTGAGGCGGAAAGAGCATCAGAGACAAAGTGACCAAAATCCCCATTCCCCCCCAGTTCCTCAGTGGGGGAGGAGGTAGAAGAGTCAGGAGTGAAGTTGAGCCTGGGAAGAAGGGGGGGTGGGGAAGTAAAGCAAAAACAAAGGAGATGTATTCTCTATTTCCCATCAGCAGGCTATGTCCAGCTACTTCCTGGGAAGCAGAGCCTCAGTACATGTATGTCGTGGTTTAACCCCAGCTGGCAACTAAGCACCACACAACTGCTTGCGCACCCTCCCACCCCAGTGGGATGGAGGAGAGAATCAGAAGGGTAAAAGGGAGAAAACTCATGGGTCGAGATCAGAACAGTTTAATGAATGAAATTATTATTATTAATAATAATAATAATAATAATAACAATAATAATAATAACAACAACAGCAACAACAATAATAGCAACAACAACAACAACAACATGTTTAAGACACAGCTGGACAGGGTGCTGGGCCATCTCGTCTAGACTGTGTTCTTGCCTAGAAAGGTTGGACCAGATGATCCTTGAGGTCCCTTCCACCCCGGTATTCTATGATTTTATGAATAATAAAATATAATAATAATAATAATAATAATAATAATAATAATAATAATAATAATAATAATAATAATAATAATGATAATGTAGTGAAAAGGAAAAAAACAAGAGAGAGAGAAAGAGAAACAAAACCCAGGAAAAACAAGTGATGCACCTGCTCACCACCCGCCAACTGACAGGCCAAGCCAGTCCACGAGCAGCGATCACTGCCTCCCAGCCAACTCCCCCAGTTTATATACTGGGCATGCCGTCATACAGTATGGCATAGCCCTTTGGCCAGTCTGGATCAGCTGTCCTGGCTGTGCCCCCTCCCAGCTTCTTGTGCACCTGGCAGAGCTTGGGAAGCTGAGAAGTCCTTGACTAGTGTAAGCACTGCTCAGCAACAACTAACACATCAGTGTGTTATCAACATTATTCTCATCCTAAATCCAGAACACAGCACTGTACCAGCTACTAAGAAGAAAATTAACTCTATCCCAGCTGAAACCAGAACAATATCCACCCCTTATTCTATACCATCTACGTCATGCCCAGGTCCTACCCTTTCCAATACATTCCAATTAATCACCACCACTTTTCCAGTCTTTTGAGATATATACACAGATATCATTCCCTTAGCCTATGGGCCATCCCTCTAAAATGCCTATTGAGTTCATCCAGTCCATGACTTTGGGCTTCATCCATCATAACAGTCTTTCAGGGCAGGAGAGATGGTGTGCGGTGTTGGATTGTTGCATGCTGAAGCCAGTCCTGGTTCCATCACCGCTGCACTTTGCTCGGTTTCCTCAAAGTTCATTCTTCATTAATCTGGGTGATTCTTACTGCATACTGTTGATATGGCATATAGTAATCATAGAAGTGATGATATACAATATTATATAGCAATTAGCATCATACAATTCAGTTCATTGGCTATTTTCACCCAAAATCAAATCCCCTTGAGGTACACATCAGACTTCCCCATCCTCCCTCATCATGTGCACCCAGGTCCTTGAGCAAAAGCAATCCCACAAATGGGTTTGCCTTTGCCTGAGGCAAGAATAACCCAGACTGTCTTCCCCAGCATATTTTTTACATGCACTACAGGGACTTTATCCCCCTCTGCAGTACATAAAAGTCTTGATGGGGGAGAGCCAGCTCGATTGGCAGATCCCCTAGTGTTGGCTAACCAGGTGGCCTTTGCTAAATGTGTATCCCAGTGTTTGAATGTCCCACCACCCATTGCTCTCAGTGTAGTCTTTAACAGTCCATTGTATCGTTCGATTTTCCCGGAGGCTGGTGTGTGATAGGGCATGTGATATACCCACTCAATGCCATGTTCTTTGGACCAGGTGTCTATGAGGCTATTTTGGAAATGAGTCCTGTTGTCTGACTCGATTCTTTCTGGGGTGCCATGTCGCCATAGGCCTTGCTTTTCAAGGCCCAGGATAGTGTTCCGGGCGTTGGCATGGGGCACGGGGTATGTTTCCAGCCATCTGGTGGTTGCTTCAACCATGGTGAGCGCATGGCGCTTGCCTTGGCAGGTTTCTGGGAGTGTGATATAATCAATCTGCCAGGCCTCCCCATACTGATATTTCAGCCACCGTCCTCCATACCAGAGAGGCTTGAACCGCTTGGCTTGCTTGATTGCAGCGCATGTTTCGCATTCATGGATAACCTGTGCAATAGTGTCCGTGGTCAAGTCTAGTCCTTGATGATGAGCCCATGTATATGTTGCATCTCTTCCTTGATGGCCTGAGGTGTCATGGGCCCAGTCCAGATCCACCTGAGCCACTTCAGTCTTAGCAGCCTGATCCACCTGCTGATTGTTTTGATGTTCTTCAGTTGCTCCACTCTTGGGTACGTGAGCACCTACGTGATGTACTTTTACAGCCAGGTTCTCTATCCGGGCAGCAATATCTTGCCACAATGCAGCGGCCCAGATGGGTTTGCCTCTGCGCTGCCAGTTGCTCTGCTTCCATTGCTGTAACCACCCCCACAGGGCATTTGCCACCATCCATGAGTCAGTATAGAGATAGAGCATTGGCCACTTTTCTCTTTCAGCAATATCCAAAGCCAGCTGGATGGCTTTCACCTCTGCAAACTGACTCGATTCACCTTCTCCTTCAGCAGTTTCTGCGACTTGTCATACAGGACTCAATTACAGCAGCCTTCCACCTCCGATGCTTCCCCACAAGGCGACAGGACCCATCAGTGAACAGGGCATATTGCTTCTCATTTTCTGGCAGTTTATTATACGGTGGGGCCTCCTCAGCAGGCGTCACCTCCTCCTCTGGCGATATTCCGAAATCTTTGCCTTCTGGCCACTCCATGATCACTTCCAAGATTCCTGGGCGACTGGGGTTTCCTATTTGAGCCCGTTGTGTGATCAGTGCGACCCACTTACTCCATGTAGCATCAGTTGCATGATGTGTACAGGGGACTCTCCCTTTGAACATCCAGGCCAGCACCGGCAGTCGGGGTGCCAGGAGGAGCTGTGCTTCAGTACCAACCACTTCCGAAGCAGCTCGAACCCCTTCATATGCTGCCGATATCTCTTTTTCAGTTGGAGTATAGTGGGCCTCGGATCCTCTGTATCCCCGACTCCAAAACCCTAAGGGTCGACCTCGAGTCTCCCCTGGTGCTTTCTGCCAGAGGCTCCAGGTAGGGCCGTTCTCCCCGGCTGCAGTGTAGAGCACATTTTTTACATCTTGCCCTGCCCCAACTGGCCCAAGGGCTACTGCATGATCTATCTCCTGTTTAATTTGTTCAAAGGCTTGTCCTTGCTCAGGGCCCCATTTGCAATCGTTCTTCTTCCGGGTCACTTCACAGAGAGGGCTTACGATCAGACTGTAATTTGGAATATGCATTCTCCAAAAACCCACAGCGCCCAAGAAAGCCTGTGTTTCCTTTTTGCTGGTTGGTGGAGACACGGCTGTTATTTTGTTGATCACATCCATTGGGATCTGATGACGTCCATCTTGCCATTTTATTTCTAAGAACTGGATCTCCTGTGCAGGTCCCTTGGCCTTACTTTGTTTTATGGCAAAGCCGGCCTCCAGAAGGATTTTGGACTATGTTCTTCCCTTTCTCAAAAACCTCTTCTGCTGTATTGCCGCATATGATGATGTCATCAATGTATTGCAGGTGTTCCGGAGCCCCACCCTGTTCCAGTGCAGTCTGGATCAGTCCATGGCAAATGGTGGGGCTGTGTTTCCACCCCTGGGGCAGTCGATTCCAGGTGTACTGGAGGCCCCTCCAAGTGAAAGCAAACTGTGGCCTGTACTCCGGTGCCAAAGGGATTGAGAAAAACGCATTAGCGATATCATTTGTGGCATACCACTTGGCTGCCTTTGACTCCAGTTCATATTGAAGTTCTAGCATGTCTGGCATGGCAGCACTCAGCGGCAGTGTGACTTTATTCAGGCCCTGATAGTGTACTGTTAGTCTCCACTCTCCATTAGACTTTTGCACTGGCCATATGGGACTGTGTGGGACTGTAACTAACAGTGCTTTCAAATCAAGGTTGAACAGAGTATCTAAAAGACATTTTCATGACCTTTATTCAGTAACAAATACCAGTAAAATACTACTAATAAAAACATGTCCTTGGTGACTTTTTTCCCTATTGTGATTCTGAGATATTAGAATTACTAAACTATGTTTTGATGATAAGCATAAATTATACTGTGTACAACTGAAGTATACTGTGCTATTTTTGCTCAAAAATCTAGAAATTCATGCAGTGCATGTCAAGCACTGAAGATAAATTAGCAAGTCTAAATCACCTTCTGATGGTATGTTTGTATTGGAAAGTTACAGGCTCATACTCTGCCGATTTGACATTGTAATATAAGAAGATGAGAACCTTTCCATCTGTTCAAAAATGAGCTGATGAAAATTAGGATCTTCATCTGCTTGCTTAAGCATATTAGAAAGGAACTTATAAGATTATATACAATTTTTCAATTAAAAGTCCTTGCAAGGCAAGTCTTGCAAGGCAGTTATTGCTCTGATGGCCTGGAGCCTGGTTCTGACAGGACCCTGATGTGTCCCTGTCTCATAGGACCAAAATTCAGGCATCCTCCAGCATATGATTAATGCACTTATGTGTTGTGATTTTCAATATTTAAAACTGGTTGATTCTGGTTAGTTGTTTTTTTAGGAAAAAAAACTTACAGGGTGTTTTTTTTAAGCTGCCTTGATTTACTGTTCCCATACAAGCAATGCCACAATTTTTCAACACTGGAAGAATTTCACATTCATATAGACGTATAATAATACTTATTAAAAGATGATTCCTATGTACTGAGCAGTGAGTGCTCAGTATATAAAAAATAATTTTAGTCAGCTCTGAATGCAATATTGCTTGTGTGTGTGTGGAGGAGGGATGCTTAAAAATTATTTTTAACTGTCTGCTGTAATCAGAATAATTCTGTTTATATGTGGAAGAAATTACACCTATTTCAATGGAGTGGTCATCTTCCTTCTCTCTAGCTATATCTGCTTTTTGTCAGTTACCAGACTGGGTCAATAATTTCTCAGATTGTGTCATAGAGTATTACTTGTGATAGAGAATTGCTGTAGTCAGTTCAGTGCAAAGTGAAAAGAAACAAAGACTGGAGCAATGGCTGGCTATAAATTAGCAAGTAATTATTGTGACATGGAAAGCTATACTGTGATTTTTTGTCATTGCAGTGTTTATATAATGTCTCCCGTGTTTATCTTTGTCCTAAATCACTGTTTCTGAAACTCTTTTGCAAATTCAGATTCTCTTTTGGAAATCCTTTGAAGGCTCTGAAGTCCCAGTAATAACTGTTTGCCTTTAATTGCCAGCGTGAAATAGGCAGTTAATATTGCCCAAGAAGTAAAACACTTTGTAACCTTTCCAGCAACCATTCTGTAATTAGAGACACAAATTTATCACAAAATATCAGTTGTTTTTGTCAATACTTTGCATATAAATGTGTATACTAGTGAAGATTTTTGATATACAAACACAGGTTTTGCTTAACTTCTGTCACGCTTTGTGCAGTTATCACTTTTAAGCACTTAATATTTAAGGGAGCTTAGGGGAACCACATCTGGTGATAGTGCATTCCTTTTTTCTTAAAGTAACTTCAGACTGATGGGTTGAGGAGAATAGCCGATAGCTGCATTTTGTTCAGTCTTGCGTCCCTAATAATAGATACAATACTGACATTTCTCTCTCTTGTCTCATTGTCTGTCTGTCTGTTTCTCTAGGAGGAGATTTCCTGTCCTTTTTAAGAAAAAAGAAGGATGAGCTCAAAACCAAACAGTTAGTGAAATGTTCATTAGATGCTGCTTCTGGTATGGCATATCTTGAATCTAAAAACTGTATACACAGGTAAGGAAGATGATATTTATTTTCAGTATTGTAATTTTGATCACTTGAACTGTTAGCAGGTTAAATGTATAGTGGTGTTTAATAATGGCAATTAATTTTAGTGTCAATGAATCATGGCAATCTATGCATCTTAAGTCCTCCCTGAAATTTTAAGATACTTGTATAGCCAAAACAGAAGTTCAGGTATGTTTGCAGTGTGTTTCAGGGAAATACACTGATATTGCAGATGATCAAGGGAGAGAAGCTGGAGTTCTGTATATTAAAACATTATTAATTGTCTTGACTGTTTTCTCTGCAATACTGAAGATGATCAGGCCTTATGCTTTTGGGGTACCTTATTTCCTTTTTGTTTCTTCTCCAGCTTGACTCTGTTATGGAACTGCTTAACTGAGTGTGTATCAAAGGGAATGTAAATTGTTCTTTCAAAAAAAAAAAAATTAAAAATTCTCTCAAAATATCACAGTTTATAAACCTGCTACTATCAATCTGAAATATGAGACAGAAACATGATGATAATTCCCTTTCCAGAGGAAATTATAAAATAACATTTTCATTTATGATACTGATGATTTCTGGTTTGCTTTTCTGAATATTTGTAGCTAAACTCTGGGCCACTTAGCTTACAAAATCAGCCCATTTCATACTTAGCACAGTTCTAATGAGAACTGAACAGCATTTCTCTTAGGTTTTTATCAAAAATTAATTGTTCTACATGCTGCCAGACAAGAAGTAGATTTATCTTTAAACATATTCTTCCAACAAGAATAAGTTTAAAACCTATTTATAAAATATTATAGTATTATTGTAAGTATCATTTATATGTTTTTACTAGGTTTTTTGTGTTTGACTTGATTTAAGGATACCTAAATAAAATAGTTATCTTATGCTGTTTATAAATTATTCTGAAGAAGAAATTAATTGAAACACTTCTGTCAGATCATAATATATAAGTAAGACTGAAGCAAAAAACCCATACTTCCTATGTAAAACTGTAGAATATTCCTTATGGGAAATCCCAGAAAAGTATTTTAAACAACATGGGGAAAGGTATAATTAAAGTCCCAGCATTCTGTCATGGTAGAATGCATTTTAGCCTGACTCTATTTGTTAAGAAAATAATGGCATACAAATCAAAGCAATTAATAGCATTAGTGATTTTCACTATCCTCATAAATGTTGTAGTATTTACTCATTTCTTTAACTGTTGTATCAACGTTTGATGAGAAGGGCCTATTTAGATCTCGTGTTCTTAGAAAATAAAATCAAGGGGAAAAGAAATAACTAAATAACTAAACAACTAAACAACTACACTATATTGGAAGTGTATTGTGTAATGTCTTAATTATGATTACTGAAAAAGATTACTGTATCTATTCATTAAATGGTAATGTGACACCTGCAAAATATAAACAATTTTAGAAAGAATTATTTTTTGAGAAGTGCTGTTTCCCCTCCCCTTTAAACTCTGTAAAAAGCATTTTGTTGCTCGTCTGCCTTAATTAGTACTGTTCTAGTTACTATATGGCCTCAACATACCTGTGAGAGAGACACTGACAGTTAGCATTGAATAGGAACAGATATTTTTCTGCTATTTAGAGTAAACTTTAAAGACTCATTTACATTACTACTCATTACATCAAGTGCTGTCTTTCAAATAACTTTATTATATCCATGATGGCTTGTGGATGAACTGTATAGTGATTGAGCTAAAACTTATGATAATGGTTAATATCCCTTTTTAATTGCTAGTTTCCCCTAACTTCTGTCTTCATAATTTTTTTTGTTGTTGTTTGTTTGTTTTTAAGGTATATTTGAAAAGATAATAATTTGTGATTCAAAGAATACATTTCAGAGAGGACATGTATGTAGCAATGTCTTACCGTATGCGGGTTTCATTATGATAAGTTTAGAAATCTGAATGCAAATATGTCATGTGGGTCTAAAGCCAGGAAATAGAACTGCAATCTAATTTTCTGTTTTCTTAGTACCATAGATTTTGCCAGTGCACAGAGCCTGGGTTACACATACTGTGGTACACATGGGGGAAAAAGGTCTTTCAGTTCTGTTTACCTTTTAACTTTCAGAATCACAAAAATTGTTTATTATTATCACAGATTATCACAGAAGTTTATCATATCTGCCACTTTCCATAAAGGCAGAATCAAAATTTTTAATAAACATGCCCTGAAGAAAGTTGCAGTTTCAAAACTGTTTCAAGTAGTCAAATAATATCTTCAGGAACACTGCTTACTTTTATGAAACACACAGGATAATAAATCAAAATATGCATTTCCAGTATTATTTTAACTTTTTATTTTTATTAACTTTCTTATTTTGGGGTTCTTTAAGATTTTTCAGACTTCTATGGTTGGGCATAGTGTATGCTTATATTTATGAGCTAATGGTTCTAAATTTGATAGGAAAATATAATGAAAAAATTTGAATCAGGATGACAACCAACCAAGTTTAATGATTTTTTAGTAGTAATACTACAGGCACTACATAATTATTGGGGCTTTTTTGAGTTACTAACACCGGTTAATTGGCAAATGCTCACTCTAGGAAAGTAGCTCATGAAATTTTAAAACATGTTTTACCAAAGACTAAATTGCATTTTATTAGGATTAGCATACATAAAAAATTTCTAGGTATGTTTTCTGTTTGAAATGTTGAGGAGCTTGAACATTTGCCCAGGATTTCTGGGCACCCTGGGGAATGGTTGGAGATCCTGTTGTCTAGAAAACTTGGATATGTCTGCCACAGAAGCACAGAATGTTTATTACTTGCTGGGTACTTTGAACCTACTGCACACTACCAGGTGCAGCACTCCGGTGCTATGCTGCAAATATGTTAAAGAAGAGAGTGACAGGCTACCAGGGAAAAGTCAAACTCTCTAGTGCTTTGTAAGAAAGCTCTCAGGTGTACAGGACTCAACCCCGTTAGAGTTTCAGCCCCTCCTTACTTGAGCAATGAAGGTGCAACTGTGTGACTGTATGGTCTGTACAAGGAATATGGGAACCCTTGTTCCCTCCTTTATGGATCAGGTAAAACAAGGATGCAATCTAGTCATGGATAAATTTAATGCTGAGACCGTGTAGATTAGAATAGAACAACTTGATTTATAGTAGGAAGAAGATTTAGCATTATGAAAAAAAAAACAAAACCAGTTTAAAAGAACAAGAAACACTTGTTTGTCAGAAAATTCATCAACTAAAAGTATTTTTTTTAGAGAAAACAAAAAAGGTAAGAAAATTAAATAGAGACAAAATAGACTAAGCAGCAGTTTTTCGGGTTTTTTTTTTAATTAGAAGTCAAAAGGCTTTGATTACTATTTTGACCAAGAAAAAAGGATCTTAAATAATACTTAATTAGAAATGGTTTCTGTTGTGTAGGTTGCAATGAAAAAGAAATTGTTTTGCTAGTATGCTATGCAGTACTCCTATTTGTTGTTTTAAAGATTTATTTGGAACCCTTGTGTAGGTTTTTTTTTTGTTGGGGTTTTCTGGGTTTTTTTTAGACATTAGGTGACTTATTTGTAGTAGCATGTGCATTTGATTTGCTGTTAATGTGAAACTAAAGACTGCTCAGCAGCTTATTAAAATTACTTAATGCCACTTTTTAGTTATAGTGCACTGGCTATACTTAGTTTTTATATTTTGAAGTTATATTTAAATTTGAACTGGCTTTTTTAAATTGCCAATTCAGTCATGCTTTTGCTTAGTCTTTCAGCATCTGAGGCAGTGCAACAACTAATTTACCTCTGTTTTCTATTTTTATATGTGCTATGGTGTTTTAGTAGGTGCAGATATAAATTTTAAATTTCTCAGGTTGGAATGCTTGCACATGAATGATTCTTTGATCTGCATTTTCATCTCATCTAGATTCCAGAAATCACTAGTTTTTTGCTCTCTCTTTGTACTGATTAAAGAGCAATATCTCTTTGGTCAGTTCAGGTCAGCTGTCCCTGCTGTGTCCCCTCCCAACTTCTTGACCACCCCAGCCTACTCCCTGAGGGGGCAGAGTAAGAAAGAGAGAAGGCCTTGACACTGTGCAAGCACTGTTCAGAAATAGCTAAAACATTGGTGTGTTATCAATATTGTTTTTAGCCACAAATCTAAAACACAGCAACATACAAGCTGTTATGAAGAAAATTAACTCCATCCCAGCCACACCCAGTACAATCTCCACCCCTTATTCCATACCATTTGCATCATGTTCAGGTCCTACAGTATTCAATACATTCTCATCAACCACCACCACGCCCTTCCCTGTCCTTTGACATATGCACAGATATCATACCCCTAGTCTATAGGGCCATCAGTTCATTTAGTCCATGACTTGGGCTCCATCTGTTGTGATGGTCATTCAGGAGAGGAAAGATGGTGTGTTGTGTTGGATTGTTGGGAGCTGAAACCAGCTCAGGTTGCATCACTGCTGCACTTGCTCGGTTCCTTTCAAGGTTCATCCTCCATTGGTTCGGAAGGCTCCTGCTGTAGTACTTCTGACATACAACTATGGCATCATACAACTATGGCATTGTACAACTCAAGTCATGGGTTATTTTCACGAATGGATCCTTTTTGCCCACTATTTTTCCTCACACTGCATGTTGGGACAGTCGAGATGATAGCTGAGACGTAGGCCCATAGGGCTGGTGAGGAAGAGAGATTCTCTTTGAATTGCTGGAGCTGGCAGGCCAGTCTATCCACATTTGGTGCCTCAATCTGTCCAATCTATTATTGCTAGGGTGCTGGCATATGACAGTGGTACATTCCATACACCTTCTGCCACATGGACCGCATGCACTGGACATCATCCAGATCTTTGGAGGCCTGGTTGTTGTCCAGGTTGCTGTAGATCGCCTCCACCACTGCTAATTCCCTCAGATACTGGACACCTTCCTCTGCGATAGAGTACTTGCTTTTGTAGTTTACAAGATCTTCCTTGAGGGAATACCTTGCCTTCATGCTTGACAGGAGCCGCCTCCAGAGGCTGTGGATTGTTGCCCCTCTTCCGATTCCTTTGTCGATTCCCGAGTGCCTAGTGAGGGATCCCAGCTTCCAGGCTTCATTACTCTCTAATTCCTGACCCCAATAACCCAGCATGGGAGCAACCGGGTGATAATTTTCTGGCCTGGATGATGGCTGTAATCTTTCCATATATCTCGCAGATCACTCAGGGATAGAGACCGGGTGGTTTCTGACTCAATTATGATTTCTGTCTCTTCCCTCTCTTGTTCTTGCGGCTGTTTTGCTGCAGAACAGGCTGCCTTTTCTGATTCTTCCTCCTGCTCCCTCTCAGGAGGAGCTTCTTCCTCCTTTATTAACCAAGTTGACTTGCACTTCCATTGTTTCTTTTTGAATATAGGAGCAACTGTTATAGTTGATGGTTGGGTCTCTGGCTTAGCCACAGATTCTGTTTGTAAGGCCTCAGATCCAGAGACCCTCTCGCCCAAACAGACACAGGCTCGATAGGCGTAGGCCTGGCCCCAGCACAGTGCAAGAAGTTGTATCTCTATGGTATAGGCAAGGCATCCTTTCTTCAAGTGTTCTGCCACTTCAACAGGATTCCATGCCTGTTGGGGCATGAAGTCCCACACCATTGGAGGTGAAAACTGGTCTAGGCACCTGCTCAAATTCTCCCACGCACCTTGCCACCCATGATCAGACTACCTCAGGGCACATCCCCATGTGGCATTCCCAACTAGTTGGTTAACCTTAGGAAAAGCCGAAATCAGATTCACGACACACACCAATACAAGCATTCTGGGATGTTCAAGAAATTGAAGACCATTGTAACAAGGCAGGAAACATCTACCCCTGAGAAGAAGGGGGAGGTGCTTTTATCATAGCTCTCCCAGGCAAAGCAAAATAAAGTGATAAACTGCATAGCAAACAGCAAAAGCCAAAAGCAGCCATTAACAAGCCCTGGATTTTGATGCACAGCAAGAGTGGGAGCACACCACAGAGCAGGTGAGGGAACAAATAAACCAACGTCATGAACAAACAAGTCAACACTGCAAACAGCAACAGCAAGTAACAGATAAACAGGTCTAAAAACTATAAATTCAGTCTAGTGCACTCTGATCAAATTTGTCTTTAACCTCTAAAGCCCTGCCAGCAGCTAAGTCCCCGCCCAGTCACTCAGTCACTCCCTCACAGCAGGATGGGGGAGAGAATCAGAAGGGCAAAAGCAAGAAAAACTTATGGGTTGAGATAAAGACAGCTTAATAAGTGAAGGAAAAAAAGAAAAAAGCAAGTGATGCAAAGGCAGTCATTCATCACCTCCCACCAGCAGACCGATGCCCAATCTCCAAGCAACAGCTACCTTGAAAAACTTCCCCCCCCCAGCTTTTATTGCTGAACATGACGTTATATATTATGGAATATCTCTTTGGTCAGTTTGGGTCAGCTGTCCCAGTTGTGTCCCCTCCCAATCTCTTGCTCACCCCAGCCTACTCCCTGAGGGGGCAGAGTGAGAAAGAGAGAAGGCCTTGACACTGTGCAAGCACTGTTCAGAAATAGCCAAACTCTGGTCTGTTATCAACACTGTTTTAGCCACAAATCTAAAACACAGCAACTTACAGGCTATTATGAAGAAACTTAGCTCTATCCCAACCAGACCTAGTACAACAAGATTAGCATAGATGTGATGGTTCAATAAGCGTTTATGACTGATCTTCTTTTCCAGTATGTGATTGCATATGTTGAATGCATTTGTCCATAATTTATTTTTAGTTTCCAAACCAACGCTGTGGCAATACAGGAAAAAAGATGCAGGTATGTGGTTCAGAGAATTTGAATATATTTGTTGTTTGTTTTATTTTCCCCTCTCTTAATGAAAATAATTCAAATTATTATTGGATAAAATATTTTAATATTGATAGAAGCAGTTACCTTTTGTTTTTTCTCTGTTTTTATCATTTGATAGTCAGTAAAACCTCTTAAAATCAAAGGGACAGGTTTTGAAAATATTATTTCTGTATGAAAATTTTGTTTCAGCTGTATCTACAATTAAAACATATATGATTCTAATTGAAACTAGCAGAAATATTTTCCTTTTTTCTGTTGTCGTAGTTTAACCCCAGCCAGCAACTAAGCACCACACAGCTGCTCACTCACTCCCCCCTCCCGGTGGGATGGGGAGGAGATGGAAGGGTGAAAGTGAGAAAACTCGTGGGTTGAGATAAGAACAGTTAATTAACTGAAGTAAAATAAAATAGAATAGTAGTAATAGCAGTATAAATAATAATAATAATAATAATAATAATAATAATAATAATAATAATAATAATAATAATAATGATATACAATAATAATATACAAAGCAAGTGATACACTATACAATTGCTCACCAGCTGCCGAACAATGCCCAGCACGTCCCCAAGCAGCGATCACTGCCCCCCAGCCAACTCCCCCAGTTTATATACTGAGCATGATGTCATACAGTATCATAGAATCATAGAATGTCCTGAGTTAGAAGGGACCCACAAGAATCATCTAGGCCAACTCCTGTCCCTGCATAGGACAACCCCAAAATTCACACCATATGTCTGAGGGCGTTGTCCAAATGCTTCTTGAATGTTGTCAGGCTTGGCGCCGTGACTACCTCCCGGTGGAGCCTGTTCCAGTGCTCCACCACCCTCTGGGTGAAGAACCTTTTCCTAATGTCCAGCCTAAACCTCCCCTGGCATATCTTCCTGCCGTTCCCTCGGGTCCTATCATTGGTCGCCAGGGAGAAGAGATCAGCGCCTGCCCCTCCTCTTCCCCTTGTGAGGAAGCTGTAGACCGCGATGAGAACAGACCAAGTGACTTCAGCCACTCCGCATACGGCTTCCCCTCTAAACCCTTCACCATCTTTGTGGCTCTCTGGACACTCTCTAGTAGCTTCGTATCCTTTTTGTACTGTAGCGCCCAAAACTGCACACAGTACTCAAGATGAGGCTGCACCAGTGCAGAGTAGAGCGGGACAATCACCTTCCTTGACCGGCTAGCAATACAGTGCTTGATGCACCCCCGGACACGGTTGGCCCTCTTGGCCTCCAGGGCACACTGTTGGCTCATGTTCAAGTATGGAATACTTATGGAATACGGTATGGAATAGCCCTTTGGCCAGTCTGGGTCGGCTGTCCTGGCTGTGCCCTCTCCCAGGTTCTTGTGAACCAGGCCGAGCATGGGAAGCTGAAAAGTCCTTGACTAGTGTAAGCGCTACTGAGCAACAACTAAAACATCAGCGTGTTATCAACATTATTCTCATCCTAAATCCAAAACACAGCACTATACCAGCTACTAGGAAGAAAATTAACTCTATTCCAGCTGAAACCAGGACATCTGTTAATTACTTTGAGCACTGATAGTGTTTTGTACACAGTTTCACTGCTTTACTTGAGAAATAAATTGATTTTTCCCTTGTTGAAGTAGTTTACAAACAAATTAAGAATCAGCTTATTTTTTAAAATAATGTAAAAAAAATTCAACATGAATTAATAGGAGTATGCTATAATAGAAGTTTAAATCTTAAAAGTAAAAAATTAATAAACATTCCCAGTGCCAAGCATAAAGTTGGTATCATATTCAAATCACTTATTTTCCTTATACACACCATGCATGTAAGAAGATGGGTACAAACAGCAATCAAGGTATATTCCTTACTCAAGCTTTCCTTTCAGTCACTAGAGTTAATGTTCTGGAAGTCTGTCATATCTTGAATTAAAAAAGACATTCAATAGTGAGATGATTGAGTTCTGTGGTCCAGTACTTCCATATATTTATTCAAATTACTACTGCTTCTTTTTTTGTATTCTGTGGTGAGATGATCAGGCTCTTTGGTCCAGTTCTTCCATGTTATTATCTGAAGGGAATGAGACACGGACTCCACATATGAGTTCAGGTGAAAGACAAGCGAAGACCCTTTATTTTTACAATCTATCCCTTTTATAATATGATCTAGCGTTCACGAGCAAGCAAAACCCATTTCATTGGCTA
The DNA here is from genome assembly GCF_047370975.1 of Nipponia nippon. Lineage (NCBI taxonomy): Eukaryota > Metazoa > Chordata > Aves > Pelecaniformes > Threskiornithidae > Nipponia > Nipponia nippon. The sequence goes on along the minus strand of NW_028262352.1, from coordinate 4,289,260 downwards.
CTGTCTTGCATCCACACGTCTCTTCCGCGCTGCTTATTGGTTCTTCAAGTTGGTGCACGCGACTTTTCTCTTTCAGAAACTTATCTAATCACATCCTTATTTTGCTGCCTCTAAGTTTCACAAACCTGTTTGTAACAAGCCTCAAGGGCACAGCTGCATCCCTTCAAACCTGTTTGTAACAAGCCTCAAGGGCACAGCTGCATCTCGTCAAAGTCAAACACAGCCTCATTTATTCCCACAATTTCCCCTTTTTGTTTTTCTACCACAAAAGCTTGTTTAATCATATTCTATAGCATTTTCTGTACCCAAGACACTAGTCAAGAAACTATCATTATTATAGCGCAAAATATTAGTAAGAAGAAAAGACCCATTTTGATTAGAGACATTATCCACCCGCCAATTCCCCAACTTGTTAGTAAGTGATTCAGCCAATCAAATCCATCACTGACTTGTAATTTGCTAACTTCAAATCTTTGATTGCTTTATGGATTAATTCGGGGTTATCTGATAAGTCATTCCCCATCAGTCTTCTCGGAGTTCAGTGTCTTCTGCTGTTCGTTCTTGTTATCCGATGCAAGAGCCGGTCTTACACACCTTGCAGGTACCCACTTAGGTCCTACATCTGTTGAGACACAAGCATACCCTCTGCCCCAGGTTAGTAGATCAAAAGGACCTTCCCAATTACCTGTTTGTAGCGATTTTGTAAAAACTCGGGCCTTCTGTGGTGTGGCTGTTAAATCTTTTGATTGAAGAGACAGAAAATGAGAGATAATAACAGGAATGTTATTTTCAGACATATTCAGGTAGTTTAACACATACACGGCTTTACTTAGTCTGTCTGCTGGAGTGGCTCCTGGCATTCCCCCTTTTTGTTTTTGCAGGTTCGTTTGTTTGTTGCAAGATTTTTCCAGCCCAGATATTTACAAGGCTCAGTTTTTTGCTCCTTTTCAGGGGCTATTTCAAATCCATATCTGTTTAGAGCTCGTCGTATCTCTTTTTCTTAGTTGTGGGCAATCTCTTTTAAAATGTCCAGTTTTTCCACAGGAGAAACATGATTGCTGTACTTTCATTGTGGTGGCAAAAGCTGTAGCTAATGTTTCCATATGATGGGACATTGACCCCACCTTTTGGGTAGCTTCTATCATGTCCATTAAGGAGGGATTTTTTAGAGGCAAAAGCACTTTTTTACAGTCCGTATTCGCGTTTTCAAAGGCTAATTTTAAGAGTAAGACCTCTCTTGCTTCTGCATTTTCGACTTGTTTTTCCAAAGCCTCTTTAAGACGATCTAAGAATGAGATATATCCCTCTCCTGTCCCTTGCTTTATTAATGTAAATGATTTTGTCGCTCTTCTGGCATCCGGCACTCTTAGTAATGCCTGTAAAGCAAGGTCTCTGCCTTGTGCTAATCTCTCTGGTCGTAACCGTGCCTGTAACATTGGGTGATTTAGCAGCGGATCCCCCATAAGTTGTGGGAGTCCTGCCCCTTGTAAAGGGTCGCCTTGTTGTCGCTGCATACTGATAATTGTGGCGTTTTGGCAGGCGGTACGCCAGGTGCTTTCAAAGATCACCTTTTGCGTTGGGGTCAATATAAGATTAGTAAGTGTGCATATATCAAATGGTACTATTTCATTTGTAAATATTCCCCGTAGCAGGGATTGTGTAAAAGGAGAACCCAGTCCATGCGTGGCAACTGTTTGTCGTAGATCTTTTAAAACATTATAGCCAAAAGGTTCATGCTCATCGGGGACATTTCCATTGCTGCATATGATGGGACACGCTACCGCCGAACAAAAAGCTGTATCTCCCGCTTGCAATGCTTGGTGTCTAATCTTTTGCCACCTCATAGCAGCGGCTGACGCCCCCCATTCCTCGGGCGGCAATTGATTATGGGTTTGTGGAGTATCGGCGTTAGAAGCAGTAGAGAAAGGCGGTAAGAGTGCCGACGTAGCAGGGGCCGGGGGCGGGCGGGCGGGCGGGGAAGTGGAGGGGTACTGATTGCAGGGATCGGAAGGTCTAGCAGAGGTGTTGAAAGCATAGGAGCAGGTGAGGGAGAAAACGGCGCATTTAAACTGTACACAGTGACGGTTTTCCTTAATTCCTTAATCAGATCCCATTGAAAGGGGATCCATTCGTTTGGTCTATTATCTTGTACCCGCACTGGAAACGCGAACCCCGCGGTTTCTCCATCTTTCAACGCTTCCCTACGGAGCTGCTCCCACCGATCCCGGGGGTCGAAGGCTCGCTCAGGCTGTGGTACAGCCTGCAGCGCGGGCAGCTGCATTGGCACACGGGGGACAGGACGGAGTGGGTTTCATTGGAATGGAACTTGGGGGAGGCGGTCTGAGTCCTGTTCCCTTGTTTGTTTCACCCAAGTTCTCATTCTTTTCTTTTTCCCCCGTCTATAAGAGCTTCCTTGTCTTGGGGCTTGCTTTCACTCAGTTCATCATTCCCTATCTGCGCCGCTTGAGCGACTGCGTTTTGTACCTTTTTTCTTTTTTTTCTTTTTTTCTTTTTTTTTCTCTTTTTCTTTTTCTTTTTTTTTTCAGCTTGCCATGAGCGCAAGGTCTCTGTCACTAATCGCCAGGTGGTCATGACTTCGGTGGCAGTGGTGTCCCCTCTGGACACCGCCTCCCAAATCGTCTCCCCTGCCTGTTCCCAAGTTTTCACATCAAATACTGCAGAGACTGTAGAGGGAGCCCCTTGCTTTTGCAAGAACTTCAGTAATAATTTTATTTTATATGCGTCATACTTCACTCCTCGTTTTGCTAATAGCTGCATTAAAAGTTTAACTATAGCTTCTTCTTCAGCTGATATGTGAGCTCCCATGATTACTGCCCAGCTGCTCACCTGTTTCTTAAGGTGATGTCCTGGGATTAAAGCCGTCAGCTTGAGTCATTCAGCTGGGTTCCCTCCGGACGCTACTTGCAGCGCTGCCTCCTCCGGATCATGTCGGGGTCACCATTTGAAGGGAATGAGACACGGACTCCGCATATGAGTTCAGGCGAAGACAAGCGAAGACCCTTTATTTTTACAATCTATCCCTTTTATAATATGATCTAGTGTTCACGAGCAAGCAAAACTTATTTCATTGGTTACTGTCTTGTGTCCACGCGTCTCTTCCGCGTTACTTATTGGTTCTTCAAGCTGGTGCATGCGACTTTTCTCTTTCAGAAACTTATCTAATCACATCCTTATTTTGCTGCCTCTAAGTTTCACAAACTTGTTTGTAACAAGCCTCAAGGGCACAGCTTGCATCCCTTCAAACCTGTTTGTAACAAGCCTCAAGGGCACAGCTGCATCTCGCCAAAGTCAAACACAATCTCATTTATTCCCACAATTATCCATATCACTACTTCTTCTTTTTTACTTACTCTGAATATTTTATTTTTCCCTGGGTTAGTGGTTCAGTTACTACATGAAGAATGTGTTCCTGTTCAGTTTATTGGTAGGGATCTAACTCTTGGGAAATAGGCGGCGATGGTTTGAACTCCAAAGTTGAGCAGGTCTCCTTCCTAAGGAAATGGAGGACCTTCGCTGCTTGATTTCTGTACCTAAATCTTGTAGAGGATAGGAGCTAAATACATGTCTGTGCCTAGTGCCTCATTTTGGCTGGCTCCAAGCAATTCAGTTCTCAGTAGAATGGCTGGTTTAGTTCTGTTCTGAAGTACCTTATTGTCCTCTAGCACAACATGTTTCTTTGAATACTACATTTCCTCCTGGGGCAGAAAGTGCTTAAAAGTTGATATTGCAATACCCAAGATCTTCATTGTAGTTTCTGTGATTTTCTGTGCTGGTGATGACTATGAAGAAAGACTACATTTCCATGGAATGAGTTTGCCTTTCTATTAACTACATAAACTCATTAAAGTTTATTGTGCAAGCTGTAATTTCTTAAAAGATGATATCGACTCCCATAATGCATAAAATTTCCTGAGGGAATATTAAGGACTTTATAAAAGAAAGCAGTAGTGGAAGAAATATTAAATTTATGATTAATTTTATGTATTTTTTTTCTTTGGAGAACTATTATACAAACTTAAGTTGTAGATTCTCAGAAAATTTATTAGTCTTTTCTGTCTGTATACTTCTGTGTACAGTTATTGTCATTATTAATTAGCTTTTTACAATTCTTTCAGCAATGCATGTAAAAAAATTAAATGATCATGCAAAGTTCCTTTTCTATAACTTTTTTCATACCTAGAAAACATTTAATCATTTATTACTGAATCAAAACATTCTATACTGTTGGTGGTTAACAATAATAGTTGATCATGCTTCAGCCAATAATTCTTTCAGAGAATTATTGTCAGTGGTATGGTTGAAACACCACATAAATGTAATAAATAAGGATTAAATTTTAATTATTCATAAGATGATGTCTCTGTTTTCTATAAAACAATGTTTCAAAGCATAATGTTTTTTACAATCTGAACATTAAAAAAAAATTCCTTTCTGTTTAAAGTCAAAACTGCAAATGTGAACTTTGATGAAAGAACTGTTACTTTCTGTTGGCCACTTAATATAGGTATGTTGTTTAAAAAAAAAACAAACCCAAATTTATTCACTCTCATATCTACAAAATAATTTTAGTCAAATTTTTAATTTGATTGCCACATTTCAGTACCATGTACTGAGCTTTCATTTCTTACTATGCATATCCTTTATGAAAACTTCTATATCATCTTTACCTAATAACTTTTTTTTCACTAAAACAGGATTTCCTCTGACTTTATTAGATTCCAAAGATACCATGCAGTTATAACATTGCAGTTTTTACATAGGTTGTTGATTATTTTCAATTTGGTCTATTAATCATAACAACTATTAATGGAAGAACTATTACAAAGACATTACATTTATGTGGAGAAATGATACAGACTTGCAGCAAGTATACAGGAAGGCCAGAGAAGCCCTCCTTCTCCTAGCCCTATTATGGGTGGCTGAGGATCTCTGTGATAACTCTTTAAAAAAAAAATTTGGAAAGCAGCTCTTGGGACTCCTAGTTCATAGAATCATAGAATCATTAAGGTTGGAAAGGAATCCTTAAGATCATCAAGTCCAACCGTTAACCTATCCACCACTAAAGTCCATGTCCTCAAGCACCACGTCAATCATTCTTTTCAATACCTCCAGGGATGGAGACTCAACCACTTCCCTGAGCAGCCTGTTCCAGTGCCTGACTACCCTTTCGGTGAAGAAGTGTTTCCTAATATACAAACTAAACTTCCCCTGGCACAGCTTGAGGTCATTTCCTCTCATCCTTTCCCTTGTTACTTGGGAGAAGAGACCAACCCCCACCTCACTACAACCTCCTTTCAGGTAGTTGTAGAGAGCAATAAGGTCTCCCCTCAGCCTCCTCTTCTCCAGGCTAAACAACCCCAGCTCCCTCAGCTGCTCCTCATAAGACTTGTTCTCCAGACCCTTCACCAGCTTCATTCCCCTTCTTTGGACACACTCCAGCACCTCAATGTCCTTCTTGGAGTGAGGGGCCCAAAAGTGAACACAGTACTCGAGGTGCGGCCTCGCCAGTGCCCAGTACAGGGGCGCTATCACCTTCCTGGTCCTGCTGGCCACACTATTCCTGATACAAGCCAGGATGCCATTGGCCCTCTTGGCCACCTGAGCCCACTGCTGGCTCATGTTCAGGCGGCTGTCAACCAACACCCCCAGGTCCTTTTCCGCCAGGCAGCTCTCCAGCCACTCCTCCCCCAGCCTGTAGCGTTGCATGGGGTGGTTGTGCCCCAAGTGCAGGACCTGGCACTGAGCCTTGTTGAATCTCATACAGTTGGCCCCGGCCCAACGATCCAGCCTGTCCAGGTCCCTCTGTAGGGCCTTCCTACCCTCCAGCAGATCGACACTTCCACCCAACTTGGTGTCATCTGCAAACTGACTGAGGGTGCACTCAATCCCCTCATCCAGATCATCAATGAAGATATTGAACAGGACCGGCCCCAACACTGAGCCCTGGGGAACACCACTCGTGACCAGCCACCAACTGGATTTGACTCCATTCACCACCACTCTCTGGGCTCGGCCGTCCAGCCAGTTTTTAACCCAGCGCAGAGTGCACCCATCCAAGCCATGAGCAGCCAGCTTCTCCAGGAGAATGCTGTGGGAGACAGTGTCAAAGGCCTTACTAAAGTCCAGGTAGACAACATCCACAGCCTTCCCCTCATCCACCAAGCAGGTCACCTTGTGATAGAGGGATACTCGGTTAGTGAAGCAGGACCTCCCTTTCATACACCCATGCTGGCTGAGCCCGATCCCCCGGTTGTCCCGCACGTGCTGCGTGATGGCACTCAAGACGATCTGCTCCATGACCGAGGTCAGGCAACAGGCCTGTAGTTCCCGGGATCCTCCTTCTGACCCTTCTTGTAGATGGGTGTCACATTTGCTAACCTCCAGTCATCTGGGTCCCCCCTTGTTGACCAGGACTGCTGATAAATGATGGAAAGTGGCTTGGCCAGCTCCTCTGCCAGCTCCCTCAGTATCTTCAGGTGGATACCATCTGGCCCCATAGACTTGTGAGCATCTAGGTGGAGGAGCCGGTCGCTAACTGTTACCTCTTCGATAATTGGGGCTTCATTCTGCTTCCCATCTCCATCTCCCAGCTCAGGGGCCTGAATACCCTGAGGATAACCACTCTGACTATTAAAGACTGAGGCAAAGAAGGCATTAAGTACCTCAGCCTTCTCATCCTTGGTGGCAATGTTTCCCTCCGCATCCAATAAAGGATGGAGATTCTCCTTGGCCCTCCTTTTGTTGCTGATATATTTGTAAAAACTTTTTTTGTTATCTTTAACTGTGGTGGCCAGTTTAAGTTCCAGCTGGGCCTTTGCCTTTCGAATCTTCTCCCTGCATAACCTCACAACATCCTTGTAGTCCTCCTGAGTCGCCTGCCCCTTCTTCCAAAGGTGGTAAACTCTCCTTTTTTTCCTGAGTTCCAGCCAAAGCTCTCTGTTCAGCCAGGCCGGTCTTCTCCCCCGCCTGCTCACCTTTCGGCACAACAATTTGTTGTTGCTAAGCAAAACAAGGAAGTGTTGACTGTTGCCAAAACAATGGTTCTGCTCCCCTCTCCACACCACTTAGCACTCTGCTTCTAGTGCAACCAAGGAACACTGCACCTGTCTAAAGGTGCAGTGTGTGCTGATGCTCTGCTAATGCTGTACCAAGGCATTTGGAGTCTTCAACCTGTTTCTGTGCTCCAAGGGAGCAATGCTATTGAGGTAGTCTTTCTGAACAAGAACCTTAATTCATCAGTGGCTATTAAAACTACATTATGGACCTTAACATTTATTTTAAGCAGAGTTGGACAATGTGAATATGTCAGTGCTTTGCAATGCTCCAGAAAATTATTTTTAGTAGTATTCACACTATTATGTGCACTTTGAAGTATGTTAATTCCAACCCTGTAATAATTAACATGGTGCTCTTTGACTATTGTCATCTAGGAAGAGAGAGAGGCAGATGAACACTGTTCCATTTCATTCTGTTTGCCATATAGCAGTAGACTGGAGTATCATAGACGAAGTTTCAGGTTTTAAAAATAGATGCACTTAGAATATCTTACTGGAAATTATTGCTTTTAAACAGGTGATTTGAAATGATGCTGTTGATAAACTTTTGCTGTACTGCTCAGGGATCAGCTCAGCAAGCTAACCTTTCATTTGGTTTCTCTTCCCTTTATGAGCTCTCCTTATATTTACTGTGTCTTTCATTTATGTAAATAACATTGAAAAAGTTGTTCTTCTGTTAATACGGTTCCAGTTGGCTTACTTCCTCAACATTTAAACTACTGAGTTGTATAATTCCTCGTCATTCATTAATCATTTTAATCTTCTAAATTTTTCTTGCTCAACCTATTTCCTTTACAAATAACATGAAGAGACAATTAAACATGCACTATCTGAAGTATTTAAACTTTTGGCAGCACAATGCTGCATTGTAATCTGTGTCTAAACAAAAGCATGCATGCTAAGTTAGTATCTTATTTTAAAGTTCATGTACTATGTAGTGACGTGAATTTCTAAAACAGTTTATGTCTGATATGCATCTAAAATTCAGGAAAACATTCTAAATATTTTCACATTTTAGCATTAAAGTTTACTTTTATAATTTTTTATATATAGTCTAACTAGCTTAAATGTAGGAAGATAATCATTGGCTGAAACTATTTTTTTGCAGTCTGCCTACTTTCTGTATAAGTCAGTCTGTACTGCTCACACAACCTTCCATCCTTTTTCAGGGGCTCCTCTCATGGGAGCCTGTTTCTACAGAAAATTCCATCATTGCTTGTAGGACCATAAAGTTGGTCTCTCCATGCTTTAGAGGAAAAAAATTTTCAACAAGTGCTTTCTAGGTAGAGAGAGGCTGAAGACCTATTTTTAATTTAAGAAATTTGAATGCCTTTATTAAAAGTTTAAGTTGGTATCTCTGTTAGAGATTATTCAGTTGCAGTGGTTCATGCTCTGCAACCTGCAAAACACCTCTTCTACAAATTTATCTGGTCTTCACAACAAAAGTGTCTATTTCACAGCTCAATACTACCTTTATCAGGGTTGCCCTTTAGTCTCTTAATGTCATTGAGGGCCTTTATAAAGATATTGTAATTTATCTGGATTCTTTAAATCTGAAAGTGAATATTCAGAAACTTCACCCGATGCCTACTGCTGCATATGAAGTTAATAGGTTGGATCCCGGTAATCCTTTCTCAGTATAGTCCTCATGACTAACTGTGGTGGGTTAACCTTGGCTGGCTGCTAAGTGCCCACCAAGTTGCTCTCTCACTCCCCCTCCTCAGCAGGACGGGGGGGGAAAATAAGATGAAAAAGCTTGTGGGTCAAGATAAGGACAGGGAGATTGTTTAGCCATTATTGGCACAGGCAAAACAGACTTGAGCTGGAGAAGATTAATTTAATTTATTGCCAGTTAAAAATAGAGTAGGATAGTGAGAAACAAAAGCAAAACTAAAACACCTTCCCCCCACCCCTCCCTTCTTCCTAAGCTCAACTTCACTCCTGACTCTTCTACCTCCTCCCATCCTGAGGGGGATGGGGAATGGGGGTTGTGGTCAGTTCATCACACATTGTCTCTGCCACTCCTTCCTCTTTTCCCCTACTCCAACATGGGTCCCTCCCACGAGCTGCAGTTCTTCATGAACTGCTCCAGCATGGGTTCTTTCCATGGAGTGCAGTCCCTCAGGATAAGACTGCTCCTGCGTGGGTCCCCCATAGGCCACATTTCCTGCCAGAAAACCTGCTCCTGCGTGGGCTCCTCCACAGGCTGCAGTGTGGATATCTGCTCTGACATGGTCCTCCACGGGCTGCAGAGGGGCAATCTGCCTCACCATGGTCTTCCCTATGGGCTGCAGGGGAATCTCTGCTCTGGTGACTGGAGCTCCTCCTCCCCCTCCTTCTTCACTGACCTTGGTGTCTGCAGGATTGTTCCTCTCATTTTTTTCTCACTCCTCTCTCTCACAGCTGCTGTGCAGGGGGTTTTAACACTTTTAAAAATATATTATCACAGAGGTGCCACTAGTGTCGCTGATTGGCTCAGCTTTGGTCATCAGCAGGTCCATTTTGGAACCAGCTGGAACTGGCTGTGTCTGACATGGGGCCAGTCCCTGGTCTCTTCTCACAGAAGCCACCCTTGCAGCGCGCACACACACACACACACCCCCGCTACTAAAACCTTGCCAGGTAAACCCATTGCACTAACAAAGCTCATTATGCATACAAAATAGTTTTGGTCTTAAGTTTAAAAAACAAAAAAAAGAATCTGTCCCTTTTGCAGCATCTGGCTGCATGTATCTACATGAGAGGGATTCAGACTTTTTTCTTGGTCTAATGACTGAAAGTCTGCTACACAATGCTTATGTAGGTTTCTGCCCCATATCCCTGCACTGGTGGCTAATTCTGTATTGTATTTGCATAAGAATGTCCTTTCATTTTCATAACCCTGTCCAGAATGGCAATCTCCGATACTGCTCTTGTGGCTCAAAGATCTGAGTCACCTAGTAACACGTTCAAGTTAACAGTGTCACAGAGCTCAGAGTTCTGACAGCTCAGAGGTGCTGGGCAAGCTTGTCACGTCTTCCTTCTGTTCATCTTGAGACAGCATATTCAGATAATCACAGAAGGCATTATCCATATTTTTTTCATCAAAAGGCAGGGAAGTTCAAGATGAAGTTTTAATCTAAATCTTTCAAAATTGTGTCTTCCCAGACACAAATCTTTTTTCCTCAAAGATGAACAGAAGTGCCTGAAATTCTGCTGTAACAGAGGCTATATCTCTTTGATCAATATCAAATGCATTCTTGATGCCATGGTCAGAAGCACTGATGCACACTTCCCTCCCCCATCCCTTCATTGATAAGGCAGGACCAAGGATCAAGGCAATCTAGTTTGCCCCACTTGGTTTTCTTTTTGGGACCTTCAGAGTGTCTAATTTCAGCTTATTCCTAACAGTTGAATACTCATCATACTATGAATACTCATCATACTATGAATACTCATCACCTAGCTACTTGATATCTGTGGAATTGCCACTTGAAGCTCCAGTCATGCTTCCATTGAGAATTATATTTTTCCTAAGGCTTGTAGGAGTCATTTTGTCTTGGAAAGATCTTCCTTCAGTCTTTATCAGGTAGGGAATATGTGAATTTTCCTTTAGGTACTGTGTTGTAGAGTATAACTGGGAAACACTTGCAGTCTGACTGTACTTACAGACAAGGACTCAAAGGAGAGAAATTATTTCTTTACTTCTGACTGCTCTGTTGGGTTGTATGTGCAGTCACAACTCTAATTCCACTCTTCTTCTTCAGTCCTCCCTAATCTTGGGAGTCTTTGGTTGAGAGAAATTTAGATGAAGAAGAATACTTTGTTCCTTCTATTACTGCATGAATTGCACATTAGAGTGCAATGAGGCTCACCACTGATACGGATATTGCTAAGTTTAAAAAACAATTCCGTACAGAGCGTGAAGGTACAGCTGTATTTTTGCACTAATAGTGCTAATTCATGATTTCCTAACTTTTAAGTGTTCAACTTTGCAACTTGTCTGTATGAATAATATTCCCAAGTTTGAAATGTGGCCGTTCACTGAAGTATTATATTGCAATATTGGCTACAGTCCTGAAGTTTGTCCAAAGTTTGAAATCTGAAAAACATTACCATCTGATAGCTCGTATGGGGCATATAATACAATGAAAAAGCTAGTTTAGCTTGCATTCTCAGTTTCTCTGTAGATGTTTACCTCACAAAAAAACACCATTACATGAGCCTTTAATTAGCACCCTGGTAAACAAATCAGAAGTAGTACTGAGAATTACAGAGCATGGCACAGAAACAGTATTACATTGGAGGCACACTAAAAATTTGGAGTCTGGGTTTGCTCTGCCTTATGTTGCAATAAGAAGCAGGTAGGAGGAGAGTATAGTTGCAGTGCTTCTTATCTTAATTGTAATATCTTTTTATTTTCTAAATCTTTTGTTAACAATGAAACACAATATCTTCTAATGCTTTTCAAAAATGAAATTCATATAAATAGGTTGTTGACAATTAGATTTGGGATTTTTTACGGAGCTCACATATATTAGAGGTATAAAGTTGACTAATTCTTTTACTGTTTTATCTTAACTTAAAAAACAAAGTGAGGTAATTACAGAGATCAGACTAAGAATGGACAGCTGGAGATAAATATTTTCAAGGGTTTTTTTCTGCAACTTACAATCATCTCCACTACCACATTAGTAAATGTGGTTTGATCCTAGAGTAATCCATTTACAGTTAAAGTTGAATCAGTTCTGAATTGGTAGTTCTGGTTGTCTGAAATGTTATTTTAGCAACACAATTGTTTTTTTTCTTTAATGTGCTTGTGAAATTCTGATCTGAAAGTATTAAGGAGAAAAAAATAGGAAATGTAAGTATCCAAACCCATTAAATTCAATATTGCAAATGTTGTATACTCTAAACTCAGTAAAATAAATCAGAGAGATTATTGAATTCTAAATATATTATAATGTAAGCAGATGTGACCTGTGATGAAGAGCTGCTTCTGAACACAAAGTGAACTTCCTTCAAATGTATTGCAAGTTTCCCTATAGTTATTAATAACCTCCAAATTTTGACATGGCTGAATAAGAAAAGATTTAAAAAGGGAGAGAGAAGAATACAGTTTTCCAATGAAGACTATGTGTATTCGTTGCTTGGGTTGGTACTGCTTCCCCTTGTGTGCTTTGTTTGAAATTCATCCCATTTGCTTAAAAGCAAATTAGTTATGTCCCACATATCAGATTTAGCTTTGCCACAGCTGCAGAAATAGTTCGGAAGGCTTCTGATTTGAGTAGCAGATGCATGGGTTTGGATGATCAGAGTATGATGTAAGGAATATCTGAATATATTTATGTTTGAATTATGTTCAGTGCTGCAGTCCTGTTACCAGAGATGTCAGTGATTGCAGAGTGTAGGAAATATATATGTGGTGGGTTGGCCCTGGCTGGATGACAGGTGCCCACCAAAGCTGCTCTATCACTCTCCCTCCTCAGCTGGACAGGGGAGAGAAAAATATAACAAAAAGCTCGTGGGTCGAGATAAAGACAGGGAGAGATCATTCACCAATTACCATCACAGGCAAAACAGACTCAACTTGAGGAAATTAGCTTAATTTATTATTGATCAAATCGGAGTAAGGTAATGAGAAAATAAAAACTAAATCTTAAAACACCTTTCCCCCCCACCCCTCCCTTCTTCCTGGGCTTAACTTTACTCCTGAATTCTCTAACTCCTCCCACCGAGCAGCACAGGGGGGATGAGGAATGGGGGTTGCAGTCAGTTCATCACACATTGTTTCTTCCACTCCTTCCTCCTCAGGGGGAGGACTCCTCACATTCTTCCCCTGCTCCAGTGTGGGGTCCCTTCCACAGGAGACAGTCCTCCACAAACTTCTCCAATGTGGGTCCTTCCCATGGGCTGCAGTTCTTCACGAACTGCTCCAGTATGGGTCCTTTCCACAGGGTGCAGTCCTTCAGGAACAGACTGCTCCAGCGTGGGTCCCCCATGGGGTCACAAGTCCTGCCAGTAAACCTGCTCCAGCGCGGGCTCCTCTCTCCACGGGTCCACAGGTCCTGCCAGAAGCCTGCTCCACCGCGGGCTCTCCACAGGATCACAGCCTCCTTTAGGCATCCACCTGCTCCAGTGTGGGTCCTCCATGGGCTGCAGGGGGACAGCCTGCTTCACCATGATCTTCACCATGGGCTGCAGGGGAATCTCTGCTCTGGTGCCTGGAGCACCTCCTCCCCCTCCTTCTTCACTGACCTTGGTGTCTGCAGGGTTGTTCCTCTCACATATTCTCACTCCTCTCTCCGGCTGCTGTTGCACAGAACTTTTTTCCCCCTTCTTAAATATGTTATCATAGAGGCATTACCACCATCACTGATTGGCTCGGCCTTGGCCAGCAGCAGGCCTGTCTTGGAGCCGTCTGGCATTGGCTCTATTGGACATAGGGGAAGCTTCTAGCAGCTTCTCGCAGAAACCACCCCTGCAGCCCCCCTGCTACCAAAACCTTGCCGTGCAAACCCAAAACAATATATTTTAGTTGCGGCTTTTTGGCGTTATGTAAATAAACAATATATTATATATGATTATATTAAAATAATGTTTGTCACATTAGTGGTTGAACTTGAAGTTCTGTTGTCTTTTTTAGAATGCCACATTTCTTTCTTCACCTGCTGTTTGTAAACAAACCTTTCTTCAACCTGAGTTTGTAACAAATAGGACAGATTTTATTTGCTATTGGGAATTTCAGTAATAACAATCTTTGCCATTTGCTACTCTTCTCAGTAAATATTAAGTTATCGAGACATTTATTAATAAAACTGCAAAGCAAAGTTGTGGTTTAACTATGATCATTCTGTGGCTAACATTAGTAATGACGAGTTCCCAGAGGCCAGTTTAGTATAGGACATTAGTTTCTGCTGTCTCTCAGTTTAGAATAGCAAACTGAAGTTTCTACATATAAAATAAACAATAAGAAATAAAGTTTTTCTTTTTGTGATTATAAATACAATTATAATGTTTCATCTTATTTAATTGAAATTTCATTTATTTTTCATCCTATATCTAGTGAATACACTGTCTATATATTAGCTGAATGGCATTGGGGTAATACAGATTGATCAGCCAAAGATAGTCCCTTATATTAATGTTTTAAAGTGTCTGTTAAATTAAAGGTTTTAACAAGGTTCATATTTTCATTTTACAATAATGTTTCCCTATTGTTGATTGTGTTTGAATGTCATCCTGTATATGTTCCCCATAAAAATGGGTAAAACATTCAAATTATTTCTGACCTCTGAGATTTCTGTGTGTCACTTTTCCTCTGAAAACATAATACATTGTTTGCAATGTGGGAAGTGGAAATGACACTCACAAAAATTATACTGAATGGAAGTTATTATATTACCCCTTATCTGGGAACATCATTTTGCCTCTTTTTTGAACTGGTCTGAATTGAAATAAATTACCTTCTAGAGGTAGTATCTGTAGCTGAAAATAAGTAAATTTTTACACTACCAAGAAAAACTCTTATTTTCTTGAAAGATCATGGTACTAACTCAGGTTCTGATCTTTTGGGGGTCCTTTCACAGCTTGGTTTTTCCATTCTGTTTGTTCATGGGCAAACTACCAGATCAAAGTTTACCCAGTGTAACTCATTATGATTAATGTTTCATTTTTTTTCTTAAAGATAACTCTCATTAATCAAAATGAAAAATAATAAAATTGAATTAATAGCACTAGTATTAGCATAGTATCCAAGTTCATTTGTAAATTAAATATTTTGCAGTAAATATGAACTCATTTTAAAGTACTTGTACTAATTGAATAGACAGCCTTCATCATTCAAGGATCTCAATACCTGAATGATAACATGACTGAGAATCACTGACATAAGCTCTATAATCAGAATATTCAGGGGAGAAGGAGTTATAGGAGTATTTTTTTCAGATGGCAGATGATGATAACTCTCCAGGTATTTGCCCATTTTTTGTGTGGGAAGAAGCTAGGCTGAGCATCAAGCTGGGTTCCTGGGCAGACTGAGTGGAAAGATGATTCATTGCTGCCTTTGATGGGATCAAGAAGGAAGGACATGAGAAATCCTTGCTATTCTGCATGTGTTGTATACAGATATAGCAAACCATACTAACCTATAAGCAGTTTGATACCTCACATTCAGCTTGCTGATTCACCCAAATGAAATCACTGGCCAAGTGCTATTCTGTTCAGTGGGAGACAGAGGGTCCTGATAGATGAAAAAGCATTCTACAAGTGGCTGGCTGAAGTCTCACGATTGCTAGCCCTTGCTCTCGTGGGAGACTTCAACTTACCAGATCTCTGCTGGAAATACAACACAGCAGAGAGGAAGCAGTCTCGGAGGTTCTTGGAGTGTGTGGAAGATAAGTTCCTGACACAGCTGGTAAGCCAGCCAACCAGGGGAGGTGCCCTGCTGGACCTGCTGTTTACAAACAGAGAAGGCCTGGTGGGTGATGTGGTGGTCGGAGGCTGTCTTGGGCACAGCGACCATGAAATGATAAAGTTTTTGATACTTGGAGAAGTAGGGAAGGGGGGTCAGCAGAACCACTACCCTGGACTTTAGAAAGGCAGACTTCGGATTGTTTAGGAGTCTGGTTAGCAGAGTCCCTTGGGAAGCAGTCCTGAAGGGCAAAGGAGTCCAGGAAGGCTGGATGTTATTCAAGGAGGAAGTCTTAAAGGCGCAGGAGCAGGCTGTCCCCATGTGCCGAAAGACGAGCTGGCAAGGATATTGTTAGGTTATGCAGGGAGAAAATTAGCGAGGCAAAGGCCCAGCTAGACCTTAAACTGGCCACTGCAGTGAAGGATAACAAAAAATGTTTTTACAAATATATCAGCAACAAAAGGAGGGCCAAGGAGAATCTCCATCCTTTATTGGATGCGGAGGGAAACATCGCCACAAAGGATGAGGAGAAGGCTGAGGTACTTAATGCCTTCTTTGCCTCAGTCTTTAATAGTCAGAGTGGTTATCCTCAGGGTATTCAGGCCCCTGAGCTGGGAGATGGAGATGGGAAGCAGAATGAAGCCCCAATTATCGAAGAGGTAACAGTTAGCGACCGGCTCCTCCACCTAGATGCTCACAAGTCTATGGGGCCAGATGGTATCCACCCGAGGATACTGAGGGAGCTGGCAGAGGAGCTTGCCAAGCCACTTTCCATCATTTATCAGCAGTCCTGGTCAACCAGGGGGGACCCAGATGACTGGAGGTTAGCAAATGTGCCACCCATCTACAAGAAAGGTCAGAAGGAGGATCTGGGGGAACTACAGGCCTGTCAGCCTGACCTCGGTGCCAGGGAAGGTCATGGAGCAGATCATCCTGAGTTCCATCACGCAGCACATCCCGGACAACCAGGGGATCAGGCCCAGCCAGCATGGGTTCATGAAGGGAAAGTCCTGTTTGACGAACCTGATCTCCTATGACAAGGTGACCTGCTTGGTGGATGAGGGGAAGGCTGTGGATGTTGTCTACCTGGACTTTAGTAAGGCCTTTGACACTGTCTCCCACAGCATTCTCCTGGAGAAACTGACTGCTCATGGCTTGGATGGGTGCACTCTGCGCTGGGTTAAAAAACTGGCTGGACGGCCGAGCGCAGAGAATGGTGGTGAATGGAGTCAAATCCAGTTGGTGACCGGTCATGAGTGGTGTTCCCCAGGGCTCAGTATTGGGGCCGGTCCTGTTCAATATCTTCACCGATGATCTGGATGAGGGGATTGAGTGCACCCTCAGTCAGTTTGCAGATGACACCAAGTTGGGTGGAAGTGTTGATCTGCTGGAGGGTAGGAAGGCCCTACAGAGGGATCTGGACAGGCTGGATCAATAGGCCAAGGCCAACTGTATGAGGTTCAACAAGGCTCAGTGCCAGGTCCTGCACTTGGATCACAACAACCCCATGCAGCGCTACAGGCTTGGGGAGGAGTGGCTAGAGAGCTGCCTGCAAGAAAAGGACCTGGGGGTGTTGGTCGACAGCTGGCTGAATATGAGCCAGCAATGTGCCCAGGTGGCCAAGAAGGCCTATAGCATCCTGGCTTGTATCAGGAATAGTGTGGCCAGCAGGACCAGGGAGGTGATAGTGCCCCTGTACTGGGCACTGGCGAGGCCGCACCTCGAGTACTGTGTTCACTTTTGGGCCCCTCACTCCAAGAAGGACACTGAGGTGCTGGAGCGTGTCCAAAGAAGGGCAAAGAAGCTGGTGAAGGGTCTAGAGCACAAGTCTTATGAGGAGCGGCTGAGGGAGCTGAGGTTGTTTAGTTTGGAGAAGAGGAGGCTGAGGGGAGACCTTATTGCTCTCTACAACTACCTGAAAGGAGGTTGTAGCGAGGTGGGGGTCGGTCTCTTCTCCCAAGTAACAAGTGATAGGACGAGAGGAAATGGCCTCAAGCTGTGCCAGGGGATATTTAGGTTGGATATTAGGAGAAATTTCTTCACTGAGAGAGTGGTTAGGCATTGGAACAGGCTGCTCAGGGAAGTGGTACAATCACAGTCCCTGGAAGTATTCAAAAACCGTGTGGATGTGGTGCTTAGGGACGTGGTTTAGAGGTGGACCATGCAGTTAGGTTAACAGGTTGGACTCGATGATCTCAGAGGTCCTTTCCAACCTTAACAATTCTATGAGTCTATGAGTCTATGATTCCTATCTCTCTCGAAGTGGTGCTGCTGTCTTTTATACTTGTAATACTATGTTACCTATACAATAATTGCCATTTGCTTCTATGTGCACATGATCAATGCATGATAGGCCCAGTCAAAATACAGAGATTTGGCAAGACAGTAAAGTCATTGTAGTTTCAGGTTACCCCATCTTGATTTCATATCAAAACTTTTTGCAGCAGAGGTTTCGTTTCAGTAAGCTGATAATACCTACTTTAAAATCCTTCATAATAGCAAAAGATTCCCCATAGGTGCAACTATGGACAAACTATGAGGTGTTTATGCTGGATAGTAGTGAGTGATGAGGAAGTCTGTGTTGGCCCATGCTAAGGCCTGTGTTAGCCTAAGTAGGCCTATGGCAAGGCTTTGGCAGACTTATAGTGGATTTCAACAGTGTTGATAAGTGGGGTATCAGAACTAAAATAATTCATTTTCACAATTTGCAAGTCATAAGCTATAAAAAATAAATTATTTGAAGATACAACTTGTTATACTTCCTGGTTGGCAACAGAATGCCAGGTATAATGTTAGAAATAAAATGAAATTTTAGAAGAAAATCCACCATTTTTAGGAGAAAATTTTACAAAAAATAAACGTAAAGCTTCCTTTTTAAGTTCCGTTACTTTCTGATGGTTCAGAGTTTCTCCTTCTGACATTTCTTACCTTTCCTTTCCATTGTCACTACCCTTCCAGGTTTCACTGCATAATTGGATAAGAAATGAATGAGAAAATGAAATTTACAAAACTCTTTATCAGGAACTATAATAGTTGTTCTTGTTACAGCATAGGTAAAACACAACTGTTTTACTAGTAAGATGGTATTTCTGGTTTTATATATTTGAGTGAGTAACAATGAATATGTTCCTGGTAATCTCAGATAATGGTCAGGTCTTTCTGCTATGTGGAACTCATGTTAGAATCCCAAGGTTCAGGAGAAGGTCCAAAAGGGCGACTTAAAATATGTGTTTAGAATACTGTATGATACTGTAGTAGAATATTGTATACAATACATATATTTATGTGATCTGTTCTTCTAGAACAGTATTTATTTATTTTTTGTTATAGTGAAATGGCTGTTCTTGTTGCATTTAAGAACAAATACAATAAAATCCTTGCATTGAAAAACTTTGTGTTTTATAGACTTAATACAATGGGAAGTAAAGTTAAATGTCAAAAGCTGTTAAAGAAAGGATAAGAGTCATCATAAGAGATAAGAAGAAATTCTTAGGTTGCCAACACAATTCATAAGAAATTTCAAATGAGATTTAGATTTTTTCTTGTTATAAAATATGCATATTATGAAAAAACTTTTTTTTGCCTTTGTGGAGTTGAGTCAGTATATCTTTTTCTCATGAGATATCCCTGATACAGAAGATTCCCTCTAAAAAAAGAGTAAGCTTTTCTAGAAATAAGTTAAATAAGATTGAAAGAAATGTAAATGAGTTTTCTTAGTCTCCCTCATTCTGTTTAACAAGCTGTAGCATTGTGAGTGCTTGTAATGGAATTATGTTAGAGTTGTTTTTGTTAACTGCAATACCACTTCCTTGTTTATAAATATTAGGAATTTACAAGGACTATTCAGGTAATTTCAATTGAATAACATCTTTTTAGAATAATAAATTACTGCATGAGAACAAGAGGCTGTCCTTAGTTAAGAAATGAAAAATAAGAAATGAGAGTATAGGATATTGAAACTAAGATTTAAATAATATAAAACTAATGTTTGTGAAAGCTATTGTGGTGATCAATAAAATCTTATAGCTTTCCTACATGGTATAAATAATATTCTCTGTACTGTCATGGTCCTACTACAATGGAGAACAGTTGAGGAAATATAATTACTTTGTATGGTGAATGTCAAAAGTTTAGTGACATCTACTGTTTAAATAACAAGCCTTAAGTTCATAGAATGTGAATTTGTCTTGTGTTATACAAGATCAATAAAAGCATGTGTTCTGGAATTATTGTCATAGGACATACCTATATACTTTATCCAAGAGCAACTACAGAAAAGAAAATGTTATACTTTTGACATGTATGTAACACACTAAGTATGCCACTATCATCTAGAACATTTAGACATTTTTACATCATATCTTCATTTTAATTACACAGAATAAATTTTAGCTGTTCTATGTACTCTTAGCTTTCATTGTTCTCAACAGGAATTTTAATTTCCCTGTGCTTGCCATTGAATTTTTAAGAGAGAGAACATGAAGTTCCAGTATGCCATTAGACGTGTTCTTCCAGATTTTGTTATTTTGTGCAAACTGGATTCTTTGAGTAGGAAATGAAAAGCTAAATGAAACTTAAAAAAAACCCAAAAAACTAAAATGAAAAGCTAAAATAAAAAGCTCAGACTTTTTACAGCCAGATGAACTTTCATTCCATGAATTAGAAGTGAATTCATTTGCTTTTAACACCGGCTATCTGGTTGTATTTAAAAAAAATAGTAGTTTGCTTGCCATCTTTGTAGTAAGAATTTTGCTATTAAATTGTAGTGAAAAATGAACTGATTCCACAGAGCAAAGTCTAATTGCAGGAGACATTGCAAAACCAGTGTTTTGTGTGTACATAAGTGCATTAAATATAACTTGCCATGCTGAAATCAACAGAAAAAATTGTCATTGAATTCAACTGGAAAAGAAGTAGATCCGTAGATGGTAATAATTGCTTTTGCTATACTTCAGATGCATTATTTAACAAGTTGCCATGAAGTTACACTAGTATTACTTATTTTTACCTATTTACTGTATTTTGGAGTTCAAAGTTTCATATTAAATCTGTTCAGAAAGTTGAGAGGCCCTCTTGTATATACCATCAAATACCAACATTTCATAGCCAGGAAATGTAAGAATGCATGGTTCTGGTTGATTGGTAGTGGTGGTAGTTTCACAGATTTTTTAAGCTTTTTTTTTAATAGTTTGTAGCAAAAAGAAAGATGGATTGCAGGTTTTCATTTTTACACTGGGTAAAGGAGGCATTAGTACAGATGATGAACAACCAATTAGATCATAAGATAAGAAAAAAAAACAGAAGTAGATGGGTTGGGGGGGGAAGAAGGGCAGTCAAGAAGGTCACCTCAGAAATGCGATATGGAATTCTTCTCTGAGCATAGATCATTGACCAAAAAGTAATTATAAGTAAGTTCTTCTCTGAGCATAGATCATTGACCAAAAAGTAATTATATGCATCAATATTTGCTAAGCAAAGCCAAAACACTCTTTAATGTACAATGGTACTTTTTTTTTCCAATGTAGTTTCCTGGTTTTTTTCCAATGTAGTTTCCTATTTTTACCTTATAATGGAGAATCCTAGTTATTGTTTCTAGAAAAGGAAATATATGCTGCACTGAGATATAACGTATTGGTTCGATATTTTATTGGCTTCCTGATACTGATTCTTGACAGTCTGAAGAGGAGTGTATCTTGCAGGTGTCTCAGACAGGAAACTAATTTTAATTGAAAATTCTGAGGCTGTATGTCAGTGATGATGAATAATAAATTCCTATATTGCTTTTATGAGGAAAATGGACATATTTCCCTTTTCTACTTGCTTGTACACACACATATATGCATACAAGGTTATAGCTGTTTTGTGAATTTGATAAATTTGTCCACTGTTGTGTTTTTGCTTGTTTGGTGTGACACACCACCACCCCCCGATAATACCAATGATTATATACCTTACTCTAGTGTAGTTGTTCCCTGTGTCTTGAGAGGTTTTTCAGAAGTGCTTCAGGGCCTTACATTGCTGTAGTTTTATCAATGAAATATATTCAGTGTAGGTATGTGGCTGTGTACACAGTGAAAAATAGCAAGATGGAGGAAGAACATAAAATGAGTTTTAGTTTGCCTCCATGAAAAATTTGATTTTTAAGTTTATCCAACTGAAAGGCGTTATGTTTTAGAGGGCATATTACTTCTGCATGACGATAGATGGCATATAGTTCTACATATCAAATAACTAAGTAATTATTGTTTTCCAACCTATTGTTGATCTTTCTTAGAGCATCAAGATATTTTTCTCATAAAGCTGAGAGAAGCTTAGGTGAGGTTATTTATCTTCAGCTCTATTGAAAGTTAGATTCAATTCCAATAGATATTGATAAAAAAAAAATGCATCCATCAGAAATTTAATCCAGTTGGATCATACATCTTAAAGGAACCACAGTTACTTAGAATTAATAAAATAAAACATACAGTAAGCTAAGTGCATGTTATTTTCTTTCACTTTTTGTCATTGCTCTGTAGTTTTCAGCCTCTTTCTATCTTTTTTGGCAGAATTATAGTGTGAGGACATACTTTTATGAAACATTTTTATTCCACTGTGAGTACTGACTGAAAGAGGGACTTACTGTTTGTCAAAGGATATTTCAAAATCCCTTATGCAAGGCTGCAGTCAGTGAAGAAAGTCTTATCGGCATGTTAACTGATTTGGAAGATTGAGAGAGATCATCAAGGTACATGGAGCTGTAAGAATTGTTGAATCAATGTTACGGTATTTTGTTGTTCACAGATTCAAGCTGAGTCACTCAAGTCTGCCAGAAAAAGATCAGAAACCTGGCAAAGTTGGATATCAGATACTTCATCAAATCTCATGGGTTCTGGGAAATAAAAATAAATCAGTGAAACAAGGGCCAAGTCCCAGTTTTGAAAAACTTTACATCGGCATTAAGATGGCAGAATAAGTAACATTACTTGATTAGAAAGGCTTCCTGCTTTTGGAGTAATTTCTGGGCAGGATTTTGGAGATCAGTATGATGAGTAAGCTTATAAATGTTCAAAAGAGGAGTTTTTAAACTTACTTGATATGAATATCACTTCTTCATAGTTAGTTGGTTAAAAATCTGCATTCCCTTTTACTAATGATTGAATTGACTGTTCTGCCTATTTGGTATCATAGACCTTCCTGACTCCTCATTCACTGCCAGGAAGCTGCCCTTCCTTCCTATTATTGCTTATGAAGACTGTCTTCTCCTGCACATGATTATCTGGACTAGTTTGCTTATCCTGCTTGTAAGGGCATGGATGGAATCATGAACCCTCACTCCCTCCTCATTTTCTTTTACTGGAAGTACCTCTGCTCCCTTTTGTACTTCCAATAATCCTTATGGGAGCTGAAGTAACTGCTTACATGAAAAACTAGCAATAGATAAGGGTTTAATATCTTTCTGGCTTGAAATGATGAGGAAGTATCATGTGCCTGAACATAAATTGAGTCTCATGAAAACAAATGACAAAATTGAGATGACAGGACCTCCCATGCCTGCTATTGTCTTAGTTGAATTAAAGTGTGGAATAATATTACTGTGGTTACAGATATACTTATCTTGGTTATTTACTAATTTGTTTTAATTTACAAGTGTTTGTTTAACTTCTCAGTGTATATTGTTTTTCTTCTATAAAACAGCTGGACTTCAACTGTAATTGAAATTAGCTGTTTATATGTTTGTAAGCAAATAAATCTCTCTCCTACCACAAGAGAGCATTGTAAGCTTCAGAAAGAGTCAAGCAGAGAGACCCCTCAGAAAAATTTAAAAGTTATGGAAGATTTTCCAATGTAAAATATAAAGACATATTTTCATCCTTAAACATACAATTCCAGCTTTTTTTTAACCAGGAAATAGCCACTATATTGAAGTGCTTCAGCTTCCTTTTGGAGTCTTGCTATAAGTAACTGCTATAGTGCCTGATAATCTTTTATATTTGACAGTGAGCCAGCATTTTTCTTTGATAGTTTTAATCTATTCTTTAAACTCACACAGTTCACTCCTACTGGTGTTTTGATGCCTTGCAGTAGATGTTGTCCAAACTTTGAGCTGGAAGGAAGGGCAGTCATCAGGCACAATGATGTAACTCAAAATGCCATGAGGAGGAACAGAAATAATATGGAGTCTTTTGTGAGCAATGATGGCAAGGGCTCTGATGTGGCACTGATATGCTGGACAAAATGGTGCTCCCTAGAGAAGCCTGCAGTTTAGAAAGCCAAAATTTGTATGATAGCTTTGCTGCACACGGTTTGGGACCATGTTTGGCACAGGAGACCAGACTACATTTAATCCTAAGTAAACCCCTCTAACTTCATATAATGGAAATCTGAGGAGCCTCAGCACCAGCTACTTCAGTCTGTTTATCTGCTTCTCTTGCACTGAATTATTTGATAATGTAAACATACCCATTGGACACAATTCAGATCCACTTCAGCTAATTTACTAGTTGCAGCTACTGATTTAATATTAAAAAACAAACAAACAAGCAAACAAAACCTTGACAATATTGTTCACTTATTTCCCCTACAATTCTGGGCTATATACACCACTTTCATTTAACTTCTTTTATATTCTGATATGCATATTCATGACAAATTCATTTCATAGCTAGCATAGCGTATCATCCATATCCCCTTTTTCAGAGTTATCATAAAGAATTACAATAGGTATCCACACACTAGAAATAGTCTGTAAGGCAGCAGTGAGTCACATTAAACAGAATACTACATGCAGCTCTGGACATTGATATTAAAAAGTGGTAAATAAGCTAGTAATTCAGAAAAAAGCAAAAATATAGGCAAAATTCACATACAGAAAAAGCTCAGTGATAAAACTGCAAAGGAGAAAAAGTACTTGATTTAAATAATCCAATATATGTAGCAAACTGCATTGTGATTAAAAGTAAGAAAGGAAAAAGTCTGATTATTGGGCAATCTAATTTAAAAAGTTTAAAAATGGAACCTGAAATTCTATCACTTGTAGTGTATATGTATATCATAGAATCATAGAATGGTTTGGGTTGGAAATGAACTTTAAAGATCATCTAGTCCAAGCACTTGCCATGGGCAGGGACATCTTTCACTAGATCAGGTTGCTCAAAGCCCCATCCAACCTGACCTTGAACACTTCCAATGATGGGGCATCCACAACTTCTCTGAGCAACCTGTTCTAGTGTCTCACCACCCTCATTGTAAAGAATTTCTTCCTTATGTCCAATATAAATCTATTGTCTTTCAGTTTAAAACCCTTGCCCCTTGTCCTGTCACTACAGGCCCTGGTAAAAAGTCTCTCTCTGGCTTTCTTATAAGCCCCCTTTATATATTGAAAGGCTGCAATACGGTCTCCACGAAGCCTTCTCTTCTCCAGGCTGAACAACTCCAAATCTCTCAGCCTTTCTTCATAGGCCTTTATTCATATAGCCTTTCTTCAACGTACCTGTAGAAGCTCTTATTATTATTCTTCACATCCCTTGACAAATTCAGCTCTAACTGTGCCTTAGCTTTCCTGATCCCATACCTACGCATCCGGGCAGCGTCCCTATATTCTTCCCAGGATACATGTCCCTGGTTCCACTGCCTGTGCATTCCCTTCTTACACTTTAGTTTGACCAGGAGGTCCTTAGCCATGCTGGTCTCCTGCCTTCCTTGCCTGATTTCTTACACATGGGAATCAAGAGCTCTTGCACTCTAAGAAAGATGTCCTTAAAGAGCCGCCAGCTCTCTTCTGCTCCTTTGTCCCTGAAGGCAGTTTCCCACAAGGTCCCATCCACTAGTTCCTTAAACAACTGAAAGTTTACTCTCCTAAAATTCAGGGTCCTGACTCTACCCTTCACCTGGCCCATATCCCTCAAGATTGTGAATTTTGTGTGTGTGTGTCTAAAGTAAACTTCAGCCAAGTTATATAAAATTAGCATTTAGATTTGGAGAATGTCTTTCTCTTTTTATTATACTAGTTGCCATAGTTGCTTCCCAAAAATACTATGTGCTACCAAAGGAAATTGGTATTTTTATTCTTTACTTTAAAAAGGGAATTTAGTTTGTCCTGTCACCAGGTAATTGCTTTGGTTTTGTAAATTCTTAGGCCCCACTTTTCTATGCGTGACTCTCCTGTGTTATATCAATTCGTTTGCAGAATGCTTTCCTCTCAAGAAGTTATGTGTTCTTTAGAAAAACTAAACAAAGCTGGGAAAAGTATAGTCAAATACTTGAACAAATTGAGTTTAAAAACAGTGGTTGAATTCCTGATTCCATTAAGTTATTTAACTTTAGTAGAGCCAGGATTTCACACTGTGGATACAGTAAATAGTTAAGAAGCAGGCATTGACTGTTTTTAACTGTATGGAAAATACTTTTTTTCCTTTCTTATTTTTATATAGGAAGATTTATCTCACAACTCCAACTTCATTAGCAGTTTCATAATGTTCCAGCCTCATCTCTTTCACACTTTCCTCTTTGTAGTGAGTTAGAGACCAGTTACTACCCTGGGATTTGTTTTCATCTTTAAATCCAACTACTAAGGCTAAGCAGACTTATATTTGACTTGCATTTCCTAATGAGACTTACAGAACTTCAGTCCTGTGTGTCTGTACTGCAATGACTATTCCATGAATTTTACATTACAGCCATCAGAGCTGCTGTTCACCCTTCTTTTCCCTAAATATTCCATACACTCTAGCTTAATGTTTTTCAGAGAAACAGAGGTCCAGGAGAGCAGGCCAATCTATTCACCAGTAATGTGATTATAAATTGCAAACAAGGCTAGAAGGGTAAAATTTTAAAAAAGCCAGGGACCTCTGTGATTATTATATTCTGGTCAGAGTCCATCTTGGATAATCACTTTCTGGACACTTAATTTTCCTTAAAATTTAGTTGAATATCAAATACATTTTTAATGAATATTAAAAATGTTATGGTTATCAAATTTATATATATTTGTGCCTGTTATGTTCTGCAGTGTTTCAGGCACTTCAAGAGCATAGGAATGGCTGCATTTCATTTTAATAAAGTTTATCGATAGATGTCCTGGTTTCAGCTGGGATAGAGTTAATTTTCTCCCTAGTAGCTGTTATAGTGCTGTGTTTTGGATTTAGGATGAGAATAATGTTGAGAACACACTGATGTTTTGGTTGTTGCTAAGCAGTGCTTACACTAGTCAAGGACTTCTCAGCTTCCCATTCCCTGCCAGCAAGAATCTGGGAGGGGGCACAGCCAGGACAGCTGACCCAGGCTGGCCAAAGGGCTATTCTATACCATATGACATCATGCTCAGTATATAAACTGGGGGGAGTTGGCTGGGGGCAGCGATCACTGCTCAGGGACGGGCATGTAACGGATATGATGACCAGGACTAGGGGGGCCCTGCCTCCAGCCAGGTGGAGGAAAGGGACAACCGGGTTGACTGGACTGTGCGGATTTGATGGCCTGGCACATCAGACCCACAGGAGTATAAGGCTCTAGTGGACACCAGTGCACAGTGTACCCTCATGCCATCAAGCTACAAAGGGGCAGAACCCATCTGTATTTCTGGAGTGAGAGGGGGATCCCAACAGCTGACTGTATTGGAGGCTGAAGTGAGCTTAACTGGGAACAAGTGGCAGAAGCACCCCATTGTGACTGGCCCAGAGGCTCCGTACATCTTTGGCATAGACTACCTCAGGAGAGGGTATTTCAAGGACCCAAAAGGGTACTGGTGGGTCTTTGGTATAGCTGCCTTGGAGACAGAGGAAATTAAACAGCTGTCTACCCTGCCCGGTCTCTCGAAGGACCCTTCTGTTGTGGGGTTGCTGAGGGTTGAAGAACAACAGGTGCCAATCGCTACCATAACAGTGAACCAGCAGCAATATTGCACCAACCGAGACTCCCTGATTCCCATCCATAAGCTGATTTGTCGACTGGAGAGCCAAGGAGTGATCAGCAAAACTCGCTCACCCTTTAACAGTCCCATATGGCCAGTGTGAAAGTCTAATGGAGAGTGGAGACTAACAGTAGACTATCATGCGCTGCAATCAAGCAAGCCAAGCGGTTCAAGCCTTTCTGGTATGGAGGACGATGGCTGAAATATCAGTATGGGGAGGCCTGGCAGATTGATTATATCACACTCCCAGAAACCTGCCAAGGCAAGCGCCATGTGCTCACCATGGTGGAAGCAACCACCGGATGGCTGGAAACATATTCTGTGCCCCATGCCACCACCCAGAACATTATCCTGGGCCTTGAAAAGCAAGGCCTATGGTGACATGGCACCCCAGAAAGAATCGAGTCGGATAACGGGACTCATTTCCAAAACAACCTCATAGACACCTGGGCCAAAGAGCATGGCATTGAGTGGGTATATCACATCCCCTATCATGCACCAGCCTCCGGGAAAATCACACGATACGATGGATTGTTAAAGACTACACTGAGAGCAATGGGTGGTGGGACATTCAAACACTGGGATACACATTTAGCAAAGGCCACCTGGTTAGCCAACACTAGGGGATCTGCCAATCGAGCTGGCTCTCCCCCATCAAGACTTTTATGTACTGCAGAGGGGGATAAAGTCCCTGTAGTGCATGTAAAAAATATGCTGGGGAAGACAGTCTGGGTTATTCTTGCCTCAGGCAAAGGCAAACCCATTTGTGGGATTGCTTTTGCTCAAGGACCTGGGTGCACATGATGAGGGAGGATGGGGAAGTCTGATGTGTACCTCAAGGGGATTTGATTTTGGGTGAGAATAGCCAATGAACTGAATTGTATGATGCTAATTGCTATATGATACTGTATATCATCACTTCTATGATTACTATATGCCATATCAACAGTATGCAGTAAGAATCACCCAGATTAATGAAGAATGAACTCTGAGGAAACCAAGCAAATTGCAGCGGTGATGGAACCAGGACTGGCTTCAGCATGCAACAATCCAACACCGCACACCATCTCTCCTGCCCTGAAATACTGTTATGATGGATGAAGCCCAAAGTCATGGACTGGATGAGCTCAATAGGCATTTTAGAGGGATAGCCCATAGGCTAAGGGAATGATATCTGTGTATATATCTCAAAAGACTGGAAAAGTGGTGGATGTCCTACATGCAGTGATTATGAAGGTAACCACAGAAATAGGGAAATGGTGGGAGGAATTGATCATATATTGTTTTATTGCTCCATTTCCAGGTTCTCAGTCTGCCATGATGATATTTGCTTCTCTTCAGGAACTGCTCATTGTCTACCATGCCTATCTTTGCCTCTTTTAAAGTAGCTGGTACAGAAATATTGTTTTACTAGGAAAATGGAGAATACATGGTAACTTACCTAAGTAAAACTCAAAGAAGGTAAAAATTTTACAGTGTATCAATAGATCTGTATACTCACTGGAGCCTTCTCCGGGCTGCATGCAGTGAGTTTACAGTTGTTTAATTTTCCTCCATTATTACTTCTGTAGGTGACAGGTGCCACATAATGTGTGGTAGCAACTTGGGTTTCTTCCTAATAAAAACGCACCTGGAACAGGAAGGTAAGAAAACTCCAAGAAGCAGGAGTGACCCTGTCACTCATCACAGCAGGAGGCTGGATCAGCTCCACTCTCTTCCATGTAGAATTACCAATCTTGTTATTTAAAAAAAAAAAAAAACTGCATCACTTAAAAATGGAAAACATTCAGAAAATAGGAAGCCTGGGTTTTGTTTTATTTCTCTCTTCTTAACTCTGAATTAATTTTCAGTCTCTTTTTCACAGTCATCTAGCCTAAAGTTTTTCTCTTTTAATGAAAATTGAGATTTATAATTAACACAGTATTCAACTCGTAGAACTAGAGTCTTCATATCAGACACCAAGTATTAGGAGATTAGAACAAAAAAAAAAGAGGTGATAACATTATATAGAGCTCGTGCTTTACTTTTGTACTTCTAAAGGGACAGTTTATGCCCTTTGAGATATGAGTAATCTCTTATCATGATCAAGAAGTAAAATAGAAAGTTTGTCTCTGAAACATAAACATATTGGGGAAGGTATTCTTCTGAAAGTCCTACTGCCACCCCTTCTACAAAAATAATTGAATTATATATATAATTTAGTATGCCCAATATTTTTGTATTTACCTCAAAGTATACCTTATTGTAATTGTATATTTTTTCATTAGTAGCTGACCATTTTGAAGACTATAAAAATGAATATAATCATCTGATTCTCATACTACACTTGTTCATCAGAAATGACTGTACAATAAGTAAACTTTATATCTTAATTTTGTTTCAGATATGTGTATATGAAGGCATTTGCAATAACCACTGTAGAGAAAATATGAATAGTTTTCTGTACAACAATTCCTTAAGATTGTTTTTTGTTACTGTGTTTACAGAGTTCAGGACAACTTTCACTTTGAAAAAACTAGCAGTAGAAAAGGAAATAGCATGAAGGTGTGTAGGGTGGGATTGAGGGTGAAGTTCACTGCATGCAGTGGTTTCCTTATTGAGCTGCACAGTCCTCAGTAGAAGCAGCAATTTGCTCTGTCCTAGTGAACCAAATGCATCCCATCATTATGCAATTCTGCATGGCATGCTGTAACTCATCTACTACCATGACCCATGCCACAATCTATCACATATTTAGCAAAGCACTTACTTAGAAAATATCAGGTACATAATGGTTGTCTAGTATGTTCTTAGAGGGTGGGGATGATGACAATAATGTACATAAATTTGCAATTCTGAATTAGGAACACTATTATACTCAATAGTGTGTGTGTGTATACATATATATATCTTAGTATTTATCCTTACTTAGAGCATTTTTAAAAAAACTTAACACCTCCTTCCAATATCTAGTGAATGCATTTTATATTCCAATATAGTTGTTATTTTCTAGAAATCTGACATTTATTAATAGACTATTTGTTCACCAACTTCAATTTCTAGTTAGACCATATTATAGTGCACTAAAGTAATTTAAATACTTACATTTTATTGGTAGTTTTTATTTTCTCCTGTTTTCTTTGACCTATATTACTTCCAACGTTTGCCTTTTGATTAATACTATCTTTGTAACCTTAGTTCACAGGGATGTGTTCACCAAGATGCTATAAATTGTTTTATATGATAGCTCTCACTATGATTACAGTGAGAGTGAGCAGTGCAATGCAGACTATTCCTGTAAGATAGGATACATTTTAGTCTTACAGGTGGAGAAAATAAAGGTTCTGTGGAAGAATGTGTTTTTAGATATGTCTGGGTTTTATGGTTCTGTTCAGTTACTGAAGACAGTTGTTCGAGGCTTTTTTCTTTTGTTTTTCATGAGTTCTGAGGGAGCTGGAAGATGTCATTGCGAGGCCACTCTCAATAACCTTTGATCAATCATGGCGACCAGAAGAAGTGCCCGAAGACTGGAGGAAGGCAAATGTCACTCCTTTTTTCAAGAAGGGCAAGAAATAGAACCCAGGGAACTACAGGCCTGTTAGCCTCACCTCCATCCCTGGGAAGGTGATGGAGCAGCTAATCCTGGGAACCATTTCCATGCACATTGTTGTGGTTTAACCCCAACCAGCAACTAAGCACCACACAGCCGCTTGCTCACTCCCCCCTGGTGGGATGGGGGAGAGAATCAGAAGAGTAAAAGTGAGAAAACTCATGGGTTGAGATAAAGACAGTTTAATAGGGAAAGCAAAAGCTGCATGCGCAAGCAAAGCAAAACAAGGAATTCATTCACTACTTCCCATTGGCAGGCAGGTGTTCAGCCATCCCCAGGAAAGCAGGGCTCCATCACGCGTAACGGTTACTTGGGAAGACAAATGCCATCACACCAAACGTCCCCCCCTTCCTTCTTCTTCCCCCAGCTTATATACTGAGCATGACGTCATATGGTATGGAATAGCCCTTTGGCCAGTTTGGGTCAGCTGTCCTGGCTGTGCCCCCTCCCAGCTTCTTATGCACCAGGCCGAGCATGGGAAGCTGAAAAGTCCCTGACCAGTGTAAGCACTACTTAGCAACAGCTAAAACATCAGTGTGTTATCAACATTATTCTCATCCTAAATCCAAAACACGGCACTCTACCAGCTACTAAGAAGAAAATTAACTCTATCCCAGCTGAAACCAGGACAGTATCCACCTCTTATTCCATACCATTTACGTCATGCTGAGGTCCCACACTATCCAATACATCCTCATTAACCACCACCCCCTTTCCCATCCTTTGATACAATACACAGGTATCATTCCCTTATTCTATGGACCACACCTGTGAAATGTCTGTAAAATGTCCATAAACATCCACAAATGTCCACATAATGTCCACTGAGTTCATTTAGTCCGTGACTTTGGGCTCCATCTGTGATGGTGGTCGCTCAGGACAGGAGAGGTGGTGTGTTGTGTGGAGTTATTGGGCACCAAAGCCAGCTCAGGTCGGGTCACTGCTGCACTTGCACTGCTTCTTGTAAGGCTTGTCCTCCATTCGTTCAGGTGGTTCCTGCTATGGTAATTCCTATAACATGCAACTCACATCATGGGTTACAACAATTTAAAGGTATTTCCATTACAGTCTCCACCCCTGGCCCCTTTGGACCAGACCATTGGGTTTAACACTGCAATGGACGCCTCCCCTTGCCCCTGCTCCGGCTTGGACTTATCCACAGGCTGCAGTCCCTTAGGGGAGTACCTGCTCCAAGTGGAGCCTTATCGATGAGCCACAGTCTCTCCAGGGGTATACCTGCTGCGGCATGGACTTATCCACAGCCACAGTCAGAGGTGCACCTGTTCCAGCGTGGCCTTCTCCATGGGCCACAATGCCTTCAGAGGTATACCTGCTCCAGCGTGGCCTTGCCCGCAGCCACAGTCTCTTCAGAAGTAAACTTGCTCCACCATGGCCTTACCCATGGCCACACGCTTTGAGGTGCTCCAGCATGACCTCATGCACAGCCACTGATGCTTCAGGGTGTACCTGCTGCAGCACGGACTTATCCACAGCCACAGATGCTTCGAGGTGTACCTTCTCCAGCGTGGACTTATCCTTGGGCCACAATCCCTTCAAGAGGTATACCTGCTGCGGCACAGACATAACCGTGGCCACAGACGCTTTGAGACATACCTGCTCTGGCATGGGCTTATCCACATCCACAGACGCTTTGGGGTGTCCTGCTCCCGCGTGGACTCATCCACAGGTCACAGTCCCTTTGACTCGAGTTCACACTGGAGTTCCAGCCTGTCCAGTACAGCGGTACAGAAACAGCAGCGATGCCCTGGCCATCTGCCAGCCCAGGCACATGGCCGTTGCTGTTATCAAAATGTTCCCAGGCACAGCAGAGTAACATGATAAGCAGTTCAGCAGCATAGCAAGCAGCAAAAGCAAAAAGCAGCCACTAACGAGCACTAGACTCTAATATACAGTAAGGCAAGCAAGCCCCGTGGCAAGCACAGAAGCCTGCCGATTAATAGCTAAACAGCAATAAGAGCTATAAATTCAATCTAGCACTTCCCAGTTAAATCTGTCATTATCTCGAACCCTTCATGCCCCACGTTGGGCGCCAAAAAGGACTGTGGTGGTTTAACCGCAGCCGGCAACTAAGCACCACACAGTCGCTCGCTCACTCCCCCCACAATGGGATGGGGGAGAGAATCGGAAGAGTAAAAGTGAGAAAACTCATGGGTTGAGATAAAGACAGTTTAATAGGGAAAGCAAAAGCTGCGCGCACAAGCAAAGCAAAGCAAGGAATTCATTCACTACTTCCCATTGGCAGGCAGGTGTTCAGCCATCTCCAGGAAAGCAGGGCTCCATCACGCGTAACGGTTACTTGGGAAGACAAATGCCATCACTCCAAACGTCCCCCCCTTCCTTCTTCTTCCTCCAGCTTTATATGCTGAGCATGACGTCATATGGTATGGAATAGCCCTTTGGCCAGTCTGGGTCAGCTGTCCCGGCTGTGTCCCCTCCCAGCTTCCTGTGCGCCGGGCAGAGCATGGGAAGCTGAAAAGTCCCTGACCAGTGTAAGCACTACTTAGCAACAGCTAAAACATCAGTGTGTTATCAACATTATTCTCATCCTAAATCCATAACACAGCACTCTACCAGCTACTAAGAAGAAAATTAACTCTATCCCAGCTGAAACCAGGACACACATGAAGGAAAGAAAGTCATCAAGAGTAGTCATCATGGCTTCACCAAGGGGAAGTCATGCTTGACCAATCTGATAAACTTCTATGATGAAGTGACTGGCCTGGTAGAAGAGGGGAGAGCAGTGGCTATTGTTTTCTGGACTTGAGTAAGGCCTTTGACACTGTCTCCCAGCAGGGGGGTTGGACCATATGATCTATGAGCAGGACCAGGGAGGTGATAGCGCCCCTGTACTCGGCATTGGTGAGGCCGCACCTTGAATACTGTGTTCAGTTTTGGGCCCCTCACTCCAAGAAGGACATCGAGGTGCTGGAGTGTGTCCAGAGAAGGGCAACGAAGCTGGTGAAGGGTCTGGAGAACAAGTCTTATGAGGAGCGTCTGAGGGAGCTGGGGTTGTTTAGCCTGGAGAAGAGGAGGCTGAGGGGAGACCTTATTGCTCTCTACAACTACCTGAAAGGAGGTTGTAGCGAGGAGGGGGTCAGTCTCTTCTCCCTAGTAACAAGTGATAGGATGAGAGGAAACGGCCTCAAGCTGCGCCACGGGAGGTTTAGGTTAGATATTAGGAAAAACTTCTTCACCGAAAGGGTGGTCAAGCATTGGAACAGGCTGCCCAGGGAAGTGGTTGAGTCTCCATCCCTGGAGGTATTTAAAGAACGGATAGATGTGGTGCTTGAGGACATGGTATAGTGGTGGACTTGGCAGTGATAGGTTGACAGTTGGACTCGATGATCTTAAGGGTCTTTTCCAACCTTAGTGATTCTATGATTCTATGGCTCTGTGACTCTATGATCTCCGGAGGTCCCTTCCAACCTCAACCATTCTGTGATACTTTTGAGTTGTTTTTGCAAAATCTTTAAATCCCTTTTCTGAAAAATCTCAAAATGCTTTACAGGGAGTAACTGAATGTCACTTCTGCTCTGAAGTGGGGAAATCTACTCATTTTATAGTTGGGGAAAACTGAACAATATCCAACCATATGGATAGCAAGTAGGAGTTGAGATTATTGAGAAATCGTTACAGCATCTAACTTGGATCTTCTCTAGTTTCCTAGCACTATTCATCTATGATAATGAGGATGACATTAGGAACTGAGAGAGGAGTAATCACAGTCAGTATTACAGTTATTATTCTCCATTATTGTTCATTATGTGATAACTATAACAATATGAACAAATAAGCAAATAAAAAAAAAAAGTATAAAGGAGGAGGCTAACACAGAGCACTTGGAAGGATCTGCTTCTGACCCTCTAATATTTATTTTTCCTATCTGTTATTAGACACAGACAAATTGATATGGCACATACTATTGATATGATCTCCACATATAGCAAAAGTAGCAGCACATGAGTAGCAAAAAACTTCAAACAGGTATGTTTTGATTTAGTTAGCCAGCCAGCATTGGAAGTTACCTGAAGTGGCTGGAAGAGAGGAAGTGTCTGTAGTCCACAAAAAAACAAGTTTCACTTGTAGACCTGCCACCCCTTCTTTTTTGAGCAGATAATAGACTAGTTTGGTTGAATTAAATGTGCAGTGGAGGTATACTGATTCTGTTCACTAATTAATTGCTTGTTTTTATTAGCTGAGGGTGTTTTAAGTACCTGACCCAGGGAGAAGGTATAAAATGGCTAATTGCTTCAGTGAGGCAGTCTGTCCTGCTGGTTTAATAACGTGGTTGTGGTTGTGGTTGTGGTTGTGGTTGTGACTAATGGAATTCAGTTGAAATACTAGGTATTACCTGGTTCTTTCCAGGGGTGTTCTTAAAGAAACGTTTATGAGATTTAAGTCTTCACTAACAGACAATTCTCGGCATGAAGAAATTGCCTCCACTTCCTCTTTAACTTGCTGTTGGATTTTTAGCAAAAATGTTGGGAGGTATCTGCTGTAGTTTCAGCATATTCAACTTGTATTAGCAACATGTGGTCACTGTGCTGTGTATGTTTATAGAAACCTCAGATTAGTGTTTAAAAATGAAATTTGAAAATGAAATATTAATTTTTACTCTTTGATAGTTGGAGGAAGGGGCTTTTTCCTTTGTTCTTAATAATCACCAGGAACTTCCATAATCTTGGTATGAGAAAGTGAAAGTTATGGTTATTCTTTTACTAATTAACTTGTTCTGTAGCAACTCAGTGTAATTTGTGCTCAATTTGTACAGCTTTCACAATGGAAAATAAGGAATATTTGCTGCTTTTCTAAGTTAAATGCTGATTTTTATGGAATTACTGCAGCAAGTAGTAATGCTGTATGAAAAGAAAAACAGTTCCCCAGAGAGAGAGGGGCACCTAAATCCATGCAATTATATCTGTACTTCTTTGGGATGTTTGCTTTGGGGAAAGATGGAGAAGGAAGAGAAAACAAACAGAACATATTTGTGGGTTTTTTTAAAAGGCTATCTAGATAGTGTGATGAGTTACTACAAATATTTAACAGCAAAGTTATCTGTAATATTGACTCTTCACAGTGGTTTTCTATCAAAAGCCCTATATATTTCTTGTTGTTGCCCTATATATTTATGGTTTCTTGTTGTTGAAAAGCATGTTTGAGATGGAGGGAGGGAAAAGAATGATGTTGATTTTTCTGAGCTTCTCATCCAACAGTGAACCAAAATACCTTTTCCTGTAATGCTCAGTAGCTTTTGATTTTTGATGGAAACTGTAATGATGATAGAGGTAAGACAGAGCCAATTCTCTGGCTTCTCAGTGTCTTTCACAATTATGAGAACATGTTTCAGGCTGCTGCTTTG
This sequence comes from Nipponia nippon, assembly GCF_047370975.1. Classification (NCBI taxonomy): domain Eukaryota; kingdom Metazoa; phylum Chordata; class Aves; order Pelecaniformes; family Threskiornithidae; genus Nipponia; species Nipponia nippon. The sequence continues at coordinate 4,252,933 of NW_028262352.1, read as the reverse complement.
AGTTCTGTCTCATTTTGCATCAAGTAAAAATTGTTAATCTGCAGGTTTATTTCTGTGACCTCAACGGGCAGCTCTTTGCCTTACATCTGCTTATTTCATCACTGAAATGAGTATCTATTTGGTCTCTAGAAACCTAGTCTACATTGTGACATACTCACTCTTACTGATAAATTCAGCTATGATAGAAAAGATATAGGAACCTACTTGTGGTGGGTTGACCCCCACCAGCAACTAAACACCCACCAGCCACTTTCTCACTTCCCCCGCAATGAGATGGGGGAAAGAATCAAAAGAGCAAAAGCGAGAAAAACTCATGGGTCGAGATTAATAAGTGAAGGAAAAAAGAAAAAAAATTTTACAAAGGCAGTCAGTCACCACCTCCCACAAGCAGACTAATGCCCAGCCAGTCTCTCTTATTGCAGAGCATGACATTATATGCCATGGAGTTGGTCAATTCAGGTCAACTGTCCCAGCTGTGTCCCCTCCCAACCTCTTGCCCACCTCTAGCTTACTTATTGATGGGGGCAGAATGAGAGAGAGAGAAGGCCTTGACACTATGCAAGCACTGTTCAGCAATAGCTAAAACATTGGTGTGTTATCAATATTGTTTTAGTCAAATCCAAAACACAGTACCATATGGGCTGCTATGAAGAAAGTTGACTCTGTCCCAGCCAGACCCAGTACACTACTTAAGATTTTTCTTCACATTTTAAATGACTTTTAGTAGTTTCAAATGTGTGAAAATATGGGGGGGGGGTTATTTCTTGTTCTAACTTAGAGACCTGGCTGCAAGGAACTGCTTGGTAGATGAAAACAACATTTTGAAAATAAGTGATTTTGGAATGTCTCGTCAAGAGGATGATGGAATTTATTCATCATCAGGCTTAAAGCAGATTCCTATCAAGTGGACTGCACCAGAAGCTCTCAACTATGGTAAGGATATATCTTTATCTTCTGCGTATAAAAAAATATACAGTATAAGTGCAAGGGGACTACATCATGGACAGTATTTGAGCACATATATATATAATTTTTCCTTTTTCCCAGTTCAGACAACAGATGTTTAAAATATTTTACTTTTAATATTTCAGCCTCATTTAAGTTATGTAAAGATACTATTTTCCCTTCAAAAAGAACAAGGCAGCAACATCAAAATTGCTACTTATTCAACAGTAAAATAGTGCTGAGATTATGCTGCTAACTCGTTCCAGTGAGTGGGAAGTTCTGCATATTTATGGCATTTTTAAATAAAAAGGAGAAGATTTTACCATTCTAGAGCATTCTATCAGATAAATTATTAGATAAATCATTGCACTGGAGAAAAAATGCTTTATTTTTTTTTTAAACTGCAGCTTTTGTTTATATGCACTTTTATATATTGCTATGCAATTATGGGGGGGAAAAATCCATTATTTCTGAGTGAAGTGGTCCATACTATGTGGGTAATAGTTTCAAAACAAAAATAGAAACTGCTGGATTTAGCTTTTTAGCTTGTAGGTAAAACTAGAAAAATTAGTTCTTCTAAGTGAAGTGAGCTGTGACAAAGCAGCAGCATATTAAATGAATGAGGTCATATTTTGAACTCACTTCTCTCAACCAATTCTTTACTTGAGTTCTTAGAAAAAGAAATTAAACATTTTATATCTTCCTGTTAAGTTTCTCTAAATACTTTTCCCACCTTTTAGAGCTTTTGTTTAAAATCATGCACTGGAAATCATAATTTTCTGACTTATGATCGTTAGAAGAAGAATCCCTTTCATTAGCACTTTTGCAGAAGTTAATACCATAACAGAATAATGCAAATCTTCCCCTTGGAAAGCTAATAATAAATGTAGTTAGAGTGACTGACCCTCTATTATCTATTTTTCTAAGAGGTGCTAGTGTTGCTAATGTTCACTGTGGAATACTATTTCTATTTTGGGTGTTTATTCCACTATAAAAGGTGTTTTGAATTTTTATTTTCATTGTTTTAAAAGTACTTGTCGTTTATTTGATATATAATGGAAACCCCTTCTCCACAGCCATACCAGTCCAGTCTACTACATTAAGCAGGAAACTGGCTTTTATGACACCACCTTCATATTGTACTTCTGAGTCTTTTTTCCACACCTTACAGGAGAAGAACGTATAGCTGATTAACATCTTTACTTATTTGCTGTTTCCTAAAATGAATCAATACCCAGCCAGTTTTAAGTGATTTTCTGCAGTGTTTGGAAAATAATCTGTCTCAAACATTTGTTAAAGTATTCAGCAGTCTAATATTCATCTTTCAAAATATGGTTGAAGCTTTCTGTGTTGGTTTTTTTTTTTTGATGGATCATTTTTTCCACTCCCTTGAAAAGTGCAATTTAAAATAATTGTTTTGTGTTTTGCCATTCTAATAATATGGTCATAAGTATTGTATTAATTTGCGTAGGTAACACTGAAAGTAGTTAAGGATACCAGAGTGAAACAGAATTAAATGTGCAATATTTCAAAACTAGATGACAACCATTGAGCATGTCAGTTCTTAATGGCAAAATTTAATGGTTGGAAGAAAATGAGAAATAGGGTCATTTGGTCATTACATGAATGATACAGTGCTTAAGAAAATAAATAAAAGTGCCTTTTTTTAAACAGTTCTGGATTGACTTTATATGACATTAATAGCAGTCACAAAAAGATTTTATATTACAAAATTCAGGTTGGGAAGTCTAGAAACTGGATTAAGGTAAATGGAACTGTTAGGGTGTTGTATATGAAGTCATGAATGAAATCTTGATCCTACTGGAGCATATGGAAGATTTAACCTTTAGTTCAGTGGGTATTGTTCAGTGCCATTCCATACCATTATTTTTACTTGGGACTATATGATTTCCATCGCTTCCAGCAAGTGAAAAATTGCTTTAAACACACCTAATAAAATTACATATTTAGGCCAAGGTGTAGGGTATTTTTGCTTCCAGTTCTCTCAAAATTAAAATGCACTTTTAATGCATATGTTTTTCCAGTACAACTTTTCCAGTTCTTTGTAATATTAATAAATTGTTGTATTTGTTTATGAAAGAGCATGCCCTTTTTTTCCCCCGATAATATCATAGTGGGAAAGACAATTAACTGTGTAGAAGCTGTACTTTCTTTAAAAAAAAATTTATCACTTGTATCTACTGAATGACTTTAATGAAAAATGTCAAATTACTGGATGCCAAACTCTGAAGAGAGTTGATATATAGACAAGAAAACTAATCTTACTACAAAGAGTAAAGTGAATGTCCATAATTACTGTCTACTAAGCACACAAACTTAGATAGATTTGTCAACTGGAAGTGATATTTAGTTTAAGAGTAAACTGAACTTTCTGACATAAGAACAGTTATCATATCACCAACTGTCACTATAATTTACATGTATTTTCCTTTTTTCTAGTGTAAGTGGATTTAAAATGTTTAGCTGAAAATTTGACACAAACGATGGGATTATAGGGCCTTTCTGGAAATGCAGCAGAAGGAGGGGGAAATAAGAGAAGTGAGTTAGTTTGGTTTGTTTAATGCTCAGAGATGAACAAACACATTTGCAAGCATGTGTATGTTTTTAAGAATAAAGACACTCACAGAATGTAACAAAGAAATACAGTCATGAAAAATGATGACAGAAATATGATAAATGGATTTTTAAGGTAACATTTTCATAGGCCCTGCTACAAAGGGCTAGGAGCCTACACTTTCTGATGCACTAGGAGATACACTTTCTGCATGCATCTTGATGTGAATTCATCAGGGACAATAGAAATATCTCCCACAAGAGCTGTCCTTCTCCCATAATATAAAGCTTTCATTCCACAAAGAGGTTTGGATTTAAATTATCTTAATTTTGCCATCTGTCTGAAGCATAGCTGAAGATAGTAGTAGGCCAGATTATTTTTTTTTAACCTCATTGGATGCATCATTTCTTCAAGGTCCAAATTAAACAATAATTGAAGCAACTGTAGATTCATTTCCAAGAGTAGTTTCTCAGAGTAAGAAACCCAGGTCCTCTTTGCAATTAAGAACTACATTGATTTTAGCTCCTATTGGAGGACTCATTGCCATGCCATATTAGGGAACTGGAAAAGGTAAGGTTTTAAAAAGTATCTTCAGAGTTGAAAGTGATTACAAACAAGGAAAAAAGAAACTGACATTTTCCTGTCCTTTTATATTAAAAGAAAATAAAAAAAAAATTTGGGCAGTAAATGGAAATAAATTCTTAACTTAAAATGACCAACATGGTAAGATCTTCTCAGCCATGTGCTTTGTGTAACAAGTCTCTATCAAATTACAGAACTTTAGGTTAGCTTATATTATTTCTAGGTATTAACTTTAAGATAATTTATGTTTATAATTTGAAATACAGGAGAGCATGATATCCGAAGAATGTCCATTAAGAGCTACAGCTTTATTAGGCTTAAAGATTGCCAAAATAACTTATCTCTGCAGAAAATATGTGGCCATAATTATGTAAAACATGAATTATTCTGTAAGTTAAGCCACTGTTTTTCTTTCCTTTCCTTAGGGAGATACACATCTGAGAGTGATGTATGGAGCTTTGGAATCCTTTTGTGGGAGACCTTCAGTTTAGGAGTATGCCCGTACCCTGGAATGACGAACCAACAAGCACGAGAACAAGTGGAGAAAGGTAGCAGGGAGCAAAAGAGATGCTGTGTAGATCCATAGGGATGTAGGTACATACAGTATAAAAAATAGCAAAGAAATAACATATGGGTTATCTAGCAACTTTAGCAAAAATATAAGACTGTTTAATTGCTGTTTAGCTTTCTGGGAGAAGTAGTGTGATTTATAGGCTTCTTGCAAAAAGGAAGATAATGACTAGTGACTTAAAGGAGGACAGACTTACATCATGTTAACTTTTGTAGCTACAGAACTAAAAGGTGAAATGGAGAGGAGGGATTGATTGCTGTGAAAATAGAGGCTTGACCAGAATGAATTAGTTAAGATAATCCTAATGTAAGTGGAAATATCCCATCTACACATCTTTTAAATGCCTCCTGGGAATGGGACTCAACCACTTCCCTGGGCAGCCTGTTCCAGTGCCTGACTACCCTTTCAGTGAAGAAGTTTTTCCTAATATCCAACCTAAACTTCCCCTGGCGCAGCTTGAGGCCATTTCCTCTCGTCCTATCCCTTGTTACTAGGGAGAAGAGACCGACCCCCACCTCGCTAGAGCCTCCTTTCAGGTAGTTGTAGAGAGCAATAAGGTCTCCCCTCAGCCTCCTCTTCTCCAGACTAAACAACCCCAGCTCCCTCAGCCGCTCCTCATAAGACTTGTTCTCTAGACCCTTCACCAGCTTCGTTGCCCTTCTTTGGACACACTCCATCACCTCCATGTCCTTCTTGGAGTGAGGGGCCCAAAACTAAACACAATATTCAAGGTGCGACCTCACCAGTGCCGAGTACAGGGGGATAATCACTGCCCTGGTCCTGCTGGCCGCACTATTTCTGACACAAGCCAGGATGCTATAGGCCTTCTTGGCCACCTGGGCACACTGCTGGCTCATGTTCAGGTGGCTGTCGACCAACACCCCTAGGTTGTTTTCTGCCAGGCAGCTCTCCAGCCACTCTTCCCCAAGCCTGTAGCGTTGCCTGGGGTTGTTGTGACCCAAGTGCAGGACCCGGCACTTAGCCTTGTTGAAACTCATACAGTTGGCCTCGGCCCAACAATCCAGCCTGTCCAGATCCCTCTGTAGGGCCTTCCTACCCTCCAGCAGATCGACACTTCCACCCAACTTGGTGTCATCCGCAAACTTACTGAGGGTGCGCTCAATCCCCTCATCCAGATCATCAATGAAGATATTGAACAGGACCGGCCCCAGTACTGAGCCCTGGGGAACACCACTTGTCACCGGCCGCCAACTTAACTCCATTCACCACAACTCTTTGGGCCTGGCCATCCAGCCAGTTTTTTACCCAGCATAGAGTGCACCAATCCAAGCCATGAGCAGCCAGCTTCTCCAGGAGAATGCTGTGGGAGACAGTGTCAAAGGCCTTACTAAAGTCCAGGTAGACAACATCCACAGCCTTCCCCTCATCCACCAAGCGGGTCACCTTGTCATAGAAGGAGACCAGGTTAGTGAAGCAAGACCTGCCTTTCATAAACCCATGCTGACTGGGCCTGATCACCTGGTTGTCCTGGATGTGCCGTGTGATTGCACTCAGGATGACCTCCTCCATAACCTTCCCCGGCACTGAGATCAGACTGACAGGCCTCTAGTTCCCTGGATCCTCCTTCCGACCCTTCTTGTAGATGGGTGGCACATTAGCTAACTTCCAGTCAACTGGGACCTCTCTGGTTAGCCAGGACTGCTTATAGATGATGGAAAGTGGCTTGGTGAGCACTTCCGCCAGCTCCCTCAGTACCCTTGGGTGGATCCCATCTGGCCCTGTAGATTGTGCATGTCTAAGTGGTGTAACAGCTCGCTAACCGTTTCCCCTTGGGTTATGGGGGCTTCATTCTGCTCCCTGTCTTCAAGCTCACGGGGCTGGGTACCCTGAGAACAACTGGTCTGACTATTAAAGACTGAGGCAAAGAAGGCATTAAGTACCTCAGCCTTTTCCTCATCCTCTGTCACTATGTTTCCCCCCGCATCCAGTAAAGGATGGAGATTTCTCCTTAGCCCTCCTTTTGTTGCTAATGTATTTGTAGAAACATTTTTTGTTGCCTTTTACAGCAGTAGCCAGATTAAACTCCAGCTGGGCTTTGGCCCTTCTAATCCTCTCCCTGAATGATCTCACGACATCCTTGTAGTCCTCCTGAGTTGCCTGCCCCTTCTTCCAAAGGTCATAAAATCTCTTTTTATTCCTGAGTTACAGCCAAAGCTCCCTCTTCAGCCAGGATGGTCTTCTTCCCCGCCGGCTCATCTTTCGGCACATGGGGACGGCCTGCTCCTGTGCCTGTAAGATTTCCTTCGTGAAGAACGTCCAGCCTTCCTGGACTCCTTTGCCCTTCAGGACTGCCTCCCAAGGGACTCCCTCAACCAGGCTCCTGAACAGGCCAAAGTCTGCCTTTCTAAAGTCCAGGGTAGTGGTTCTGCTGACCCCCCTCCTTACTTCTCCAAGAATCAAAAACTCTGTCATTTCATGATCGCTATGCCCAAGACGGCCTCCAACTGTCACATCACCCACCAGGCCTTCTCTGTTCACAAACAAGAGGTCCAGCGGGGAGCCTTCCCTAGTTGGCTCCCTCACCAGCTGCGTCAGGAAGTTATCTTCCACACGCTCCAGGAACCTCCGAGACTGTCTCCTCTCTGCTGTATTCTATTTCCAGCAGGCATCTGGTAAGTTGAAGTCCCCCACGAGAACAAGGGCTAGAGATCGTGAGACTTCTCCCAGCTGTTTATAGAATACTTCGTCTGCCTCTTCATCCTGGTTGGGTGGTCTATAACAGACTCCCACCATGATATCCGCCTTGTTGGCCTTTCCCCTGATTCTTACCCAGAAACACTCAACCCTTTCATCACTGTTGTGGTTTAACCCCAGCCAGCAACTAAGCACCACACAGCCGCTCGCTCACTCCCCCGCGGTGGGATGGGGGAGAGAATCGGAAGAGTAAAAGTGAGAAAACTCATGGGTTGAGATAAAGACAGTTTAATGGGTAAAGCAAAAGCCACGCGCACAAGCAAAGCAAAGCAAGGAATTCATTCACTACTTCCCGTCGGCAGGCAGGTGTTCAGCCATCCTCAGGAAAGCAGGGCTCCATCACGCGTAACGGTTACTTGGGAAGACAAACGCCATCACGCCCAATGTCCCCCCCTTCCTTCTTCTTCCCCCAGCTTATATACTGAGCATGACGTCATATGGTATGGAATAGCCCTTTGGCCAGTCTGGGTCAGCTGTCCTAGCTATGCTCCCTCCCAGCTTCTTGTGCACCTGGCAGAGCACAAGAAGCTGAAAAGTCCTTGACTAGTGTAAACTCTGCTCAGCAAGAACCAAAACATCAGTGCGTTATCAACATTATTCTCATCCTAAATCCAAAACACAGCGCTCTACCAGCTACTAAGAAGAAAACTAACTCTACCCCAGCTGAAACCAGGACAGTATCCACCCCTTATTCCATACCATTTACATCATGCTCAGGTCCCACATTATCCAATACATCCTCATTAACCACCACCCCACTTATTTTATGGACCACCCCTGTAAAATGTCTGTAAAATGTCCATAAACATCCACAAATGTCCACATAATGTCCATTGAATTCATTTAGTCCGAGACTTTGGGCTCCATCTGTGATGGTGGTCACTCAGGACAGGAGAGGTGGTGTGTTACGTGGAGTTATTGGGCACCAAAGCCAGCTCAGGTTGGGTCACTGCTGCACTTGCACTGCTTCTTGTAAGGCTTCTTCTCCATTGGTTCAGGTGGTTCCTGGTATGGTAATTCCTATAACATGCAACTCAGATCATGGGTTACAACAATTTAAAGGTATTTCCATTACAATCTCCACCCCTGGCCCCTTTGGGCCAGGATTAATATTGCAAGGAACTCCTCCCCTTGCTCCTAGCCTGGCTAGCAATAAGGGGTTCTTGCTATAGTAATTCCCATAACATGCAACTCAAATCCCAGGTTACAACAATTTAAAGGTATTTCCATTACAATCTCCACCCCTGGCCCCTTTGGACCAGACCATTGGGCTTAACACTGCAATGGACTCCTCCCCTTGCCCCTGCTCCGGCTTGGACTTATCCACAGACTGCAGTCCCTTAGGGGTTTACCTGCTCCAAGCGGAGCCTTGTCTATGAGCCACAGTCTCTCCAGGGGTATACCTGCTGCGGCATGGATTTATCCACAGCCACAGTCACTTAGAGGTGCACCTGTTCCCACATGGCCTTCTCCATGGGCCACAATGCTTTCAGAGATATACCTGCTCCAGCGTGGCCTTGCCCACAGCCACAGTCTCTTCAGAAGTAAACTTGCTCCACCGTGGCCTTACCCGCAGCCACAGTCTCTTCAGAAGTAAGCTTGTTCCACCATGGCCTTACCCATGGCCACACGCTTTGAGGTGCTCCAGCATGACCTCATGCACAGCCACTGATGCCTCAAGGTGTACCTGCTGCAGCATGGACTTATCCACAGCCACAGATGCTTCGAGGTGTACCTTCTCCAGCGTGGACTTATCCTTGGGCCACAATCCCTTCAAGAGGTATATCTGCTGCGGCACAGACATAACCATGGCCACAGATGCTTCGAGACATACCTGCTCTGGCATGGGCATATCCACGTCCACAGACGCTTCGGGGTGTCCTGCTCCCGCATGGACTCATCCACAGGTCACAGTCCCTTCGACTCGAGTTCACACTGGAGTTCCAGCCTGTCCAGTACAGCAGCACAGAAACAGCAGCGATGCCCTGGCCATCTGCCAGCCCAGGCGCATGGCTGTTGTTGTTATCAAAATGTTCCCAGGCACAGCAGAGTAAGATGATAAGCAGTTCAGCAAGCAGCAAAAGCAAAAAGCAGCCACTAACGAGCACTAGACTCTAATATACAGTAAGGCAAGCAAGCCCCATGGCAAGTACAGAAGCCTGCCGATTAATACCTAAACAGCAATACCTGCTATAACTTCCATCTAGCACATTCCAATTAAATCTGTCGTTATCTCGAACCCTTCGAGCCCCACGTTGGGCGCCAAAATGGACTGTTGTGGTTTAACCCCAGCCAGCAACTAAGCACCACACAGCCGCTCGCTCACTCCCCCGCGGTGGGATGGGGGAGAGAATCGGAAGAGTAAAAGTGAGAAAACTCATGGGCTGAGATAAAGACAGTTTAATGGGTAAAGCAAAAGCCACGCGCACAAGCAAAGCAAAGCAAGGAATTCATTCACTACTTCCCGTCGGCAGGCAGGTGTTCAGCCATCCTCAGGAAAGCAGGGCTCCATCACGCGTAACGGTTACTTGGGAAGACAAACGCCATCACGCCCAATGTCCCCCCCTTCCTTCTTCTTCCCCCAGCTTATATACTGAGCATGACGTCATATGGTATGGAATAGCCCTTTGGCCAGTCTGGGTCAGCTGTCCTAGCTATGCTCCCTCCCAGCTTCTTGTGCACCTGGCAGAGCACAAGAAGCTGAAAAGTCCTTGACTAGTGTAAACTCTGCTCAGCAAGAACCAAAACATCAGTGCGTTATCAACATTATTCTCATCCTAAATCCAAAACACAGCGCTCTACCAGCTACTAAGAAGAAAACTAACTCTACCCCAGCTGAAACCAGGACAATCACCATCATCAAGCTCTAGACAGTCAAAAGATTCCTTAACGTACAGGGCTACCCCACCGCCTCTCCTTCCTTGCCTATCCCTTCTGAAGAGTTCATAGCCTTCCATTGCAGCACTCCAGTTGTGCGAGTCATCCCACCATGTTTCTGTGATGGCAACTATGTCATAGTTTTCCTGCTGCACAATGGCTTCCAGCTCCTCCTGTTTGTTGCCCATGCTGTGTGCATTGGCGTAGATGCACTTCAGTTGGGCTATTGATCCCACCACCTTTTTGGGGGGAGAAGCCCTAGTTCCTACGTGATCAGTCTCAGGGGCTTCCGTGATTTCTAACACATCCATAGCCCTTGTGTCTTTGCTGCCGCGTGGCTCTCCATGTCCTACCTCCACTGAGACAGCAGACCAAAGGACCTCGCTAGCACACTGTCCCTCAAATGTTGGTGTGCTGCCCCCAGGTTTATCTCTAGCAAGCCTGGTTTTACCCCTTTCCCCCTTCCAATCTAGTTTAAAGTTCTTTCAATGAGCCCTGCTAACTCCTGTGCTAGGATCCTTTTCCCCCTTTGAGACAGGTGTACCTTTTCTATTGCCAGCAGGCCTGGTGTCATGTAAACTGACCAGTGATCAAAAAACCCAAAATCTTGCCAGTGACACCAGGCTCAGAGCCAGGTATTGATCTGCTGGCTCTTCCTGTGTCTTTCCTCATCATTCCCTGCAACTGGAAGGGTAGAAGAGAACACTACTTGTGCTCCTGAGCCCTTAACCAGTTGCTCCAAGGCCCTGAAGTCTTTCTTGATTGCCCTCAGACTTCTAGTTGCAACTTCCTCACTGCCTAACTGAAAAACCAATAATGGATAGTAATCAGAGGGCTGTACCAGGGTAGGAAGCTTTCTCTTCACATCCTTAACCCGGGCCCTAGGGAGGCAGTAGACTTCCCTAAGAAGTGGGTCCGATCTGCATATCGGGCCTTCTGTTCCCCTCAGGAGAGAGTCTCCTATGACAACGACCCATCTATTTTTCTTTGTGGAAGCGGTTTTGACGCAGGGTGTAGGCCGACTTAACCTCGGTGACACCTCTGAGCTGGATGTACCACTGTCCCCATCATTGTTTGGTTCCACTTGCAGAGCCTCATACCTATTATGCAAGAGCACCTGGGAAGGTGGGGCAGTCACAAATGAGACACGCCTGCTGCGCTAGGCAGGAACTTGTCACTGTTGCCCCCTATCCCTTAAGTTACTGTGTTCAGCCAGGTGGAGAGAGGCTAGGGAATCTTCTGTGTCATGGGTCCTGTCTGCCATAAATGGGTTCTTAGCTAGTAAAACTACAAAATGATAAAAAAGCTAGTTTGCTGAGTGATATAGAATGCTGTTGTTAATTATAATCACTGTAGATGTCCACGGAAGTTTTTCCTTAAAAAGCTAAGAAAAAAATCGGATGTTTTTCAGAGCAGAGAAGTGTTTATAAAAAACAAGTCTTACTACTTAAGTACTACAATTCTGTATGAACCCACTGAGAAAGATATTACAAGTTATATAAAATTTACCCTCAATATTTTTTTTAATGCAATGGTATTGAACTTTGCTCATTTCTTTTTAAATTTGTCAATATGTATCATTTGTCAATGCTATATATTTTTCCCTTTTTTGTGTACCAGGATACCGAATGTCAGCACCGCAAAAATGTCCAGAAGAAATATATAAAATAATGCAGAGATGCTGGGCCTACAAACCTGAAAACCGGCCAAAATTCAGCGAGATTCAGAGAGAGCTGTCTTCAATCAAAAAGAAAGTGACATAGTGATAACCTAGTGCCAAACTCAGTCTGCAGGACTTTATTTTCCAGTGAAGTAATATTTTCCCCTTAAACACTGCTTTTATACAACATTATTTGCAATATCCTTCTAATTACTTTAAAATTAACTGGATTTTTTTATATATGAGTGTACCAATGATGTCTACACCTGCATTAAAGACATATTCTGCCAAATGCTATATATCCAGTCACAGTAATATTGTCATTTAGGATACACATAAATAGAAAAGCACATACTATAGATTTAAGTGACTGTGGCTTCTATCTATTTTACAGCAAGTAAATGCTAGTGAAATTTTTCAGAGGTTTTCTACGTTATGCTGTGTTCTCACTCTCCCATCCCTGTTCCAGACATCAACACTATGGCACTGTAATGTGGTGACTGTCACACATGATGGCCTTAAAAGTGAAGACAGTTTTTGATAAGTATATCAATGAGACACTTTTATATTTTTTAAATTCTTTATGCAACTGATATTTTTAAATGATACCTTGTTTAAGGATGAAGGTTAGATTCTGGATGTAAAGTGAAATCCAGAATTTTCTTTTCTAGAAAATTGAACTACATGTGCATTTCTTACCACATTATAGTAAATACTTCTGACTTTGGATGTGATTTACTTAAGCTACTGCTTTTTTCCTATGAAGCCATCAAAATTCAGTAATATGTCTCCTTTGCAATGAACTACATTTAACAAAAAAAGCCAATATCAAGTCTTGACTACATGTATGCTGTTAACAAATACTGTAAGTCATCTGCCTTACAAAAAATAAGTAAAAGCAGTAGGTGCATATGTAGAAAAGGTCAACAAGAATTAGATTTGCTAAGGATAGCAGCATGTTATAGATAACATAGGATTGGTTTTAGAGGAGTAAAAGAATGTGAATTACTAGATTTGCTTTTGATCCTGACTTTTTCCTTCAGTTTGCAGTAATTCTCAGTATGCAGCTGGAGCCTGCAAAAGCTAAACAAAAGTACATTCCATGCATAATGTCCAAATAAAAACACTGCTTCTCTATGCCATAAGGAAATATGTGTTAAGCCTCTAGCAGGCTGAACAAGGCAGAGTAGAAACATTAACCTTTTAACTTTTTAAAATCATTACAATGGTATTTCAAAAGACTGTAAATGCCACCAAGAAGGAAAAAGTTTGTATAAAAAATAACATTCCTCCAGAAAGAATAAACACTCAACAGTCAGAGGAGGAAAGACACAAAGTTTGTTACTATGACTCTTGGTTTTCTTTGCAACTTGGACTATAATGTCCCCTTGTCTCTTCTACATAAAAAAAATCTAACTGGAATATATGTCCAGGTGTAGAATTTGTGTGTTAATTCTGAGTTCTTTCATTTTCATCAAGTTGTATATTACTAGCCATTTCAGAACACCGTGCTTTTAGATATCATTTAGGCAGGACTTAAATTAGAATTTTCAGAGTGTTGGGGTTTTTTTTTTAGAGGTGAAGGACTAATTAGATCACTAGCTAGTTGCATTATTATTTTGCAGCTCTCAGATTATAGCTATAAGAGCGTAGCTCATTTATAGATCTCAGATCATCTTTATAAAGGCCTTCTCTAAAACAAAAACTGTTAACTGTACTTAAAAAAAAAAAAAGAATTAATAAAATTCTCAAATGCAGTTGACCAAGATCACAGAGTGAAAGCATAGAATAGGTGAACTTGATACTTTCTTCCCCTGCCTTCCCAGAATTGAATGCTTTGTAAGTAAAACTTGCAACAACTGGCTTGGTGTTTTATAGATAAATATGAACTGTTATCCAATAGGACAACATAGAATGCATACTGCTAGTAGCAAAGAAGGCTTGGGAAAAAAAAAAAGTCTTCCAAGTGCCACTATTTGGAACTCTCATCTAGTTTTAGAACTACAAAAGTTTATAGATCACCTACATAGTTGAAATTTTGTGAATGGGTTAAGAGAGACAGCACATGCTTCTCCATTAAAACCCTTCATTAATTTAAGGCAATTATGCTTTTAAAAGAAAAATCAGGTTGATAGAGGTTGCTTCTAGATTGCACATGTTGAGGCTATTGAGCAAGACATTTCCACCACTAAAAAAAATTAAAAGATTTACAGTACTGTCTTTATACAGTCAGCTCAGTCATTTCAGTCTTTCTCAACATATAAAAAAATTCCACAAATATTAAATGCAATAGCAACACAAACTCCTTGGATTGCTAATATGTAAGTTAGTTCTCTCTGAACTTGTGCTTCAATTATTAAAGAATCTTTCTGCTCTTTAAACAGGGCTGCAGTAGGCTAACAGCTCTAGCTGCACTGTACTGCTAAACCAGAAGAATCTGGCCCTTTGCACCTCCCAAACATTTCTTAACTCTGACAGCTCTATCTACCACAGATACTCCCCTTTCATTTACTTCCATGAAAGTAAGTAAGAAAGTTACTCTTGTGAGGCAAAAGTACCGATATATCCCTGGTTTTGTTTGACTCAAAAGTTTCATAGTGATGTTATACCTTTATACCTGTGGCAATGTTTGTATGAAAATTTAAGCAACCGTGAATCCAAGGTGAAACACATAGTTCAAATCATGGTTTAATCAAGTTACAAACCCTAAATACATAATGAATTGTCCACATCATAAAAGACATCAGAACAACAACATTCCCCACTGCCTAGTTTACAATACAGAACATCCTTTGCCTATTCTTATGGAACAATATTAAGCCAGTTATGCCCCTTTCCAAAGGAATGATCTTGCTGTCAGACCAGATCTAAAACACTATCTTTAAAATTAATACCAGTGCCTCAATTCCATTTGAGCTTCACTTTAAACATGCCTTCTACTTATCAGAAATTTCCAAACAGTATTAATTTTCACTATTGTCATCCATTTTGCTTTTAGAAATCTGACCTCTTTACATCATATAACCTTTAATTATGCAGGTAATTATATATCCCTCCCAAATTCTGAGACTTGCAACTTCAAACAACAAGCATTACTAAGTCAATAAGGTGACTAAGTCATTAGGTGACTAAGTTGATATGGCTTAATGCATTTTAAATATATAAAATTTTTAATTGAAACAATTACTGATATTTTGAACAGCAGTATTGCTTCCACAAAATATCTCTTCAATAGAAGCATTTACATTTCACTTGAATTCTACACAAAGGTAAACGTGTACCTTTGTTCTTCTCCAGTTTTTCAATGAAAGGAACTGCTGAAATAAAGTAACCAATTCAGGTGCTTTCAGCCATTCTGGTATGTAGCATAGATGCAGCCAGGATGTCATAGAGAAGGTCTTGCACTCTGTATAGCACCTTTTTATAGCATGCTTATGCTTACTACAAATCACTAATAAATCCACTGGAGACTGGAAGTTTCTTGTATCTCTGAATGTAGCCAATTCTTTACAACACCTGAAGTTGTAGTGCTTAAGGAGAGAGAGTGACAACATTATTTTCTTTCCCTCCACCTTCTGCTTGGTCATGCCACAGATTCAGACTCTTCAGTAGACCTACCAACTAGAAGAAAAATATCTGTTTCCATTGTTAATTTTATCATTACCTGTAACTGACAACTTATTTTTTCCACTGAGCTTACCACCTAATTTTAACTAAAACTAACATGTAACAGGAAAAACTCAGAATTTAAGCTCATCACATGGGACACAAAAGACAGGCGGACAAAGACATCTTGAGGACTGAAAGCCAAAACCAAGCACCTATCCATCCCTTCTGTTAAAGAATTGTGTAGTTATATGCATATTCAAAAGCCTTCCAGATATAAAAATTTGAACTAATAGTTGTAGGACTGCTGCTTTTTTCAACTGCATGTGTTAATTTTCCTTTGTATAGTTTTAGGCACCTGGAGAAGGAGGAGGGATGTTGCGGAAGGTGGGAAGGTTGATTCACTGACCCACTAGCACACACAAGAGTTTTGACACTTGTAACCTTGAGTGGGGTACAGATACAGTTTTCAAATATGTTTAAATTTTTTTTCAAGTTTGTGCCAAAGTATGCATCATCAAGTTTAATATCAGGTAAAGCACCTTTTATACTCTTTGATGTTTAAAAAATAATATATTTGTGAAACAGATCGATAATGCATAACACTGGAAATGAGTGCTTCTTCCCAAAAGTACACATGTAAAAAACTAAAATGACATTTGTGAATTCATCTGGCTTTTAAACAAGTCTGAAAATGATAACTATATGTAATACAATTGTTAGTTGTCTGTCCTTTATAATTTTAAATAGATATGCATTTAAACTTTATTTATTTGCCAATTTTTTTATATACAAGTTACACTTTTGAACTTAAGCTAGCTTTTTATTTTCATAGGCTGTTACAAAACAGAATTTCGGTATTCTTGTAAACTGCAGACTGTTTTTGAATAGTCCTTTGTCTTTTCTGCAGTCCCCTTTTTACTGCTCCCTTCCAATAAATGTATAATATTTGCATCAAGCTGTCTCAAATTTAATTTGATATTTACAGGATATATTTATTTATTTGTTTCTGTAGACAAATGGAAGATCAACTTTAGTAACACTGCTCTTGGGTATGCTACAATCCAAAACATTCTGCATTTCACAAAGAAAAAAATAATTATGTGAATTCTGTTGGCAATTTCTGGAATTGATACCTGTGTGATCCCTGCTCACAGTTTGGCTGTCACTTGTGGCTACCTTTTGTAGTTCATAAGGGATTGAAAGAAAGGGTAACCCAATTGGCACAAGGGAAAGGACATGTCGAAACAGGTTCAGAACTTTAGGGCTAGAACCTTGCAGCTTTGAGGGTGTGAGACCATGTATGTTTTTTTCCTCAAACCACAATTGTGTTAGGAAGCTAACCTCCCCATTTCTACAAGCATTTCCAGTTAAGAGGAATGCAGAAATCTGAAGATGTATACGAGCTTTATATCGTTTCTTTTACCCATGACCTAGTGCTCTGTTTACTTTATATTAAAAAAATAATCTTATTCATATTACTTATATTTTAAATGCTAGTTTGGTTTTAAACCAGTTTCTTTAAAGCCACTTTATGCTTTACTTAGAACAAAACCAAGCTCTGTAATTACTACCATTTTCATCATGCTTTGATGCAAGTTCTTTGATTTCCGTAATCCCTTCTTAGTATTAATATAAAGATTGAGATACCAAAATTATGACTTGGGTAGAAAAAAAATCCGAACAACTATTGTGATTTAAAAATGTTTTAATGAAATCTTCCAAGATCTCATGGTTAATGTAAGGTATGAATACCCACCCCACTAAAAGAACTTTTTCTGCAGATGCACCTTGTTTAAACACATAACAACAGGTGGAAAAAACAGGCTTTTGCGCACTTTCGCCATTACACGTCATTAGGTAAGCACTGTGTGCTGGCACAACACTGGAATTTGCAAGATACAGTGCCCTACTGAAGAAAGGGTTAGCAAAGAAGCTAAGTTCTCGCACTGGCTTTCAAGTGGGACTAAGGTGCCTATTATGCCCCCCTCCCCTGAAAAAAATACTGCTGCTCACTCTTATAAACTTGGGTAGTTTTCCCCACAGTCTCCCAAGAATCACAAATGAGGGAGATGTAAATCCAAATTTACTGATATATGTTGAAACAGAAGACAATGCAGCATGGGGTTGCATGTAGAATTCTGCTGAGACACTAAATTATTAGCAAGATAATTTTAGAGAACATTCCTGCAACTAAATCTGTTCTGCTCATTGATGCCTGGTCTCCAAATAATAAAAACATTCTTGAAAATCTGCTACAGCCAAACACTGAGCCTCACAGAGTCATCAAATCTTCTGATTTGAAGCATCACAGTAGTTAATTGGGAATTAACCTAAAGAAAGGAAAGGAGCCTCCAAATGATCAGGGCCTTTGTGCAGTCCTAATTTTTGTACAGCTTAGAAGTAGATTTAAAGGACTTGCAGTTTAAAAGATAAAGTTCATAAGACTTCTCAGAAGATCCCAAAGAACATTAGGCAAAGTTTTGCTTTAAATGGCAGATCCCAACATTTCAATATTCTTGAGATGTCCAATTTAACCACTCTGGCATGTCTTCCCCTAACAAACCTGACAGCCTGCAGTGTCAAAATGGTCCTGTACTGGAGCACCTAGGCCCTAAATCCAACACAGCCATAAAGCTTCATTTCGTATTGCAGTTTAAGCAAGATTTTCCGCTTGGGACTTTTCCTACCTATCTGAATTGTGTATCCTAACCCAGCAGATACTGTAAAACTGGTGAAACTCCACATAGAAGACATTTGGGTACAAAAGTGTTAGCAATGGATAGCAGTGCTTGCATCCATCCAATTTTATTCCAATCCAATCCAAAACCCACACTTTGCATGTCAAAGCTAGGTTAGTTCTTTTTCTCTGCAAGTGACAGACATACCTCCTTCCCTTTTAGATCCTAATAGTACACCTGAAAAGATGTTTTGAGATTCGGGTACAAAACCTTCCTCAAAGTTTGGCAGAAATATTGTTTTTGTTAATGAGGGAGAGGTGTTAATCTTGCTCAGACACCCAGAAAGGGCTCATGGCTGAGGACTCCAAGCAGAAAGATGTGCCTGCATTCAGTCTGACATTAGAGATTGGGGGTGGGTTGTTTTAAAGTGTGGATTTCTCCCCTCCAGCATATTCAACTTACTGGCTGAGTTAGTGGCCCACTCAGTTTGCTGACTTCTTGTGAACCTTGCTCCTGCGTCCCTAACTTTCTACCACCTCTATGCTCAGGGAGCTCAGAGGCTTAACTCAGGCCAAGGACCATGGGGTACTCAAAAGCCAAATGTTCTCATATTTAAGATCTTTGGTAGATCTACCTGCAAAACAGTGTAGGTCCAAGGAAACCTGCAATAAGTCACACTTAAGCAGAAAGGAGACAGGATGATCGCAGGACAGTGGGTGTGAAGTTTCAGAAGTGTAAGGATTACAAGATACTAATAGTAAAAAAGTTTGGAAGGGATGTGTGGTCCCCATCACACACACTCACCGAGGCTACTCTGCAGCCAGATTGCAGTCCTCCTTCAAGTCATGTTCTAGTTCTAAGAAATGTTAAAACACAACATCACTGATATGATCCAAATTAGAGCTGTACCCTTTTTACCTCAAAGGATAAAATACAGATAACCACAGAGAAAATGCAAATCAATTATGTCATGTGCAGACACCATTAAACCTGCAACCCACAGAACTCTCCTTTAATGCAGTTTCATCATTAGTCAAGTCTTCCTCCACCTCCCTCAATTCCTTACAAGTCTGACACACTAAAAGCACTGCTGCTAAAGAGCCTTCAGAAATGCATCCAGACTAAAGAATAACTCGGTTGAGAGTACAGAATAATTAGAAACATTGTGCTGTAGTTTTCTAATAACCTAGCTCCTACAGCTTGCAATGTTCTAATAATCTGCAAACATAAGTGAGGCAAGAGCAAAATCAAGCCACTAACTAGCTTTGAATCTTCAGAAGAACAGACTAACATTTGACCACACTGTAATGGAAAGAAGCATGCATATTGAACAGATTTTAGGCTCACGATGCATTAGTTCTCTACCAGTTTGTTCTGGGTATGGTTGGGATGGAGTTAACTTTCTTCATATCAGCCTGTGCTTTGCATTTGTGGAGCACACATGGTGCTGTGCTTTGCATTTGTGGCTAAAATAATGTTGATAACACACCAATGGTTTGGCTATTGCTGAGCAGTGCTTGCACAGCATCAAGGCTTTTCTCTCCAACCCCCTCACCCAAAGGCCAGTAGGGTGGGGGTAGGCAAAAGGTTGGGAGCAGACGTTGTGAGGAAAGCTGACCCAAACTGACCAAAGAGATATTCCATACCATATGATGTTGCACTCAACAATAAAAGCTCAGGGAAAGGAGGAGGAAGGGGGGGACATTTATGGTTATGGCATTTGTCTTCCCAAACAACAGTTACATGTGCTGAAGCCCTGCTTTCCAAGAAGTGGCTGGACATCTGCCTGCCGATGGGGAGCAGTGAATGAATTCCTCTTTTTGCTTTGCTTGCACGCATGCAGCTTTTGTTTTCCCTATTAAACTGTCATTATCTTGATCCATGAGTCTTCTCGCATTCCTTTTATTTTCTGTAGCTGGAATTTAGGTCCCTATCTCAACCATGATGTCCTCATATATGGTTTGGGTCCCTGTCTCAGCCACGCTCCTCTGATGGTGCTGAATGAAGGCTCAATAGGCACAGAAAAAGCCCCAATACGGTGCTAGGAGCTGCTGGGTTTCATGGGGGTAGGCAAGGCACCCTTCAATTTACCAGGATTAATTGCCTGTTCAGGCGCAAAATCCCAGGCTATTGGAGATGATAACTGCCCTAGGCACCTGCCCAAATCCTTCCATACACCCTGCTACCCAGGGACTGACCGCCTTAAGGCATGTTTCTTTGTCACCTCAGCAACAAGTTGTCTCCTCTTATGCCAAGATGAAACTAGGTTCCACAAACCTGAGAAAAAGCCAACAGTGTTCGATCATAGAATCATAGAACAGCCCAGGTTGGAAGTGACCTCAGAAGATCATCTGGTCCATCCTTTTGTGGGAAAGGGAGCCTAGATGAGATTATCTAGCACCCAGTCCTATCGTATCTTGAAAACCTCCAGTGATGGGGACTCTACCACATCCCTGGGGAGGTTGTTCCAGTGATCGATTGATCTCACTGTAAAAAATTTCTTTCTTATATCAAGATGAAACCTCTCCCAGTAGAACTTGGATGCGTTGTCCCTTGTCTACTCCATGTGGCTCCTTGTGAAGAGAGAACCTCCATCTTCTTTGTAGCCACCCTTTAAGTACTGGAATATTGTGATGAGGCCCCCTCGAGTCTTCTCTTCTCCAGGGAGAAGAGACCTAACTCCTTCAGTCTTTCCTCATAGGGCAGGTTCTCCAGCCCCTTGATTGTCTTCGTGGCCCTCCTTTGGACCCTCTCCAGTCTGTCTGTGTCTTTCATAGAATCATAGAATAGTTTGGGTTGGAAGGGACCTTTAAAGGTCATCTAGTTCAACCCCCCTTGCAATGAGCAGGGACATCTACAACTAGATCAGGTTGCTCAGAGCACTGTCCAACCTGACCCTGAATTTTTCCAGGGATGGGGCATCTGCCATCTCTCTGGGCAATCCGTTCCAGTGTTTCACCACCCTCATTGTAAAATATTTCTTCCTTATATCTAGCCTAAATTTACCCTCTTTTAGTTTAAAACCATTAACCCTTGTCCTATTAAAACAGGCCTTGCTAAAAAGACTATCCCCATCTTTCTTATAAGCCCCCTTTAAGTATTGAAAGGCCACTATAAGGTCTCCCCGGAGCCTTCTCTTCTCCAGGCTCAACAACCCCCAACTCTCTCAGCCTTTCTTCAGAGGAGAGGTGTTCCATGCCTCTGATCATTTTTGTGGCCCTCCTCTGGACCCACTATAACAGGTCCATGTCTTTCCTGTGCTGAGGACCCCAGAGCTGGACGCAATACTCCAGGTGGGGTCTCACCAGAGCAAAGGGGAAGAATCACCTCCCTCGACCTGCTGGCCGCGCTTCTTTTGATGCAGCCCAGGATACGGTTGGCCTTCTGGGCTGCAAGCGCACAATGCCGGCTCATGTCCAATTTTTCATCCACCAGTATATCCCCAAGTCCTTCTCTGCAGGGCTGCTCTCAATGCCTTCATCCCCCAGTCTGTACTGATATTGGGGATTGCCCTGACCCAGGTGCAGGACCCTGCACTTGGCCTTGTTGAACTTCATGAGGTTCACATGGGCCCACTCCTCAAGCCTGTCCAGGTCCCTCTGGATGGCATCCCTTCCCTCTAGGGAATCAACTACACCACTCAGCTTGGTGTCATCTGCAAACTTGCTGAGGGTGCACTAAATCATGCTAAATCACTCAATCCCACTGTCTATGATGTCATTGATGAAGATGTTAAACAGTATTGGTCCCAGTTTGGACCCTTGAGGGACACCACTCATTACTGGTTTCCACTTGGACATTGAGCCATTGACTGGAACTCTCCAGCCAGTTCCTTATCTGTCTAACAGTCCATCTATCAAACCCATATCTCTCCAGTTTAGAGGCAAGAATGTTGTGGGGGACTGTATCAAAGGCCTTACAGAAGTCCAGGTAGATGACATCCATAGCTCTTCCCTCATCCACTGATGTAGTTACTCCATCGTAGAAGACCACCAGATTAGTCAGGCACAATTTGCCCTTGGTGAAGCCATGCTGGTTGTCTCGAATCACCTCCCTGTCCTCCATGTGCCTTAGCATAGCTTCTAGGAGGATCTTTTCCATGATCTTACCGGGCACAGAGGTGAGGCTGACTGGTCGGTAGTTCCCAGGGTCCTCCTTTTTACCCTTTCTAAAAATGGGTGTGATGTTTCCCTTTTTCCAGTCACTGGGGACCTCACCTGACTGCCATGACTTTTCAAATATCATGGTGAGTGGCTTGGCAACTACATCAGCCAGTTCCCTCAGGACTCTGGGATGCATCTCATCAAGTCCCATAGACTTATGTATGTTCAGGTTCCTCGGGTGTTCTTGAACCTAATCTTCTCTTACAGTGGGAGGGACTTTGCTCCCCCAGTCCCCATCCTGATGTCCGTCCACTTCAGAGGTGTGGGAAGAGAGGTTGCCAGTGAAGACTGAGGCAAAGAAGTGGTTGAGTACCTCAGACTTCTCATCCATTGTTACCAGTTTGCCAGTCTTGTTCATGGGGTGGGTACTCTTTCTTTGACCTTCCTTTTCTGGCTGACATACCTATAGAAGCCCTTCTTAGTATTCTTTGCATCCCTTGCCAAGTTCAGCTCCAGCTGCGTCTTGGCCTTCCTGATCCCATCCCTACACAACTGGGCAGCGGCCCTATACTCTTCCCAGGATTCCTGTCCCTTCTTCCACTGCCTGTGCATTTCTTTCTTGCCCTTTCTTGCCCTTTCTTGCCCTTTCTTGCCCCTTAGTTTAGTGTTTAGAGGCCAACCCCTCCTTCCTCGCCTGTCCCTTCTGAACAGCCTGTAGCCATCGATAGCCGCACTCCAGTCATGGGATTCATCCCACCAAGTTTCAGTAATGGCAACTAGGTCGTAGCTTTCTAGCAGCACAGTGGCTTCCAACACCTCCTGTTTGTTGCCCACGCTGCGTGCATTGGTGTAGAGGCACTTCAGCTGGGCTGTTGGCCATGTCACCTTCCTAGAGGAACACCCCTTAATTCCTTTGAGGTATTTCACTGGTGTTTCCCCGTTGGCTCCTATTACCTGAGGAGTCCCTGGCTCATTTCCGTAAGACTTCAAGTGTGCTTCAGTATAGTCAGCACATCTCAGAGCAATAGGCTGAGGGCCCTTGCTAGCACCTCGTCCCTCTAACCTTGGCGTGTCATCCCACAGCCCGTCATCCCACTCCCCCTTCAAGTCTAATTTAAAGCTCTGTCAATGAGCCCCACTAGCTCGTGAGCAAAGACCCTCTTCCCCCTTTGAGAAAGGTGAATCCC
Organism: Nipponia nippon; assembly: GCF_047370975.1. Lineage (NCBI taxonomy): Eukaryota > Metazoa > Chordata > Aves > Pelecaniformes > Threskiornithidae > Nipponia > Nipponia nippon. The sequence continues at coordinate 4,229,431 of NW_028262352.1, read as the reverse complement.
ATCCAATGCCAGCAAGCCTGGTGACGTGTAGGCCACCCCATTATCGAAAAACCCAAAATTGTGGTGGTGACACCAGCCACGGAGCCATGTATTAACAGACTGGGTCCTTCTATTTCTTCCAATGTCTCTGCCCGCAACTGGAAGGACAGAGGAAAAAAAAACCTGTGCTCCAGATTCCCTTACCAACCATCCCAAGGCCCTGAAGTCTCTAGCCCTTGGACTATGCATTGCGGCTTCATCACCACCCACATGGAAGAGCAGTAATGGGTAATAATCCGAGGGCCGTACCAGGCTAGGAAGTTTCCTGGTGATGTCCTTATCCCTGGGCCCCAGGGAGGCAGCAGACTTCCCTAAGAGGAGGGTCTGTCTGGCATATCGGACCCTCTGTTCCCCTCAGAAGGGAGTTGCCTACAACTATAACCTGTCTTTTCTTCCTTGTGAAGGTGGTCATGATACAGGGGGTAGGCCTTTCTTACCTTGACGACACCTCTGGTGTAGATGGACCGTCATCCACATCATCCATTGACTGGCCTTCCACATCCAGAGCCTCATACCTGTTGTACAGAGGCACCGGGGAAAGTGAGATGGGCAAGGAAGGAGTTTGCCTGCCGCTCCAAGCGTGGAATTTTCTTGAATTGTGGGGACCAGAGCTGGACGCAGTACTCCAGGTGCAACCCGACAAGGGCTGAGTAGAGTGGGATGATCACATCTATCTCTGATAGTAATGCCCCTGCGGATGCAGCCCAGGATATGATTTGCTTTTGTTGCTGCAGTGGCGCACTGCTGACTCATGTTCAGCTTGTTGTCCACCAGGACCCCCATGTCCCTTTCAGCAAGGCTGCTCCCCAGCCACACAGATCCTAGCCTGTACTGAGCATTTTGGTTATTCTGACCCAGGTGCAGGACTTTTGTCCTAGTTTCAGCTGGGATAGAGTTAATTTTCTTCTTAGTAGCTGGTAGAGTGCTGTGTTTTGGAGTCAGGATGAGAATAATGTTGAGAACACACTGATGTTTTGGTTCTTGCTGAGTAGAGTTTACACTAGTGAAGGACTTTTCAGCTTCTCGTGCTCTGCCAGGTGCATAAGAAGCTGGGAGGGAGCAGAGCCAGGACAGCTGACCCAGACTGGCCAAAGGGGTTATTCCATACCATATGACGTCATGCTCAGTATATAAGCTGGGGGAAGAAGAAGGAAGGGGGGGACGTTTGACGTGATGGTGTTTGTCTTCCCAAGTAACCGTTATGCGTGATGGAGCCCTGCTTTCCTGGGGGTGGCTGAACACCTGCCTGCCGATGGGAAGTAGTGAATGAATTCCTTGCTTTGCTTTGCTTGTGCGCGCAGCTTTTGCTTTCCCTATTAAACTGTCTTTATCTCAACCCATGAGTTTTCTCACTTTTACTCTTCTGATTCTCTCCCCCATCCCACCAGGGGGGAGTGAGCGAGCAGCTGTGTGCTGCTTAGTTGCCGGCTGGAGTTAAACCACGACAACTTTGCACTTGCCTTTGTGAAATTTCATGCTGTTCTTGATAGCCCACTCTTCCAACCTGTCCAGGTCTCTCTGTAAGATGGCTCACCCTTCTGGAGTGTTCTCACCACGTAGTTTAGTGTCATCAGCAAACTTGGTGAGGGTGCTTTCAATCCTATCACTCAGGTCATTTATGAAGACGTTGATCAGCATGGGGCCCAGTATTGCTTCCTGGGGGACCCCACTTGTGACAGGCTGACAGCCTGAGTAAAAACCATTGACCACCACCCTCTGAGTGTAGCCTGTTAGCCAGTTTCCTACCCATCTTGCAGACCACTGATCCAGTCTGTATCTTGCCAGTTTGTCCAGGAGAAAAAAGGCTGTGGGAAACAGTGTTGAATGCTTTGCTGAAGTCCAGGCAAACAACATCCACTGCTCTCCCCATGTCGACAGAAGATGTTATTTTGTTGTAGAAGGTGGTCAGGTTAGTCAGGCATGATTTGCCCTTGGTAAATCCGTGCTGGCTTTTCCCAGTCACCTGCTTCATTTGGCTTCTGATAGTTTCTAGGAGGACTCGTTCCAGTGGGATCGAGTGCATCCTCAGCAAGTTTGCAGATGACACCAAGCTGTGTGGTGTGGTTGATACTCTAGAGGGAAGGGATGCCATCCAGAGGGACCTTGACAGGCTAGAGAGTTGGGCCTCTATGAACCTCATGGAGTTCAACAAGGCCAAGTGCAAGGTCCTGCACATGGGTCGGGGCAATCCCAAACATGGTTAAAGGCTGGGCAATGAGTGGATTGAGAGCAGCCCTGTGGAGAAGGACCTGGGGGTACTGGTGGATGAAAAACACAATATGAGCTAGCAGTGTGCGCTCGCAGCCCAGAAAGCCAACCGTATCCTGGGCTGCATCAAAAGAAGCATGGCCAGCAGGTCGAGGGAGGTGATTCTTCCCCTCTGCTCAGCTCTTGTGAGACCCCGCCTGGAGTACTGTGTTCAGCTCTGGGGCCCCCAGCACAAGAAAGACATGGACCTGTTGGAGCGGGTCCAGAGGAGGGCCACAAAGATGATCAGAGGGCTGGAACACCTCTCCTGTGAGGAAAGGCTGAGAGAGCTGGGGTTGTACAGCCTGGAGAAGAGAAGGCTCTGGGAAGACCTTATGGAAGCCTTCCAGTACGGACTCTTTATCAGGGAGTGTAGTGACAGGATGAGGGGCAACAGTTTTAAACTGAAAGAGGGTAGATTTAGCTTAGATATTAGGAAGAAATACTTTACTGTAAGGGTGGCGAGACACTGGAACAGGTTGCTCAGAGAAGTTGCGGATGCCCCATCATTGGAAGTGTTCAAGGCCCAGTTGGATGAGGCTTTGAGCAACCTAATCCAGTGGAAGGTATCCCCGCCCATGGCAGGGGTTGGAACTAGGTGATCTTTAAGGTCCCTTCCAACCCAAACCAGTCTATGATTTTATGATTACTTTCCCAGGGACTGAAGTAAGACTAATGGGCCTGTAGTTTCCTGGGTCCTCTTTTGGACCCTTCTTGTAGATGGATATGACATTTGCCCTCTTCCAGTCATCAGGGATATCCCCTGATCTCCATGACTTTTCAAAGATTATAGACAGTGGCCTTGCAACAATGTCAGCCGCTTCCCATCGATTTATGTGAGCTGAGCCCTTGCAAGAGGCCGCAGACCAGCCCTTCCTCCACTACTGGTGGGTTGACACATGCGTTGCCGTAGCTACTTGATTCTGTAATCTGGGGTCCAGCTACGCTGGTAAAGACAGAGGCAAAGAAGGTACTGAGAACCTCTCCCTTGTCAGCATTAGTAGTGACTAGTTTCCCTGCCCTGCTTAGTAATGGGCCTCTGTCTTCCCTGTGCTTCTGCTTACTACTCACGTACCTGACATCTTTGGCCAATTTCAGTTCTAGCTGAGCCTTCGCCTTCCTGACTGCATGTCTGCATGCCCTAGCAAGGTTCCTGTAGTCCTCGATGGCTATTTGGCCACCTTTCCATAGCTGGTATGCTTCTTTTGCCTTTAAGCACACCCAAAAGCTCTTTGTTAAGCCAGGGTGGCCTCTTGTTCTGCCTTCTTCCTTTCCCTTTGTAGGGGGGATGGACTGTTCTTGTGCTTTCAGGAGGCTGTTCTTGAATAACTCCCAGCACTCACAAGCTCCTTTGCCCTCCATGGATGCTTCCCGTGGAATCCCTCACAGCTGGGCTCTGAGCATCTTCAAGTTGGCTCTTCTAAGATCCAGGGTCTTTGTCCTACTACTGGCCTTCAGCGTGCTCGGCAGGATCTTAAACTCCACAATGTTGTGGTCGCTGTATCCAAGGCTACCATTGGTAGTTATGTTGTCAAGTAAGTCTTCTCAGTTTGTGAGCAGCAAATCTAGCAATGCGCCATTCCTAGTCAGCACGTCTAGCATCTGTAGCAGGAAGCACTCCTCAATGCATTCTAGGAACCTGATAGACGACTTGTGTTGCTTTTCCAACAAATGTCCAGGTAATTTAAGTCACCCATGAGGGCCAGGTTCTGTTGGCCTGAGACTTCCTTGAGCAGCCGAAGCAAGGTTTCGTCAGCCTCGTCATCCTCATTGGGAGATCGGTAACAGATACCTAACACAAGATCCCCTCTTGGTGACAATCCCTCCAATCTCGATCCAAAGGCATTCAATAGAACGTTCGTGGACTCCATAGCTCACCTCCATACACTCAAATTTCTCTTTTACTTAAAGTGCAACTCCAGATCCTCTTCTTCCCTTCCTATCTTTTTCAGAAAGAGTTTGTAGCCATCCATTGCGGTCTTCCAGTCATGTGAGTTTTCCCATCAAGTTTCTGTGATTCCTATGACATCATAACTCTCAGACTGGGCATGGAGCTCAGGTTCCTCCTGTTCGTTGCCCAGACTACGTGCATTGGTATACATGCACTTGAGGTGGCTGGTAATCTGTAGAACATGCACATGTAGAATTACCAATCTGCCTAGTGATCACTGGGCTGTATCTGTACCTGACTGAATTGTGGACTGACTTCCTGGAGGACTTGGAATCAGATGGGCAGACAAGTGATGATGTGGACGTAGGTCCTTCTGGGATGGAGGGGTCGTCTAGGCAGCCTACCCCCCACATCACAACCACTCACGTGAAAGAAAAAAGAAGGGTAGTTGTCATAGGTGACTCCCTTCTGAGGGGAACGGAGGGTCCCATGTGCCGACCGGACCCAACCCACAGGGAAGTCTGCTGCCTCCCTGGGGCCAGGGTAAGAGATGTCACTAGAAAACTCCCCAGTCTGGTAAGGTCCTCAGACTATTACCCACTATTAGTTCTCCATGTCAGCAGCGAAGAGATAACAAAGAGAGAACAAAGAGAAGTCCTAAGTCAATCAAAAGGGATTTCAGAGCCTTGGGGCGGTTGGTTGAAGGATCAGGTGTTCAGGTGGTGTTCTCTTCGATCCTTCCGGTAGCAGGGAAGAACAGTGAAGGGAACAGGCAGACCCAGCTGATCAACACGTGGCTCCGAGGCTGGTGTCATTGGCGGAACTTTGGGTTTTTCGATCATGGGATGGTCTAACCAGGTCATAACCAGGTCTACCGACATCCGATGGGATGCACCTTTCTCAGAAGGGGAAAAGGGTTTTTGCCCAGGAGCTAGCAGGGCTGATTGATAGAGCTTTAAACTAGATTGGAAAGGGGGAAAGGGACAATACCTGGCTAGTCAGCGACGAGCGACGGGATGGCACGCCAAAGTTCGAGGAGCTGCGTGCTAGTGAGATTCCTCAGGCTGCTCCATGAGGCAACGGGCACAATGAACCGCACTTGAAGTGTTTCTACACAAATGCACGCAGCCTGAGGAACAAGCAAAAGGAGCTAGATGCCTTGGCCCAGTCCCAGAGATACGACATCATAGGCGTAAGCGAAACCTGGTGGGATGAGTCCTGTGACTGGTGTGCCGTGATGGATGGTTACAGGCTCTTCAGGAGGGATGAAAATGAAAATATATGCCATCTTGTATATCTACCAAGTCCAGCGGAGTTGATAAAGAAAGAAAGTACCCAAAGATATCTAGATACTAAACTGTCTCCAGAGATGGAAAAAGGAGAAAAGTTAGTAGTCTACTGTATAACAGAGAATTATTCTTTTCCACTGACACCAATAGATGGGTAAGAAATACTGACACTGATGAATAACATTACAGTAAAGAAAAAAAAACACCACACCATGAAGAAAAAGATAACTTATCCAGGTAATAATCTATGGCACTTCTGCTAGAAACATCACAAGCTGCACATTTTTAGCCAGACAGCCCACTCATATCCAATCCATAAGCATTTTGCTTTGTCTCTAATCTTTACTCTTTACTTTTGAAGTATTGCATTCCCTAGAAGAATCAACAATTTTGATGGTATACATGCATATTAATTTAACTGTATTTCTTCCCTGTTTTAATCAGAGGGAATGGTAGCCTCCAGATTTGAAGGTTCAAGTGAAGTCTACATCATTAGGAATAAAAAAAATATTTCAGCTCCAAAATGAAGGCTGATATTGTCAGATAAAATAAACTTAGCACTGGAGAATCCAATTTACCTGAATTTCAAAGATGATGGTTTTAAGATAGAAAGAAAAAAGTATCCTTCAGGATTTTTATTTAGTGACACCTGTATCTGTAGGTAAAAATGCTCTTGCTTGCTTGCATCATGTTTATACCATATTTTATCATGTTCTACATTGGTGAAAAGCTTCTGAAGGTGTCAATAACTCCCTCTAAGTACCCTTTTCCACAGTCTCTTTCAGTACCTTTATTACAGAGAAGTTCTGCTACATGGTTTCATACAGATGGTCCTCATACACTTGGGATAACGTTATCCTAGAAAAAAAAAAAAAAAAGCAAACCCAACATACTTTCAAGATCAAAGGAGCTCCTGATCCTTCCTAGCCAGCTAACACAAGGGATGGCTATTCTATCATCTGATGAGCAAGTGATTTTCTTCCACTTCTTCTTTCATTCAGAATCCCTCTGAAACTTCCCCTCACTATAAACTACTGTCCAGTTTTGTCTTTGTTTCTACAGTAACCTGCCTTGATTGATAAGCACCTAGTAGACACTTTCCATGATGGTGAAGTAAAGAAATGGAAAGAATAGGAAGCTTAGACTTCTCAACTGACAATTTGCTTGTAATACTAGCCATGTTCTACAGATATATGCCCAGATCACTGGATCAGTGCAAAAAATTAACAAGCCCAACATTTTCAGACTTCTGTCCAATGCTTTGCCTGATTCATGTTCGTTAATAACTAAACTCATACCTTTTTTGGAATTCTCACTGGAGAGATTAATCTGCTTTTCTGACTTTTATAAAAATTGATTTATTATTATAGTAGGCTGACCCCAGCCAGCCAAGCACCCACATAGCCACTTACTCACTCCCCCCTCTCCCAGCAGGACAGGGGAGAGTAAAGGAAGAACAAAAATGAGAAAACTCGTGGGTCAAGATAATGACAGTTTACCAGGAGAAAGAAAGAGGGGATAAGAAATAAAAAAGAAAAAACATAACAATACAAAAGGAGTCACCTGCCACCTCCTGACACCCTGCCCCTTGACCAACATCGTCAGTGTAAGGCAGGATGCTGCCCACATTCCAAGGTATGATTCTCTCAAATCACACTGCCATTGGTGGAGCCAAGGGGCGGCGTGACTCCTACCCACGCTCAAAAGGCATTTGCAAGATTGGCTGTTGCTGCCAGATGACCTGGACAGCAAGTGTCCCTGGCAGTCCACCGGAGCCATGGCATCACTTATGATCCTGTGTTTGCTATCGGTGATTGGGTGAGTCACTGTATGGGCACGTTGTTGCTCCTCTTTCTTACCGCCTCAATAAAACTTTTTTTAGAACATGTTCCAGACTCCATTACTGTTCGGACCACACCTCCCACAAACAGACTGATGCCCAGCCAGTCTCTGAGCAACAGCTACTTTGGAAAGACCAAACCCCCATTTTTTATTCCTGAGCATAACGTTATATGGCATGGAATACCTCTTTGGTCAATTCAGGTCAGCTGTCCTAGCTGTGTCCCCTCCCCACCTCTTGCCCAGCCCCAGCCTACTCACTGGGCTGGGGCAGAGTGGGGAAAAAGGGAAAGCCTTGACACTGTGCAAGCACTGTTCAGCAATAGCCAAAACATCGATGTGTTATCAACACTGTTTTGGTCAAAAATCCAAAGCACAGCACCATATGGGCTGCTATGAAGAAAGTTAACTCCATCCCAGCCAGACCCAGTACAATTATGATGAAATTGTAACAGTCGGCGAGGAGCACAGCAGCAGCAACAGTAAGTTCCGTGGAAACCCACAGACGTGCCGAGAGTCCAGCCAGGAGCCGGCAGCTCTCGCGAGCGAGGGTGACGCGGCGGAGGCGTTGCCAGGAGCAACTGCGGGAGATTTAAAGGGCCCCTAAGGAGCGCGGCGACCAGGGCGTGGCGCGTCAGTTCGCGCAACCAGGGCGAGCAGGCAGGGCCCTGCCACTTCAAAAGGAGGCAGCAACCCACTTATAAGGAGCTAAGAACAGCAGGAGCCATGGTATCCACCCAGCAAAAAGCCGCGCTCTCAGTCTCAGGGTCCCTCGCAGCCCCTCCAGCTGCAAGAACTGACGCAACCACCCAAACAGAGCCTTCGAGGGAACATGCAGCCGTCCAGGTCCCGAGTTGCTGGGAGTGCCTGAGTTTCAGGTCAGTATCTGACGGCAGCAGTGAGCTCACCTGTGGGAAATGTGCCCAAGTAAAGGAGCTGCTCAGCCTGGTGATGGAGATATGAGAGGTGTCCAGGCTGAGGAGTATCAGGGAGTCAGAGAAGGAGATTGACTGGTGGAATTGTACTCTACCATCCCTGAGACAGATGCACCAGCCAACTGCAGCGCAAGAGGCAAAGGACCCCCTACCCTCTCACCACCAGGCAGAAGGAGGAGACCCAGGTGATGGGCATGAATGGAAGCAGGTTACTGCTCGGGGCAGCAGGCAAATCCACTCTCAGCCTGCCTCGCCTTCCCAGGTGCCCGTACACAACAGGTACGAGGCTGTGGAATCGGATGGGCAGACAAGTGATGATGTGGACGTAGGTCCTTCTGGGATGGAGGGGTCATCTAGGCAGCCTACCCCCCACATCACAACCATTCACGTGAAAGAAAAAAAGAAGGGTAGTTGTCATAGGTGACTCCCTTCTGAGGGGAACGGAGGGTCCCATGTGCCGACCGGACCCAACCCACAGGGAAGTCTGCTGCCTCCCTGGGGCCAGGGTAAGAGATGTCACTAGAAAGCTCCCCAGTCTGGTAAGGTCCTCAGACTATTACCCACTATTAGTTCTCCATGTCAGCAGCGAAGAGATAACAAAGAGAGAACAAAGAGAAGTCCTAAGTCAATCAAAAGGGATTTCAGAGCCTTGGGGCAGTTGGTTGAAGGATCAGGTGTTCAGGTGGTGTTCTCTTCGATCCTTCCGGTAGCAGGGAATGGAACAGGCAGACCCAGCTGATCAACACGTGGCTCCGAGGCTGGTGTCATTGGCGGAACTTTGGGTTTTTCGATCATGGGATGGTCTATTCATCACCAGGTCTACCGACATCCGATGGGATGCACCTTTCTCAGAAGGGGAAAAGGGTTTTTGCCCAGGAGCTAGCAGGGCTGATTGATAGAGCTTTAAACTAGATTGGAAAGGGGGAAAGGGACAATACCTGGCTAGTCAGCGACGAGCGACGGGATGGCACGCCAAAGTTCGAGGAGCTGCGTGCTAGTGAGATTCCTCAGGCTGCTCCATGAGGCAACGGGCACAATGAACCGCACTTGAAGTGTTTCTACACAAATGCACGCAGCCTGAGGAACAAGCAAAAGGAGCTAGATGCCTTGGCCCAGTCCCAGAGATACGACATCATAGGCGTAAGCGAAACCTGGTGGGATGAGTCCTGTGACTGGTGTGCCGTGATGGATGGTTACAGGCTCTTCAGGAGGGAGCTGGGCAATCACCAACCATATGAAGTTTAACAAGGGCAAGTGCTGGATTTTGCACCTGGGACATGGCAGCCCTGGATGTACATACAGACTGGGGAACGAGAGGCTGGAGAGCAGCCCTGCGGAGAGGGATCCGGGGGTTCTGGTCGACGGCAAGTTGAACATGAGCCAACAGTGTGCCCTGGCAGCCAAGAGGGCCAACCGTGTCCAGGGGTGCATCAAGCACTCTATTGCTAGCCGGTCGAGGGAGGTGATTGTCCCGCTCTGCTCTGCACTGGTGCGGCCTCACCTTGAGTGCTGTGTGCAGTTTTGGGCCCCACAGTACAAAAAGGATACGAAGCTACTAGAGAGCGTCCAGAGGAGAGCCACGAAGATGGTGAAGGGTTTAGAGGGGAAGCCGTATGCGGAGCGGCTGAAGTCACTTGGTCTGTTCAGCCTGGAGAAGAGGAGACTGAGGGGAGACCTCATCGCGGTCTACAGCTTCCTCACAAGGGAAGGAGGAGGGGCAGGCGGTGATCTCTTCTCCCTGGCGACCAATGATAGAACCTGAGGGAACGGCAGGAAGATATGCCAGGGGAGGTTTAGGCTGGACATTAGGAAAAGGTTCTTCACCCAGAGGGTGGTGGAGCACTGGAACAGGCTCCCCTGGGAGCTAGTCATGGAGCCAAGCCTGACAACATTCAAGAAGCATTTGGACAACGCCCTCAGACATATGGGGTGAATTTTGGGGTTGTCCTATGCAGGGACAGGAGTTGGCCTCGATGATCCTTGTGGGTCCCTTCCAACTCAGGACATTCTATTATTCTATGATTCTATGATTCCTGGCTTGACCTCAGTCCTGCTTCATCACCATGAACTTGCCTGATGATCTGGACTCTTGACTGACCCCAGCTGCCATTCCCTGGCCTGCCCTGCTCAGGTATTATGGGACAGGGCCCTGGCTTGTGAGATCCCTCTCCTGCTAGTTGTGTTACTATGCCCAGCTGCCTGTCCCTTAGGGAACAGCTGGACCTTGCTGCTCCTGCCTGCCTTGCTGTCACCCTCAACTCCTTGCTTGTCTTCTCTTGGGGAGCAGCCACTTTTGCTGCTCTTTGACAGTAAGACTGTATTATAAGGCAAACATTCTCCCTCCCATCCCCCCCAGATCTGAACTTAAAACATACTTTTGGATGAGCCAAATAATGTCGTCTTTTTTATTATTTTTGCTTTGTCCAGTAAAGAGTGCATTTCCCCAAAAGCAGGAAAAACTTGAGTTTGCACAGCTCAGCATGTGCCCTGAGATATTCTGTGGCATTCAATCAGATCTTGGTGCCCTACCCAAGATTCCCAAGGAATGGAAGAAAGCAAGCATTGCTCCATCTTCAGCAAGGAGAATCCAAAGAACTACAGGCCATTCAGCCTCAGGGTGACAAAGAAAGTCCTCCTGGAAACCATTTCCAAACATTAATGACAAGAGGGTGCTTGGGAGTAGTCAATGTAGATTTACAAAGGGGAAACCCACCTGATAGCCTTCTATGACAAGATGACTGGCTCAGTGAACGATGGGAGAGATGTGGATGTTGTTTATCTCTACTTTAGCAAAGTTTTCAACGCTGTCACCTGTAACATCCTCATAGACAAGCTGATGAAGTACAGACTAAATAAGTGGACTGTGAGGTGGACTGAAAAATGGCTGAACTGCTGAGCTCAAAGGGTTGCGATCAGCAGCACGAAATCCAGCTGGAGGCCAGTCACTAGTGGTGTACCCCAGGGGACAGTACTGTTCAACATCTTCATTAATGACTTGGATGATGGGACAGAGTGCACCCTAAGCAAGTTTGCAGATGATCACAAAACTGGCAGGAGTGGTTGATACACCAGATGGGTATGCTGCCATTGAAAGGGACCTTATATCCCTCATGAAGTTCTGCATTTTCAGATGATGGTTGGTTGTGTCTTGTTTTTTTGTTTGCATGCATATACCCACACAAACTCTGGAAATAAAAGACAAAAATGTGCAAATTTGCGCTCTTGAGTCTTCTTGCTATTGCTCTCATGTACTTAAAGCAAACTTAAGGAATGCTTACATTCGAGAAGTAAGAAGAGAAAGAAATTTTAAAGAACTGTTCCTATGTTGTTGGCATATATCGGTAGAGCAATAGAAACAGTCTGCTGTATGACCACATGTTTTTACTGTTCTGGAATCTAAAACTGATTCCATAAAACATGGTGAATCAATATAACAGCACACCCCTGCTGAAGGGTTGGTCCTGTGATTCCTTCCTTGACTGGCTATGTATTCCCACCCCTTCAATTTGTACCCACATGAGACAATGCAGCTCAGTAAAACAACAGAATTGGTGGGAAGCATAAGGAGGGCGGGCAACAACAAACAAAACACAAATAGTGCCAGAGTTGATAAAAGAAAGGGGTGGGCCTTTAGCTACCCTAACCTTCCAAGCAAAACCTTTTCTACAGCTCCATTCAACTATGTCAACAACTCCTCCTTTGCCCCATGACACACGTTGGTACATGTTATTCCATTGGAAAAGGCTTGTTTACCTACCTCACCAAAGGAATCCTGGAATTAGTTTATGCAGTGCATTGAGGGCATAATAAGCTAAGATTACAAAGTTTTAGTCTGAAATACTGCCTTGTCTTTGCCTGAAAATGCTGCTGTGTACAGACATTCTGTTTTGGCCTAGTTCTGTTCCTGCTGCAATTACTTCAAGGGGACAAACTAAGCCAAATGCCAACTAAATGCCTTGGCAAATGTATTGGGCTTGCATGGCAAGGTTTTGGTAGCGAGGGGCTACAGGGGTGGCTTCTGTGAGAAACTGCTAGAAGCTTCCCCTATGTCTGATAAATCCAATACCAGCCGGCTCCAAGACAGACCCGCCACTGGCCAAGGCTGAGCCAATCAGCGACAGTGGTAGCGCCTCTGTGATAACATATTTAAGAAAGGGAAAAAACAAACAAACAAACAAACAAACAAAAAAAACCCAAAACCAAAAACGCAGCAACAGCCAGAAGAGAGGAGTGAGAATATGTGAGAGAAACAACCCTACAGACACCAAGGTCAGTGAAGAAGGAGGGGGAGGAGGTGCTCCAGGCACCAGAGCAGAGATTCCCCTGAAGCCCGTGGAGAAGACCATGGTGAGGCAGGCTGTCCCCCTGCAGCTCATGGAGGTTAACAGTGGAGCAGATATCCACCTGCAGCCTGTGGAGGACCCCACGCTGGAGCAGGTGGATGCACCTGAAGGAGGCTGTGACCCCATGGAGAGCCTGTGCTGGAGCAGGCTCCTGGCAGGACCTGTGGACCCGTGGAGAGAGGAGCCCACGCTGGAGTAGGTTTGCTGGCAGGACTTGTGACCCCATGGGGGACCCACGCTGGAGCAGTCTGTTCCTGAAGGACTGCACCCTGTGGAAAGGACCCACGCTGGAGCAGTTCGTGAAGAACTGCAGCCCATGGGAAGGACCCACATTGGAGAAGTTAATGGAGAACTGTCTCCCGTGGGAGGGACCCCATGGTGGAGCAGGGGAAGAGAGTGAGGAGGAAGGAGCGGCAGACACAACATGTGATGAACTGACTGCAACCCCCATTCCCCGTCCCCCTGCACTGCTCGGGGGGAGGAGGTAGAGAAAAATCAGAAGTTGAGCCTGGGAAGAAGGGAGGGGTAGGGGGAAGGTGTTTTCAGATTTAGTTTTTATTTCTCGTTATCCCACTCTGATTTGATTGGTAATAAATTAAATTAATTTTCCCCAAGTTGAGTCTGTTTTGCCCATGACGGTAATTGCTGAGTGATCTCCCTGTCCTTATCTCGACCCACAAGCCTTTCATTATATTTTCTCTCCCCTGTCCAGCTGAGGAGGGGAGTGATAGAGTGGCTTTGGTCTGCACCTGGCATCCAGCCAGGGTCAACCCACCACAGCAAAGCTTTGCCCTGAGCATACAACAATATGAACTTCACTCTCAGTCAAATTCAATTCTGCCTCTCTACACATAAGACAGCCACTACATAAACCTTTCATGCATTTTATAGGCATTAAACTCTGCAAGCTTTCCTGCTGAAAATAAAATCAGATTTTATGAATTAAATGCAAATTCTAATTGCGAGATGCTTGCAGTGTATTTTTTTTAAAGTATCAAAACTGAAATTATAAAGAACAAAAGAAGTCTGGTCTCTTTAGTACAGTTTGTTTATTGTTTTAAAATCCCCAATTGTCTTACACACAGAATTAGAGATTATTTGTTTTTTAAATTTAACTACTGCTTTAACTGGGCCATGCCAGTTGTTCTGTAAATTCTTCAGGCTAAAATAGCAAGATAAAAGTACATATTATGGTAGTTGTTTTGAGAATGATATAAACAGATTAGTTGCAGCCTCCAGTATGATGTAAACAACCAGGAGAGAAATTAGTAAGACAAACCACAAGGTCTACATTTTCAAAACTGATAAAGAGATCTGGCCTCATTTTTTCTGGATTCTAAACTGGAGATATACTGAAGAAGCCTGGTTTTCAAAGTTCTCTGAAACTGAAGTCTGACTGCAAAAGTAATAGTGATTTCTGGGTTCTTCAATTTCTGATTACTGTGAGAACACTTAGGCCAAAATACATATACGATTTGTTAACAAGCCTTTATCTGCACCATACGTGATAAGGGCTAGCTGTAAGAAGTCAGGCTGCAGCTCCATAAGACGGGGGGGAAAGGGGTGAGCTAGCCACTGCCATATCTCCTCCTTTTAGCTGTATACCCCCAAAACTTACTTTGTATTCCTGTGAGCCAAGTCAACTCACCATCTCAGCAAAAAACTAATCCAGAAAAAGTGGTTAATCTTCTCTTGAGTCAGAATAAGAATCATCTCACTGAGGGGGGATGATAGGCTTGCAGCGAGGTGGACACAGCAAGACCCACCTCTTCACAAGCAGAAGTCATTTGACTGTCTCTGTCAGGCAGCAGCAAGGGTGAGCTGCTCACTAAGAGACAGGGAGCTGAGTACAGTGACACAGCTGGCAGGGCAGGTACCTCACCAGCCAGGGCCCAGTCCCACAATACCCAAGCAAGGGAGCAGGGCAGACCCAGGGATGGCAGTCAGGTTCAACTAAGAGTCCAGATCATCAGGCAAGTTCACAGTGACAAGGCAGGTCCAAGGTCAAGCTGAGAAGTCAGCCCATGGGTCAGGGTCTGGATCAACAGGGTCCATGGCCAGGCATAGGCATGGCTGGAGGCCAGCACTCCTACAACATAGCTCAGGCAAGGACTGAAGGATCAGACCTGAGCTGAAATGGGGCTCCTGGCCCATGGGCGGAGTGTGCAGGTGGCCATTAAAGCCTATTAGTGCACTCAGGGCCCTGACAGTCTCACTGTTTTGAGACTGCAGCCTAAGTGTTCAATGAGACATGGTGAACCAACATAAAGAGCTCACCAATGCTACAAAAAGGGAAGATACAGCTATATCTTTCCCTGCTCCCAGCCACGTGCTTCTGCAAGCTATTAAATTGTATCAACAAAGGTTAAATACAAGTCAATAAAATGACGAAGCTATGCACTCCCTCCCTCCCCTCCAAAAAGCTTCTGCCATTTTAATAAGTTAAAGCAACTCAGCAAGAGGTATGACCAGTACTGAAGCAGATACAAAGGAACAGGACTACACAGTTGGCAGATGGACTGGGGAAAGGAGAAGCCAGGCCTCCCCCTTTTGACAGCAGCAAAATACTAGATTAGATCAGCTGCACATCAGACTGCATCCTTGTAGTGGTGGTGGGGGGGGGACGACGACAAGGTTTTGGTAGCAGGGAGGCTGCAGGAGTGGCTTTTATAAGAAGAGCTCAGGGGCTGCCCTGTGCTGGACACAGCTGGTTCCATCCATCTCTGCAACAGACCCACCACAGGCCAAAGCTGAGTCAATCAGCAAACTTAGCGGCACTTCTGTGAAAACATATTTAGAAAGGGCAAAAACCACCAGACAAGCAAAGGAGTGAGGACGGGAGGGAAGAGTGAGAAACAGTAGAGATAACATCAAGGTCAGAGAAGGAGGGAAAGGAGGTGCTCCAGGCACCGAAGCAGATATTCTCCTGCCGGCAATGGAAGAGATCACAGTGGAGCAGATATCCACACTACAGCCTATGGAGGACCTCACACCAAACAGGTGGATATTTCCTGAAGGGCTGCAGCCTGCGGAGAGGACCCATGTTGGAGCAGGGGTAAAGTGTGAGGAGGATATGGTCTGAACATAACCCCCATCCCCCCTGCACCACTCAGGGGGGCAGGGGGAAGTAAAGAAGTCAGGAATGACGGACTGAAGTTGAGCATGGGAAAGGGGGGGGGGGGGGGGGGAAGTGTTGTTTTACTTTTGTCTTTGTTTCTCACTACCTGACTCTATTTTAATTGGCAAGAAATTAATTAAATTTTCCCCAAGTCAAGTCTGTTTTGCCCATGATGGTAACAAGCTTTTCCATAGAATCATAGAATCACAGAATCGTTAAGGTTGGAAAAGACCCTTAAGATCATCGAGTCCAACCGTTAACCTGTCACTGACAAGTCCACCACTAAACCATGTCCTCAAGCACCACGTCTACCCGTCTTTTAAATACCTCCAGGGATGGGGACTCAACCACTTCCCTGAGCAGCCTGTTCCAGTGCCTGACTACCCTTTCGGTGAAGAAGCTTTTCCTAATATCCAACCTAAACCTCCCCTGGCGCAGCTTGAGGCCGTTTCCTCTCGTCCTATCACTTGTTACTAGGGAGAAGAGACCGACCCCCACCTCACTACAGCCTCCTTTCAGGTAGTTGTAGAGAGCAATAAGGTCTCCCCTCAGCCTCCTCTTCTCCAGGCTAAACAACCCCAGCTCCCTCAGCCGCTCCTCATAAGACTTGTTCTCTAGACCCTTCACCAACTTTGTTGCCCTTCTTTGGACACACTCCAGCACCTCAATGTCCTTCTTGTAGTGAGGGGCCCAAAAGTGAACACAGTACTCGAGGTGCAGCCTCACCAGTGCCGAGTACAGGGGCGCTATCACCGCCCTGGTCCTGCCGGCCACACTATTCCTGATACAAGCCAGGATGCCATTGGCCCTCTTGGCCACCTGAGCCCACTGCTGGCTCATGTTCAGGTGGCTGTCAACCAACACCCCCAGGTCCTTTTCTGCCAGGCAGCTCTCCAGCCACTCCTCCCTAAGCCTGTAGCGTTGCATGGGGTTGTTGTGACCGAAGCGCATCTTATTTTCTCCCCCTGTCCTGTTGAGGAGGGGGAGCGAGACAGTGGTTTGGTGGGCACTTGACAGCTAGCCAAGGTTAACCCACCACATGCTACATGCTGAATAGGTTCAGAGAACTTGCCTGGTTCAAAACAGTACAAATGTCCTATGATACAAGTAATGGTCAGAAAGGAATTTAGATCCTTTTTGCCTCAAAGGAACATAGGGTTCATTCAGAAACACTTCTGTCCACATGAGGGTCAAAAAACAAACAAAAGAGCATGCACAGTGACTGTTGAAAAGAAAACCTAAGAAACTCTTAGAAATTTGGCTTCAATACTTCTTTCACTATCTTCACTAGTATTACTATCCATAAAAGCATAGGAAATTCTCAGTGTTGATTGTTCTATTTATATTACAGAATCTGAGGACTGTCAGCAACTCCTGAGACATTAAAGCCATCTTTAACTTATCTGTCAGTTGATAAGACATAGTATGTAAACAACCTAATATCTTACTTTAAATTGAGGGTTAAGATATCACTCCTGCACCGACTACAATATTTCACCAGTAACCAAACTGACTATTCAGTTGCTCTCTGCATCTACTGGAAGTTTCACAAGTGTCACTAATTGCATTACTAGTACAAAAACAGACAACTATCAGTCATGTCTCTCAACTATAATGAACCACTGTTATTCTGTCAGTGTACCCATCAGATTAACATTTGAAGATTCTAAACATTTTCACTATATTAGCTATCACTCTTCAAACTCCTCTACAAGGAGGATTACAAGACAAGGGTGTGATTCACACAGGAAAAATTCATCCTTTCTGGAAATGTATGCAAAAATCTGATAGTTGCCAGACAGCTGGCCTCACACAAAGACATCTATTTCCAGCTCATATAGCAAATGATATCTTTATAAAGGTCTAATTATCGCAACAGAGCAGATTACTTAAATTCACTCATGATGTGTCAGTGATATATTTCTTACAGACAATAAATGGTTCTCCTAAAAGATAAACCCGCAAAAATAATTTCAAATTACATAATGGTAGAAGATTTTTTAAAAGTCATTTCATATATATCTCTCTCTCTCAGTCTCAACCCAGTCTCACAAAACCAGCAATAATTACCAGCAGCTACCATTATTAAATAATTCCTTGAACTTACGTGTCAGTTCACCAAGAACTACTGTGAGACAAGGTTGCATATCATTAAATCTTTCTCCATAATTAAGAGGCACCCTTTTGTGTTTTAGCAGATCAAGCCATAGTAGTGAAGTGGGGGAGCATGGCTTGCTATTGATCCTGATGTATCAATCCAGTTTTCATAGATAACTCTATACCCCCATCCATCTTTTAGATTGGAAAGATTCTTTAAGGTGACATAGAAAATGCATGCGGTAGAGCTATTGGGGAAATATAATCAACACAAAATTGAACTGTATTTACCTGGAAATTATTTATCTTTCCTTACATACCTTGTACCTTTATTCTTTTCTCTCTTATTGGCTGCCTTTCATTCTCCAGTTACATTCCCTCTTTATTGTTGTATCATTTCCAGTGTTATATATAAAACCAAAAACCAGTCAAGCAGGAATCCCAGTCATCTTCTATGTACTCCACCTCACTGCTTTCTGTCATTCCCCAGATCTATAATCCCCATTCTTTCTTTTACTCCTTCCCCTACTACAAAGGGAGGGAAAAGACTTACAACTGTATACCTTTTATAGAAACTATGAATCCATCTTCTTAATTCTCACCTTGTGATTATTATGTCAAGAAGGATGAACTAATAACCCATTGTCCTCTTATGCCAAATTGCTTAGTAGCACAGCAAAGAGAACACTTCTCACAGGGGAACATCAGATGTTTGGAGGCAGTAACAGACAAGTCTCATGGGAACACAAGGTTACTGTTACAGACAAGGCAGAGATGGTTTAAGAACAGAGAGACAGCATGTGCAACTAACTACTGTGTTGCTTTTCTGTTTGCATCTCACCTTATCTCTGTTATACCAGAGGCCAGAGTCCTGGCTAGAGTCCTTCAGAGAAGACTCTTAAATCTCAGAACTAAGGTATGTAAGACCTTGAATATCAGTAGTAGCTACCAGTCAGCCTGAGAGAGTAAAATGCAGTTTGTAAATATTACTGAGAGCTCCTTAAAGGCATAAGAAATATAGTTGAACTTATTTAAACTATACAGCAGTAATTCTTTACTTTGTTGCTATTACATCTATTTTAGCAGAAGGTTTTTAAACAGAAGTTACACTTCCATAATTTTTGTGCAAAAACAGGTCAGACAAGAGCATTAAAACATTGCAGAGATGCATTCACATTCTCTCGAGCATCAGGCAACCAGCCTTTCACTTCCTCCCAAAACACTCCTGAAAACAGCTGATTAACCTGCTTAGCTACCTCATCTCTCTCTTCCACAGCTCTCCAAGTGCTTCTGAGCACATATGTTCAGACGATATACCTACAATCTGCCTCTTCTCTGCATTGCTCCTCTCCTTCAAACCCTGCAATACAAATATACAGGCAACTTATACATATTCAAGTTTCTTGGACTGAGAGAATTTCAGGTTTACCTTTTCACTGGGCTCAGTATAACAGAATACTGTGGGCACAGCATTTTCTTTCAGGACTTTGTTGTTGCATTCTCTTTTAAAGTAATCAGTAGTAAAGTGTTCTGAACAAATACTACTATACTTGGTAGGCTTGAAGTTTTCCCTTTTAATAGCAGCTTCTCATTTCTTGCAAAGATTGGGTCTTAGGTTTTCTTAAAAGTTTTTTAACATGGTTCAGTATTGTAGCTAAGCACACCAAAATACCTTTGATGTTGTGACTTACTGCACCATTACTTAGATTAGTTATCAATAGAAAAAGCTATAGAGCCAGTCCCTTGTGTAAAAACAAATTTAATGGTAAACACAAATGCACAGACCAGCTCTTTTGGCTCTCTGAAAAGGCAGGTTTTCGTATTATCAAAAAAACCCAACAACTGTGCCATCACTGATCTTCTCAAAGAGCAAGCATCAGTGACATTAGCTTAGATAGCAAAGCTTTCAATAGCAGATTCATGGGAAACTTCCAAAACTTAGGGCTCAGACACACCTGCAAGAGCCCACAAGAAGCAAGGCTAGGCAGTGGCAGCCTTGACTGATAACAACCGGGACAAGAAAGGCAGTTGTCTCCCAACACACAGATTGCATAGCACCAGGCAGGCAGACAGGATGAAGCATAGACTTAGGGGAGGGAGACTACTTCTCATTGGGGATTTGCACAGCACCAGGCACACAAGACAGAAAGTGCTTCAGAGAAAAGTTCCAAACTAAGACCCTATATAGCAGCACATGCAGGAAAGCCAGGAAAGACTATTTCTCTTCTGGGGAGATACACAGCGCCAAGCATATAACAAGCGAAGAGCAGCCTAGCAAAATGCCTCTGTAAGGCACTGAGGACATCCTCAGCACACAGAGCATGTACCCACTACTCCTCCTCTCCCCCACGCTATGCCCTTCACAGTCGACCTTATCTCCCCCACGCTATGCCCTTCACAGTCGACCTTATCTCCCCCATCTCCTTAGCACTCCCTCTAACATGTACCCCACGCACTCTGCACACACTCAGTTGACAATTCTTAACCTCCCACTCCCCTCTTGTTGATATACCACATACCCCCTCCCCTTGGACATGTGCTCCAGCTTTCACAGAGCACGCACCCGCCTGCCCGCCTGCACTCACTTGTGGAAGGATATAGGTTTTTTTTATCATATCAGTTCTGGCAACAGTAGGCAGAATATGACTGCACCATCCTTTCTCCCACCTGTCTCTCCTCCAGTGGCACCTGCGCTGAATCGCCAAGACGACGAAGTCACAAACACCGCTAATTTACTTCCCAGTATCCACTCCCTTCCTCCCCCACTCAGTGACCCTTCAAGATTAATATAAACAAGACCACCTCTCTCAACTCCAAGATGATAGTGCTGGCTTCAGTGCAATTCTTGTGATAACACCACCACACTCATTGATTGGCCTCTTTCTGCATGGAGGCAGAGCCTTTCCGATTGACCTACCAATAAGGTCACAGCTTTGGAACATGATGCGAGTTTTCATCATTTTCTTCCTTTCGTGATGTTGGTTCCTCTTTTCCTTCATTTGCATAACTGCCCTGTCACAGCACCTTAGCCCTCTTGCGTTGATCCCTCTAAGCCTGTCAGGGGAGTTGGAGCTCGGCCGTCACTCTGAGCAGGGATTGCGCTGCCCCCAATTCACATGAGAGCCAGGGACACAAAGCCAGCGGATTTTACAGCGTGGTACTGCTCTTTGTGTCCACAAAGGAAACCCTTATGCATGGTTATTGAGGAAGGAAATTGCTACCCTGTTGCTCCCTCAAGTCTGCAGAGCCCCAGGCTGAAAGGGATACTTAGACCAACCACTCAGGCAACAATACCACTTGTGAACCACTGCGAGCAGCAGCAGAAATAGGTGCTGGAGTTGAGGGCAGAGAATGGGAAACCCTACTATAGAAATCTCACTCCCACAAAAAGCTGCACAGCTTTCTCCCACCTTGCAGCAGTGTTTGCTAGCTAGAGGCTATTAGGAGACCTGAAACACACTAAGAGCCATTGAGGGATTATGAATGGGCTTTTCCACCATGGTATTGCCATAGACCTTGTTGACAGGATGCTCCCTCCATCTCTCAGGTACGCCTAGTGGGAATTCAGTCAGTTTTGCAAGTCTTGGTTTTCACAAGAGCGGGAATTTGCCTTTGTGACCTTGTAAGCTTATAAACCCCCACCTTTGTAAGACTGAAATGCCATAATACATAATTACATTAAGGATATTCAAATTAAATTAATTTTGTTCACCAAAGTTTGACTCTCATACTCATAATATCAGAAAATATGAAATAAATTAAATAAGGCAGATCAATACATTGTTGAAAGTAAACTTATTAGTTTGAGGTGGCTTCTGCATTTTTCCATTTTGTAGACCCACACTCTCATTCTGCATTAGAACGTCGTATAGAATAACTGTCCTGTGTCAATGATCGATGAGCTCCTCATAGATAAATGGCAGGCACCTAATTTTAGCATCACCTACTGCAGGAATTAACTGAACTGAGCTCTTATCTCTCTGTGATCATATTTTTATTCCCTGCCAGAAAAATTTAATAACCAAATCTTGCAGAATCATAGAATGGTTTGGGTTGGAAGGGACCTTAAAGATCATCTAGTTCCAACCCCCCTGCCACAGGCAGACACACCTTTCACTGACCAGGTTGCTCAAAGCCTCATCTAACCTGACCTTGAACATTTCCAGGGAGGGGGCATCACTGTTTCCAAATGCAGCTCTGTACAGTCAATTCATTTTTTTTTTTTCTTTTTTACATAGAGGGCAACTCCCCCCCCCCCCCCCCCCACTCCTCCTTCCTTGCCTGTCCCTTCTGAGCAGCCTATAGCCATCTATTGCAGCGATCCAGTTGCCCCATCACATTTCAGCAACAGCTATTACATCATAGCTTTCTAGCTGCACAGTGGCTTCCAGCTCCTCCTCTTTGTTACCCCTGCTGTGTGCATTGGTATAGAGGCACTTCAGCTGGGCTATCCACCCTGTCACCTTTTCAGAGGAACACACCCTAATTCCTTTGAGGCTTTTCACAGGTGTTTCCCTGTTGGTTCCTCAGCAGCTCCCGTCTGGTGCTCAAAACTCCATCCCCTTCCCCCACACTAAATCTAGTTTAAAGCCCTCCTTGTAAGTCTGGCCAGCTTGTTGGTGAAGGCCCTCTTGCCCCGTTTGGTCAGGTGAATCCCATCAGCTCCCAACAGACCCAGCTTCTCAAAGGCAGATCCATGATCACAGAAGCCAAAACCTTGAGTATGGCACCAGCCACGCAGCCAGGCATTCACCTGTTCAATTAATCTTCTCCTTCCTGAACCCCTTCCTCTGACTGGGAGGATAGAGGAGAACACCACTTGTGCTCCAGATCCTTTTAACATGGTAGGGTTCACCAGGCTCAGCAGCCTCTCAGTGATGTCACGAATGCGAGCTCCTGGTAGGCAGCAAACTTCTCTAGAGAAATTGTCTGGATGGCTAATGGGTGCTTCCATGCCTCTCAGTAAGGAGTCTCCGTTTACTAATACTTTATGTGCTTTTCTGGTGGCACTGATTCTAATGCAGGTGGATGGTTGGATCAACTTTGCATAGTCATCTTTTCCTGGATCCTGTCCGTTACTCATGTGCTCTTTGTTCTCCAACTCTAGAGCATCGTCTCTGTTACGTAGGGGCACTTCAGAGGAAGGGGGAAGGTTCTTCCTTCTGCCCCGAGCAGAGACAAGAGTCCAGTCTCCTTCATCTCGAGTTACTTCTGTCAGTCAGCTTGAGGTTGAATTAATCTTGAGGTTAAATTAATTATTAATAGATTTCTAAATGCTGTACTATAAACAAAAGTACATAAATAAGCACAAAGCGCATCACCTTTTACTCATAAGTGTTTAAGACAGAGTTGCAATCCAGTCCTCCTAGCATTTGTGTTGGGTTTTCGTGGCAAGGTTCTCAGTAGCGGAGCAGAGTGGGGGGCTATAGGGGTAGCTTCTGTGACAAGACATCAGAAGCTGCTGCCATGTCTGACAGAGCCAGTTTCAGCTGGCTCCAAGATGAACCGGTCCAAGATTGCGGACAATGGCTCTATGTCCAGGTGGAGACTGGTGACGAGTGGTGTCCCTCAGGGCTCTGTCTTGGGACCGGTGCTTTTCAATATCTTTATCAGTGACATAGACAGTGGGATAGAGTGCACCCTCAGCAAGTTTGCGGATGACACGAAGCTGAGTGGTGCGGTTGACACACCTGAAGGACGGGATGCCATCCAGGGGGACCTGGACAAGCTTGAGAAGTGGGCCCATATGAACCGAATGAGGTTCAACAAGTCCAAGTGTAAGGTCCTGCACCTGGGTCGAGGGAATCCCAGACATGAGTACAGACTGGGAGAAGAACTCATTGAGAGCAGCCACACAGAGAAGGACTTGGGGGTCCTGGTGGACGAAAAGCTGGATAGGAGCCAGCAATGTGCACTAGCAGCCCAGAAAGCCAACCGTATCCTGGGCTGCATCAGAAGAGGTGTGGCCAGCAGGTCGAGGGAGGGGATTCTGCCCCTCTTCTCTGTCCTCGTGAGACCCCACCTGGAGTACTGCATCCAGCTCTGGAGCCCTCAGCACAAGAAAGATGTGGACCTTTTAGAACGGATCCAGAGGAGGGCCACAAAGGTGATCAGAGGGCTGGAGCACCTCTGCTATGAAGACAGGCTGAGAGAGTTGGGGTTGTTCAGCCTGGAGAAGAGAAGGCTCTGGGGAGACCTTATAGTGGCCTTCCAGTACTTAAAGGGGGCTTACATAAAAGAGGGGGAGAGACTCTTTATAAGGGCAGATAGCGATAGGACAAGGGGGAACGGTTTTAAACTGAAAGAGGGGAGATTTAGATTAGATGTTAGGAAAAAATTCTTTACTCAGAGGGTGGTGAGGCACTGGAACAGGTTGCCCAGAGAGGTTGTTCAAAGTAATGAGAGTAGTGTTCAAAGCCAGGTTGGACGGGGCCCTGAGCAACCTGGTCTAGTGGGTGGCGTCCCTGCCCATGGCAGGGGGGCTGGAGTTAGATGATCTTTAAGGTCCCTTCCAGCCCAAGCCATTCTATGATTCTATGATTCTGTGAACCCGCCACTGGCCAAGGCTGAGCCAGTCAGCAACAGTGCTAGCACCTCTGTGATAACATATTTAAGGGGGGAAAAAACCTGCTGCACAACAGCAGCTGGGAGAGAGGAGTGTGAATATGTGAGAGAAACAACTATGCAGACACCAAGGTCAGTGAAGAAGGAGGAGGAGGTGCTCCAGGCGCCGGAGCAGAAATTCCCCTGCAGCCCGTGGAAAAGACCATGGTGATGCAGGTTGTCCCCCTGCAGCCCATGGAGGTCCACAGTGGAGCAGATATCCACCCTGCAGCCCGTGGAGGACCCCCACACCGGAGCAGGTGGATGTGCCCTGAAGGAAGCTGCGGGCCATGGAGAGCCCACACTGGAGCAGGCTCCTGGCAGGACCTGTGGCCCGTGGAAAGGAGCCCACGCAGAAGCAGGTTTTCTGGCAGGACCTGTGATCCTGTGGGGAGACCCACGCTGGAGCAGTCCATTCCTGAAGGACTGCAGCCCGTGGGAAGGACCCACATTGAAGCAATTCTTGAAGAACTGTCTCCTGTGGGTGGGACCCTACGCTGGAGCATGGCAAGAGCGTGAGGAGGAAGGAGCAGCAGAGACGAAGTGTTATGAACCGACCGCAACCCCCATTCCCCATTCCCCTCTGCCACTCGGTGGGAGGAGGTAGAGAAATGGGGAGTGAAGTTGAGCCTGGGAAGAAGGGAAGGGTGTGGGGAAGGTGTTTTAAGATTTAGTTTTTATTTATCATTATCCTGCTCTGTTTAATTGGCAATAAATTAAATTAATTTCCCTAAGTCGAGGCTGTTTTGCCCGTGAGGTTAATCGGTAAGTAATCTCCGTGTCCTTATCTCGACCCGTGAGCTTTTTGTCATATTTTCTTCCCCTGTTGCAAATGGGGAGTGATAGAGCAGCTTGGTCAGCATCTGGAGACCAGCCAAGGTCAACCCACCACAGCATTTAAGCCCATGGTAACAATTCCACAGTATTTAGTGGCAGCAGGATTAAGATAATTTTTCCAAGACTGCCAACTGCAGTATGCCTTACTCTCAATTCTTAAACAGATTGGCTACCACTGAACAGTAGGATTTGGCATATCCTCGTAAACAAGGTTATCACTATTGTCAATTTAAGTTACAGTATTCTGCCATACATACCACTAAATTAAGAAACTGTTTTAATCAAATGTAAGTTACCAACCAGTATTGTCCACTTTGTCTCAGTAACAGGTATTTTGATTATAATACTATGTATCTTGTAACAGTAGCCTAAAAAAATATTATTATTATTGTTATTATTACTATTATTATGGACAGAATCCTCAGT
Source organism: Nipponia nippon (assembly GCF_047370975.1). Lineage (NCBI taxonomy): Eukaryota > Metazoa > Chordata > Aves > Pelecaniformes > Threskiornithidae > Nipponia > Nipponia nippon. The sequence goes on along the minus strand of NW_028262352.1, from coordinate 4,203,767 downwards.
TGTGTTTTATTAGGCCCTGTGGCTTTCATTTATGTCATGAATTTTACACTAGAGGGGAAAAAAAAAAAGCTGCCAGAAATGGTCAGGAGAGGTTTATCAAGAACAAAACCAGAAAATTAGGAGCTACCCAGTTTTGTTTTGTTGTTATTAATTCAGTCTGTGCATGAGATGTTTGCCAGGATTATTGCTTTCAGAATTCAAAGAAATTCACTTTAACAGCAAATGCTAAATTATTTCTGAGTTCGCGCAATTTTTTAATTTATTCTCATTCTACTCAGTCTAATTTTTAAAATTGTTCCTGAAAGGGTGTACTGTTTTGGACTGGGATAGAGTTAATTTTCTTCATAGTAGCTAGTATGGTGCTATGTTTTGGATTTGTGACCAAAACAGTGTTGATAACACATCAATATTTTAGCCATTGCTGAACAGTGTTTGCACAGCATCAAGGCCTTCTCTGTTTCTCATACTGCCCCACCAGTGAGTAGGCTGGGGGTGGGCAAGATGTTGGGAGGGGATACAGCTGGGACAGCTGACCTCAACTTACCAAAGGGATATTCCATACCATATGATGTCATGCTCAGCAATAAAAACTGCAGAAAAGGAGGAGGAAGGGAGGATGTTCAGAGTTATGGCATTTGTCTTCCCAAGTAACCATTACGCGTGATGGAGACCTGCTTTCCTGGAGATGGCTAAACATCTGCCTGCCGATGGGAAGTAGAGAATGAACTCCTTATTTTGCTTTGCTTATATGCGCAGCTTTTGCTTTACATATTAAACTGTCTTTATCTTGACCCATGAGTTTTCTCACTTTTACTCTTCTGATTCTCTCCCCCATCCCAGTGGGGAGGAGGGAGCAAGTGACTGTGTGGGGCTTAGCTACCTACCGAAGTTAACCCACAAGAAAAAGGGAGAAAAGGGAGATTTAGGAAAGATTTATTAGAGGCCTTTTCTATACTATTTAATTTAATGAGGCAGAATAAGAAAGTACACAGAAAGCCAACTGTCCTGGTTTCAGCTGGGATAGAGTTAATTTTCTTCCTAGTAGCTGGTATAGTGCTGTGTTTTGGATTTAGGATGAGAATAATGTTGATAACACACTGATGGTTTAGTTGTTGCTAAGTAGTGTTTATACTGGTCAAGGACTTTTCAGCTTCCCCTGCCCTGCCAGCGAGAAGCTGGGAGGGCGTAGCCAGGACAGCTGACCCAGACTGGCCAAAGGGCTATTCCATATTGTATGACGTCATGCTCAGTATGTAAACTGGGGGAGTTGGCCGGGGGCAGCGATCACTGCTCAGGGCATCGGTCGGTGGGTGGTGAGCAATTGTATAGTGTATCACTTGCTTTGTATATTATTATTGTATTATTATTATTACTACTACTACTACTACTACTATTACTACTATTCTATTTTATTTGATTTCAGTTATTAAACTGTTCTTATCTCAACTCACGAGTTTTCTGACTTTCCCCCTTCCGATTCTCTCCCCCATCCCACTGGGGTGGGGGGAGTGAGTGAGCGGCTGCGTGGTGCTTAGTTGCTGGCTGGGGTTAAACCACGACACCAACTTAAAAGAACCCAAAAAAGCATGTAGGCAGACTACCACCCACCTACTAGCTGCACATGCATTGTTGCAGGAGCTAAGACAAATTTGGACTGCTGTCTCCAGTTTTGGTTTTGAACAGCTATCCTGAAAGAAGGAGCTTCAATGTCGCACCCAAAGGCCCAGAAAATGTCAGGGAGTAGTAAGAGATAGCTGCTCCCTAAGGGACAGGATCCAAGAGGGATCACATGGGCCTCACCAACCAGGGCCCAGTCCCACAGTCCCCATGCAAGATGAGTGGGACAGAGCCAGAGATGGATGACCAGGCAAGGTCATGGTGATGAGGCAGTTCTGAGGTCAAGCCAGGAAGTCAGTCTGAAGGTCAGGATCAGGTCTGGTGAGGGTAAACAGGGTCAGACACAGCCCATTGATCACCAGGCAGGTCCATAGTGACAAGGCAGGACCAAAGTCAAGCTGGAAAGTCAGTCTACGGGTTGGGGTCCATATCAACAGGGACCATGTCTAGGCAGATGTACTGCTGGAGACCAGCACTCCTACAACATAGCTCTGGCAGGGACTGAAGGCACAAGCCTGAGCTGAAATGGAGCCCGTGGGCAGAAGGTGCAGGTGGAGGCCCCAAGTGAGGATGGTCAGGGCCATTAAGGCCTATTAGTGCCCTCAGGACTGACAGGAAGTTTGGATTTGAGAGTTATAGGAAGTGGTGATTTGTTCACGCTTCTGCTTTTGGACAAAAATGGAGCTGGTAGGAATGCTGGTGGCTACCTAATAGAGAGGGGCTGTTACAAGGTTTATGATACCGTTGAGCATTACATATTTTGTATGGTATAGAAGAAAACTGAAAAAGTTTGAGAACCAGGCACAATAAACAGCTGAGAGCTTTCAAAGCTTGGTCCTGTTTCCCAAAAGTACTCTCCTTTTAGTTGAGAGAAGTCACTTCAATTAATGCAGCCAGACTGCCTAAAAGACATCTTTCTCAAAAAATGATGGGTTTCAGCTTTACCAGCCTGTTCCTTTCTCACAGGACTCTGATCAAAGTGATTCAGCACTAGCCATCAGGAACACCACACAGCTAGTGCATCTTTGGCACCCTAAATCTTGGAAAGGTTTTCAGCCTAGGCAGAAATTTCGGGGAGAACAAGCCAGCCTTAGATTGGCACCTCTGAAAAGAGAACCCACTCTGGAAGAATGCCCCACAATTCCAAGGACTGAGAAACAAGGAAACTCAAGAGGTACTTCAGCAACTACCCTTATTTAGAAGCAGAGATCCAGTTATCTTTCCCCTTAAGAGCCTTCATGCAGAGAACACAAGCTAGATATAGGCTCTAACATAACAACTTGAGTTGCAAAGCTGTGGAGGCTCAGATGGCCATTTGTAAACAGCACAGCCATGCCACTGTCTGATCTTGAGTTATTTTCCTTCTGACTTTGAAAGGTTGGTAGACCCATTCCTAATTGAGCCTCTTATACGATAAGAATACTGGTTGTGGTCAAGAACCACAGGATTTCAGCTTAACAATGTCCAAAGTCTGATGTGAGAGCCATATGCAGACTTGCTCATCATTTTCTACTAGCCAGTAATTTCACAATACTATATTGCAACACCTAAGCTATTCCCCCCTTCCCTGCAAATAGCTAAATGTGATCAAGGTAAAAATCACTCTTGTATAAATAAAGCACTTAATAAACAGAAGTATGTTTGTATTAATGGTTCACATGCTGTAACTATCCTAAATGTCTCTGTAATCAACAGTACTTTTCAACAAAGCAAATCAATTCTCCAAAACTTGCTTGCTTTTTATTTTTATTTTTATTTTTATTTTTATTTTTATTTTTATTTTTATTTTTATTTTTATTTTTATTTTTATTTATTTTTATTTTTATTTATTTTTATTTTTATTAAAGGAAACTATTACTGAAGCTTGAATATCTAATACATTACATACAGAGAAACACTCAAGCAACTCACAAAAACTTGTTTTGCTACGTGTTGAGCAAGAATACATGGGAAAGCCTTAAAATCAGAGCAAATGCTTGAAGGCAGGGCATCATTGCAATTTGGAGCCGATCCTTTATGAGCTTCATTTTATTATAGAGGAGAACTTTGCACCATCAGTCATTATTCAAACTAACTTTACTTGATGCCATTTTAGTGTGCTGGTTATCATGGCTTTAAATAAATAAGGAAAGGATGAAGCTGCTACTAGTCAAACAGAAGAGGGAGGCGCACAGTTTACAGGTTAGACAAGTTTAGAAGACACGTAAGCAATAACAACAAAATAAGATAAAAAGCATTCTTAAGAGCAATCAAGGTCAGGAAACTCTTCCCTCACCCCCATAAAAATACAGTAAATATTACTATCAAATGCTGCATCAAAGATAATGGGTTTTTAGACTACTTCAGGTTGTCTATTGTGCATTCACTGTTACAGTGTCTTTCAAAACTGACATTCATTGTTTGTCATGCAAAGTGCCTCAGCACAGAAGTTGCTTCTGTCCTTCCTCTTAGTATCAGCCACGAAGAACAGAGAAGTTTGGCAGCGCAAATAGTTGCAAGTCATTTCACAGGCAGAATGAAATTAGAGACACTTTTGAAACAACAGGACAGAAGTATCTGAGAGTTTACAAAACCTCATCTTCCACAATGTACCATAACAGCCTATGCCTCCATAAATTCAATTTCATTCAGCAGTATGTATGTTCCAAGTTAAAAAAAAAGTTTCAAACAGGTGCACTAAGATACTCTAGCTCATAGGCATCTCAAGTTTCTACATTATGTCACAGGAACATTTCTCATTCTGAACCCGGTACAGCAAATCCTGAAGCTAGTGCGACTGCAAAATTCAGCCAGCATTTCAAGGATTATCACACAGTGAAACCTTTTAAGTCAGATATTTTTTAAGAAAAAACATATACACTTCTTTCTACATGTTAAAAACCACCACATACAGTGGATTCCCCAACAGATTTTCTATGTCCACCTGTATTGTCCATATGCAGTCAATGTATACAACACTGATCAAATGAAGTGTCTCACAACTGAACATCAGCAAAACAGTCTGGGGATTCAACATTCATTATTGGTTACAGTAAAACACCAAAAAAAAGTACTTGGAAAACAACAATGTTTGTGTACAAGTCAAATATGGAGAGAGAGCTGTCATATTCCGATTTTTATACTAAACATAGAAAATTACAGAATCAAGGAAAGAGTAAGATTGTTCAGGAGTATTTATGTAGCGTTCGTTACATATCAAGGTTATACCGGCGGATCTCCAGCCGACCCGGGCTGGGGAAGGAACAGTCAGCACACACAGTGTGGGTGTTCAGCTTCCTCGTTTATTGCGCAGTAGTTTACTTTTATACTCTCAGCAGTAGGCGTGTTATGTTATAAGGGGTGGAGACAAGGGAGGGTTAACCCTTAACTCTTTCCGTACATCGCGTGATCTTCCGGTCGCCAGCCCTTATCTTTACTACATATTTATACCTCTAGATAATGATAAAGAAAAAAGTAACACCACTTGTGATTGTTTTTAGACTCACAGTACAGAAGGCCAGATAAAATGCAAATAGTGATTTACCTTAAAAGTAGATTATTTTTTTCCCCTGCAGAATAATTTGAGATATAGAGAATCTTTCTCTAATAAGATACTGGATGTAGCAATCCTGACCGGAAGACTACTGTAAAATGAGGCGTTAGTGATACACAACAGTTAACCTGAGTAGGCCCATACCTGTGCTGTGCTGTGCATATCCCTTGGCCGCAGGATAAACCTGACCAGCTCATTGTAACAGAGGAGCCTGTAGGCAGCTCCCACTTGGCACTGGTGATTATACCCCCTGCGTGTCCTTGCCTTTATCTAAAATTGCAGCAGCAAGTTTTCATGTCCACATCCTTTTTGTTTGACAGTAGAAATGATGAATAGAGTTGTTTCCTTGTAAGAATCGCAGAATGATTGAGGTTGGAAGGGACCTCTGGAGGTCATCTGGTCCAACCCCCCTGCTCAAGCATGGTCACCTAGAGCCAGTTGCCCAGGATCATGTCCAGACGACTCTTTAATTTCTCCAAGGAGGGAGACTCCACAACCCCGCTGGGCAACCTGTTCCAGTGCTCAGTCACCCTCACAGTTTCCTCATGTTCAGACGGAACCTCCTGTGTTTCCGTTTGTGCCCATTGCCTCTTGTCCTGTTACTGGGCACCACTGAAAAGAGCCTGGCTCTGTCTTCTTGGCACCCTCCTTTCAGGTATTTATATACATTGATGAGATCCTCCCTGAGCCTTCTCTTCTCCAGGCTGAACAGTCCCAGCTCTCTCAGCCTTTCCTCATAGGAGAGATGCTCCAGTCCCTTAAACGTCTTCATGGCCCTTCATTGGACTCTCTCCAGTAGCTCCATGTCTCTCTCGTACTAAGGAGCCCAGAACTAGACACAGGACTCCAGGTGTGGCCTCACCAGGGCTGAGTAGAGGGGAAGGATCACCTCCCTCCACCTGCTGGCAATGCTCCTAATGCAGCCCAGGATACCTTTTGCCCTCTCTGTGGCAAGGGCACGTTGCTGGCTCGTGTCCAACTTGGTGTCCACCAGGACCCCCAGGTCCTTTTCTGCCAAGCTTCTTTCCAGCTGGGTGGCCCTCAGCATGTACTGGTGCCTGGGGTTGTTCCTCCCCAGGTGCAGGGCTTTGCCCTTCCCCTTGTTGAACTTCATGAAGTTCCTGTCAGCCCATTTCTCCAGTCTGTCCAGGTCCCTCTGGATGGCAGCACGACCCTCTGGCATATCAGCCACTCCTCCTAGTTTTATGTCATCTGCAAACTTGCTGAGGGTATACTCTGCCCCATCATCCAGATCATTAATGAAGATGTTAAACAGGATCCAACCCAATATTGATCCCTGGGGTACACCAAGGTACCCGTGGTACAAGAAAATCCTATAAGAGCTCGAATAACCAAAATGGGGTAACTCTTCTAAAGACAGGATCAGTATGGTATGTTGTGCCCTGACTGGAGGCTGGTTTGATACCATGCAACTCGGGGTTCCCAGCATCTGAAGGGACATAAGATTATCTATACTATCCTCTTTTTCTTTACCTCCAATGAATAGCTCCAATAGGTAGCTCCAATAAATAGCATTTTAAGAGATACTTAGAATCATAGAATCATAAAATGGTTTGGGTTGGAAGGGACCTTTAAAGATCATCTAGTTCCAATACCCCTGCCATGGGCAGAGACACCTTCCACTAGATCAGGTTGCTAAAAGCCCCATCCAACCTGACCTTGAACACTTCCAATGATGGGGCAACCTTCCAACTTCTCTGGGCAACCTGTTCCAGTGTCTCACCACCCTCATTGTAAAGAATTTCTTCCTTATGTCCAATCTAAATCTATTGTCTTTCAGTTTAAAAGCCTTGCCCCTTGTCCTGTCACTACAGGCCTTGGTAAAAAGTCTCTCTCCATCTTTCTTAGAAGCCCCCTTTATATATTGAAAAGCTGCAATAAGGTTTCCCGGAGCCTATTTTACAAAGCCTAAGTGCCTTCCTTACTTGGATCGTAACAAACCAGCACCTCCTGGTGCAAAACGCTGGATTAGACAGATACAAGTAGCACTCAACAGATAAGACTCAGGTTATAGCAATCAAATCATTATCTGCAGCACAACTAATAATTCAGGCATATTATTTATTTGTACTTCAAACATCACTTTTATCAATTTGATTAAAAAAAAGGCCTCTTAAGACTCTTCATGCAGTAATGAAACAAACACAACCAAGATAATGAAGAATTGTTCTAGGGCTGTTCTTTCATATTTGTGTATTTTATTCAATAATGATTTATGACATCATAGAAACCACACAGGCATATCTGCACAGCTTACGTAATTGAAAGGTGTCAGTACACATTTTAAAGTGGGTAGCAAATTAATCAGCTTTTCTAGTAATGAAAGCATTTGTATTAGTAGCAGAATACATTCCTTGTATTCACAGAAAGCATGGGCAACAACTGTCTGTGGCTCCTCTCTCCCTCTGCCCAAGAAAGGAGTGAACAAGAATCCCTAACTACAAGTACTCCTCCTCCTATTGCCCAAGAGATAAAAGCTTTGATACCAGCTCTGAGGAATGAATGTCACCTATGACTCCAACTATTTTACTGTAACACCTAGATAGGAAGATACTCCACATCTCAATGAAGATAGCAAATTCTGAATGTGGTTGAATTGCCAATGAGCTGCAAGCAAAATGTGCAGACAACCTTCCAAGTAACCAAACCAGATTAGAACAGGGATTGCACAATCTCCAGAGGAAAGATACCCAAGGGGAAAAAAGAGAGAAACATTCATTTGTCACAGCTACATATTGAGAATGCAAAATAAGATCAAAAGAGTATGAGAGTAGTCTGTAAACTAAGTCACAAAGTGAGACTCTTCTTCCAGACTAGTCAGTAGCGCACAAAAGGGTAACAATGTCTGGTACAGTTTTGAAAGGTGGGAGTGGGGAGGAAACCCACACCACTTAAGTTTCAATGAACTCGACTAATTTTTTTCAGTGAGACAGACATGCAAATGCTTGTAACAACTGAAAATGATGCACATTCATCCAAATCATGTAAATGGATTGGAAAATTTTTACTTGATCTCATTCCTTCTGTCAGAAAAAATCAGGAAAAAAATCTAAAATAGAGAAGAAAAATAGTGCAAAGAACTTCAAAAAGACAAGACAAACCAAAGAAGTCATATTTAATGATTTAGGTAACTATAGGGGCCATAGTCAGAGTATTCATACATTTTAGAAGGCAATAAAGGAAGAAGCAAAAACATTGAACTAGTCAAGCCTGAAAGCTATGGCACAAAATTGTTTTCAAATTTGAATTTTGTTATAGTGATTTAAACAGTTATTTGTTCAAGCTGTCCATTCACACCTCTGCTATGGGGTCACTAATCTCTAGCAAAATCAATGGAAAGGAACCATATGCCCACATTTTGGTCACATCAGCATTAAGTCCTGTGTCTTATCTTAACTAACACATGAAAGGAGGCTTTTATGAAGGTATCAGTCACTCTACAGTAATTGTTAAGGCACTGGCATGCATTTTTTTTCTGTTAAAGGAGCAGCAGCTGCCCAAGCATTCACACACCGTTCAGGGAGTTGCACGCACACCACCCGAGACTTTAACTGCTAGGACCGGAGTCCCTTCACAGAGGGCAGCTCCATTGAGCTGACGGGTGCCCCTTTTCGACTCCTCGCTCACACACACACTCACCCTCGGGCACTTTCTCTCCCCTCAGGCTCAACCCTAGGTTTCCCCGAAGCAGAGTCTCCAACATGATGTACGCCAGGCAAATTTATTGAGTGGTACAGCGGTGAAGAGCAGCTTGAGCTGGGTGCCTCTGGAGAGGGACCCCGAACAAAGAAATCCCTGGGCAATTATACCTGTACAGTTTAAGTTCCCCTCCCCTCACGCAACAGTTCGGTCCAATAGTAATATTTGGGTCTTCTTGTTCCTTTCATATTCATAGGATTTCCAAGAATTCATCTACATAAGCATGAGATTTCCTGGAACTTATTAACATATGTAAATGTCCAATCCGGATGCGCAATCATCTTCCGTGGTGGTCTTCAGGTGGTCTTTGGGGGTCTTCAGATGAAGGCTCGTAGTCTTCTTCACTGTGTTCGCTGACTGACCTTTACTTCTGTGCAAACTCAGTTCTGGGATCATGTATACTATGTCCTTCAAGGTCGGATTCTTCTGGTCTAATGGTCATCTTGCAACTTTCTTGAAGGGAATGAGACACGGACTCCGCATATGAGTTCAGGCGAAGACAAGCGAAGACCCTTTATTTTTACAATCTATCCCTTTTATAATATGATCTAGTGTTCACGAGCAAGCAAAACTTATTTCATTGGTTACTGCCTTACGTTCACGCGTCTCTTCCACGCTGCTTATTGGTTCTTCAAGTTGGTGCACGCGAAACGTATCTAATCACATCCTTATTTTGCTGCCTCTAAGTTTTCGCAAACTTGTTTGTAACAAGCCTCAAGGGCACAGCTGCATCTCGTCAAAGTCAAACACAGCTTCATTTATTCCGACAATTCCCCCTTTTTGTTTTTCTACCACAAAAGCTTGTTTATTTATTATAGTAATTAAAAAAAAAAAAAAAGATCACAAATCCACAACACCGTTTACAGACGGGACAAAGAGACACTCCTGGTCTCCAACGATGGACACAAACTCCTCTCACGTTCGCGTGGGGGTCATTCCCCATCAGCCTTCTCGGAGTTCATTGTCTTCTGCTGCTCGTTCCTGTTATCCGATGCAAGAGCCGGTCTTACGCACCTTGCAGGTACCCACTTAGGTCCTACATCTGTTGAGACACAAGCATACCCTCGACCCCAAGTTAGTAGCCGATATGGCCCTTCCCAACACCCAGTATTTAAATTTTTCATCATTACCATCGCCTTCTCCTGTGATATATGTGCCATTCCCGACTCCATAGCTTTAAAATGTTTGACTATGGGTGTGACATCTTCATGTTGAAAAGGCAGCGATAAATGGTTTAGTACATATATAGCTTTTCCTAATCTGTTTTGGGGAGATTCCTGAGCTTCCCCCTCTTTTTGTTTTTGCAATAGAGTTTTTAAGGTTCTATAATAGCTTGCCCTGTGGGGGAATGGGGTATCCCTGTCTTATGAGTGATACCCCACGTGTGGAAAAATTTTTGTGTCGCATGGCTGACATATGCAGGGCCATTATCTGTTTTTATTTCTTTTGGAATACCAAGCGCTGCAAAGGCAGCTCGGAAGTGGCTTTGTACGTGCCGGCTAGTTTCACCTGTCATCGCAGTGGCCCAGATTGCATGGGAGTAGGTATCTATGGAAACGTGAACATATCTCTGCCGACCAAAGTCGGGTACATGAGTCACGTCAGTTTGCCAGAGCTGAAGGGAGGAGAGTCCCCTAGGGTTTGTCGCAAACAATGGGTGGGATGGTTGTTGTTGACAGTCTGGACATGTTTGCACAACGAGTTTTGCATCCCCCATAGAGACTGCAAATTGTTTCACAAGAGCTTTGGCAGATTGGTGGAAAAATTGATGCGATAATTGAGCTTGAGAAAGTGTGTTTGGTACTGGGGTATGTAATGCAATGTTCGTTAGGTAATCGGCTCATGCATTTCCTTCTGTAAAGAACCCGGGTAAGTTTGTATGGCTTCTAATGTGGATTACACAATAGGGATGTTTTCGTTGTTCTATTAAGAATAATAGCTCCTTAAACTTCAAAAACAAGGCTTCTTTCAGTATATGTTTTAGTTGTGCCCTTTCAATGCGTTGCACAATTCCTACAGCATATAGTGAGTCTGATACAATATTTAGTGGAGTTAGAGGCCATTCTCTAAAAGCCACGGTAATGGCGTGCAACTCGACTAATTGAGGCGAACCCTCAATTTGTTCTATTTTGTGTTGCCATTGACCTTCTTTTTTCCATGTGATGACTGCTTTTCCTGTTTTCCCTGAGCCATCGGTGAACACCGTTTGACCCTTAACCGGTTGCCACTGGTATAGCGGCGCCTCTTCAATTTTTACATTACTGTAAAAGGTGAACATTTTATGAGGGGGGTGGTGAGTATCAGTTCTTCCACTAAACCCTGCTAAGGCCATTTGAAGTTCTAGACTATTTTGTAAGCACCAATCTAAGTAGTCCTTTACGACAGGAAGGACAATGAGATGAGGCTCTTCTCCAGCCATTTCTACAATTCGTTCTCTGCCCTTTTTTATCAAGGCGGCGAACATTTCGATACGAGTAGCCAGGGTTTTCGCAGGTTGATGTGGCAAAAACACCCATTCCAACATTATGAGAGGGTCTATTCCTTTGTTCTCCCATTGTCCAATGATTGCTAGAGGCTGTTGGTTTTGGTTGCAGATATATAATGGTATGGGTAAATTTTCAAGTCGTCGGTGACATTGTTGCAGTGAGAGTTTTTCATTTATGATTCTCAGTGCGTTTTTTGCTTCGGTCGTCCATTGGCGTGGTGCGTTAATATCGGTATCTCCTTTAAGTAGCTCAAATAAGGGTGTTAACGTGTAGTTATCGATACCACGCTGCGCTCTAATCCAATTTATGTTTCCCAGTAGTTTTTGTACATCATTCAAGGCTTTTATGTCTGCTGAAATGATCACATTTTGAGGTTGGATACTTTGTTGTAAGATTTTCCACCCAAGATATTTCCATGGTGCTTCCATTTGAATTTTTTCTGGTGCGATTTGCAGTCCTTTGCTTTGCAATGCATATTTTAAAACAGGTAGTGCTTCACGCACCATGGTGTTCGTGGGGCCTGCTAGTAAAATGTCGTCCATATAGTGATAGATGTACATTTCCGGGAATTTTAGTCGTACAGGACGTATGGCTTTAGCCACATGTGTTTGACAGATCGTTTGGAGAATTCTTCATTCCTTGAGGCAGGACAGTCCAGTGGTATCTGTCCATTGGCTCGCCTCGGTTAATTTTTGGTACCGAAAACGCAAAACGCGGTGCATCCATAGGATGTAGTGGGATAGTAAAGAAGCAGTCTTTTACGTCTACTATGATTATGTCCCCATTTCGGGGTATCATTGTTGGCGAGGGCAAGTCGAGTTAGAGCGCTCCCATTTCTTCCATAGCTTCGTTTATTTGTCTCAAGTCATGTAGCAGTCGCCATTTTCCACTCTTCTTTTTTATAACAAATACAGGAGAATTCCAGGGGCTGGTTGTAGGAGTGATATGTCCTTGTTGAAGTTGTTCTTTGACCAGTTCTTGAAGGGCAGCGACCTTTTCTTTGGGGAGCGGCCATTGATCTATCCAAATGGGTGTTTCTTTTTTCCAAATAAGTTTCATTGTCGGTCGCTCATCAATGGCCGCTACTGAAAATTTTCAGGGCAATTTAAGGTGAAGCCGCATTGGGACATTACGTCTCGCCCCAACAGGCTCATGGGCAAATTTGTCACATATGGCCGTACAGTAAATGTAGACCCTTCTTGGGTATTGATATTGAGCAGGTGGGTGCTTTGAAAGGTTTGAGAAAGGCCGCCGACTCCAATCAAGCCCTCTGTGGGGGTGGCTAACGGCCAACTACGTGGCCAGTCCTTAAGAGCTAAGACAGTAACATCGGCTCCAGTATCCATTAAGACTGATAGCTGGGTACAAGAAGGAGTTGCGCGTGAGTTGTGTAATGTAACTGTAAGTGTCGGTCTTGTAGCGGCGATGTCTGTGGCCCAAAAAATCGCAGGAGGCCCTGTTGATCCGAATCCCGCGTTGTGCCGCGTGCGATTTTCAGCTCGCGGAACTGTAGCTTTAAACAGGATTAGTTGAGCGATTCTGGTTCCCTTAGGTATAAATACTGGGGGAGAAGGAGTCCAAACCATTGCTTGAATTTGCCCCTCATAGTCGGCATCAATTACTCCAGGCAAAACAAAACAGCCTGTTACGGTGGTGCTTGATCTACCTAATAATAGTGCACTATATCCTTGTCCAATGGGTCCTTTCACGTTTAGCGGGGTTTTTTGAACATGGGATCCCCAAAGGGTAAGATCTGCTATTGTGGCGACATCCAGTCTGGCACTCCCTCTGGTCTGGGCGGCGAGGGTGCCCACGGGGACGATGTCTGTGAAGTTGCCGTCACTGTTGCAGAAACCAGCCTCTCGGCCAGCATTGCCCTTGGCCGGAAACCTGGCGTTGGCCGTCCTTTCAGTCCGGGAGGCGGTGGAGCTTGTGTCATCGCGCGGCTCCGCCCCGCGCTCCGCCTCCCGTTTCCCTGCCGTGCTGGCAGGGGTTGTCCTTCCGCATTATATTTCCAGCGGCACTGGTTAGCCCAGTGCCACCCTTTTCCACACCGTGGACATAGGGTAGGAGGATTGGGAGCGGCACTTTGGCCGGCCCGCTGTGGGCAATCAGCAGCTAGGTGTCCGGTGGCATGACACCGATAGCATCGCCGTTCCCCGTCGGCACCCTTCCCAATGTTGAGGGCTGCAGCAAACGCTCCTGCCAACGCGGCAGTATGATGTTCAATAGATCCGACTCGATTACAAGCCTCTATCATCTGCACCAGTGTGGCGTTTACAGGTAGCGCCTGCAGTAATTTTTTACAATCTGTATTTGCATTTTCCACTGCTAGCTTTAGTATTAGGGCTTCTTTTGCCTCACGATTTTCGATTTGTTTATCCAATGCATCTCTTAACCTATCAATGAATTGCATATATGGTTCTTGGGTCCCCTGCCGAATACTAGTAAACGATTTCTCTGGCTTTCCCACTTCGGGCAGCCGCAACATCGCCTGAAGAGCTAACGCCGCGGATTGTCGAAGGATATTTGGGTCTAATCTAGCCTGCAACCGGGGATCCAGCAAAGGGTCAGTACCCATCAGCTGGGGTATCCCTGCTCCGGCAAGGGGATCTCCATCCTGTCGCGCTAGATTGTTCAGGGCGGCTACCTCACACCGTTCCCTCCATTTTTGCTCCCAGGATGAGCCAGAGGATGACCCAGAAATGTTGGCTGCTCCCGGGTTGAGACAGAGATTGCAGAACGATAAACCTGAGCCCCTTGAAGCGGGCAACTCCGAGAACAGAAAGACAGAAGCGACTCCGGTAGCTGAGAGAACTCGTAGTCGGCAGGGAGCAGTGCTGCAAGCTCCATTGAGACAGGCTGTTGGAAATGAAGGACCGGTGATTGCGAGGGTGCCGTTTTCACAGGGATCAGGTGAAAGAAAAATATGATGCTCGGTTGATAGCGGCTTTAGAAGGATTGCAAGTAAGTAGAGGAGGATTTTGAGGAGGTAGAAATGGAATCTGAGGAAGAGGACGAGTTAGAGGACTTCCTAATCCTACAGTGGGGAGAAATCAATGTGCTTATTGTAGACAGGAGGGACACTGGAAAGCGAACTGCCCTTCCTGACAGGGAATGGAAGGAACAGGTTCCGTTTTGAGAACAATAAATGCAGTTAACAATGAGGAATGAAGGGGACCGGAGGTATCTTCCCCAGCAGAACCTCTGGTCCAAGATTTAAGAGCTATTAACCAAATTGCTCAGGATATTCATCCAGTAGTTGCAAACCCATACACTTTACTGACAACGATAAATGAAAACCAAGAATGGTTCACAGTTACAGATTTGAAAGATGCCTTTTTCTGCATACCTCTCGATCAAGAAAGTCAAAATATATTTGCCTTCGAGTGGGAAAATCCGGAAACTGGTCGTAAATCACAGTACACTTGGACAGTGTTGCCACAGGGATTCAAAAATAGTCCTACAATATTTGGAAATCAATTAGCCAAAGAATTGGAAACCTGGAAAAGAGGATACAAGACAGGGACTGTGTTGCAGTATGTCGATGATATTCTAATTGCAGCTGTAACCCGAGAAGAATGCTTACAATTAACAATTGATCTTTTGAATTTTCTGGGAATGAATGGTTACCGAGTTTCAAAAGAAAAGGCTCAAGTCGTTCGAGAATCTGTCATGTATCTGGGATTTGAACTTTTGAAAGGACAAAGAAGACTGAGCACAGAAAGGAAGGAAGCTGTCTGTCAACTTCCGGAGCCCCAGAATGCACGTGAGCTGCGGACCTTCCTGGGAATGGTGGGGTGGTGCAGGCTGTGGATTGCAGACTATGGACTTATTGTGAAACCTTTATATGAGCTACTGAAAACTTCACCGCCTGGATGTTTGGAATGGGACGACAGCACCAGAAATGCTTTCAAACGAATAAAAAGAACTCTGATGAAAGCACCAGCTTTAGGACTTCCTGATCCAACTAAAACTTTTGAATTGTTCGTTCACGAGCGACAAGCTATAGCTCTGGGAGTGCTCTCTCAGATGCTAGGAGGCAACAGACGCGCTGTGGCCTATTTCTCCAAGCAATTGGACCATACCAGCAAAGGATGGCCAGGTTGTCTGAGAGCTGTAGCCGCTACTGTGCTGTTAATTCAAGAAGCCCGGAAACTGACACTGGGACAGAAAATGACTGTTTTTGTACCACACATGGTACTCACTGTCCTGGACCAAAAAGGTGGGCACTGGTTGTCTCCGAGCCGGATGTTGAAGTACCAGATAGCACTTCTTGAACAAGATGATGCAGTAGTAAACCCAGCAGTTTTCCTGTCATCTCGACAACTGGAAGAAGAAGAACCCACGCATGATTGTTTACAGACCATCGAGGAAGTGTATTCCAGCCGACCTGACCTGAAAGACACCCCTCTGGAAAACCCAGACTGGGAGCTATATTCGGACGGGAGCAGCTTTGTGAAAGAAGGGATCCGGATGTCGGGATATGCCGTGACCACAGTGGATACTGTTGTAGAAGCAGAAGCTCTCCAATCAAAAACGTCAGCCCAGAAAGCAGAACGGATTGCACTAACCAGAGCTTTAGAATTAAGTGAAGGAAAGCGAGTGAATGTATGGACCGATTCCAAATATGCATTTGGAGTATTACACGCACACGGAGCGATTTGGAAAGAAAGGGGACTATTGTCATCTCAAGGGACCGGAATTAAACATGGGGAGCAGATTCTAAAGTTACTCGAAAGTGTACAGAAACCAAAAGAAGTGGCTGTTATGCACTGCAAAGCTCACCAAACCAGCCGCACCCCACAAGAAAGAGGCAATCAATTGGCCAATTTGACCGCTCATAAGGCTGCGGAAAAGGGTAAAGGAATATTGGCAATAATACCTGAAAAGAAAATAGAATTAGGAGAATCTCCTAACTATGACAGTCAGGACAGAAACTTAATTGAACCATTAAGAGCTGAGATACAGAAAAATGGATGGGCTGTTACTCCTGCGGGGCAGGTAATTCTAACCCCAATTTTGATGCATGAAATAGTAAAGAAAGAACATAATAGTGTTCATTGGGGAACCGAGAATTTACTGAAACATCTACAAAAGTCAGCGGTGAGTCGTAATATGGTAGAAATTATAAGGTCCGTAGTTGAAAGGTGTGAAACATGTCTTAGAAGTAATCCAAAGACACAGAATAAAATTCAGTTTGGATCCACAAAAACAGGAACTACTCCAGGAGAGCACTGGCAGATAGATTTCACTGAACTGCCAAGAAAAGGAGGGTTAAAATACCTGTTAGTATTGGTGGATACTTTTACAGGATAGCCTGAAGCCTTCCCGTGTCGCACCAACAAGGCCAGGGAAGTTGTCAAAATCTTACTTAAAGAAATAATACCGCGATTTGGTGTTCCTTTAGGGATTTCCTCTGATAGGGGGCCACATTTTGTTGCAGACATCGTCCAACTAGTAAGTAGAGTATTACAAATAACATGGGAGCTGCGTGCCCCCTATCGCCCACAATCTAGTGGACGGGTTGAGCGCATGAATCAGACCTTAAAACTGCAATTGAGTAAAATTTGCCAAGAAACCTCAATGACTTGGATACAAGCACTTCCACTTGCTCTACTGAGAATTAGAGTTCAGCCTAAGGGAAAACATCGGTTAAGCCCTTATGAGCTGTTGTATGGGAGACCGTACCAAATTCCTAAATTACCAGAAGAATTAAACATCAGAGGTGAAACAGATTTACAAAAATATCTAATATCCCTAGGGACAGTGATACAAGAAATGAAAAAGAATGTGACGATTGTAAACAAATCTCTGAATCTTGATTCCCCAGTACATCCGTTCCAGCCCAGAGATTGGGTATACCTGAAGTCATGGACCGGAGAACCCCTGCAAGAAAAGTGGAAAGGACCATTTCAGGTTTTACTGACAACATACACAGCCGTAAAACGAGATAAGAAAGGGCCCTGGATTCATTACTCAAGAGTCAAAAAGGCTCCTGAACCATGGACTTCCGAGGAGACAGCTCCTCTCAAGCTCGTTTTCAAACGACAACTTTAGTTTCTGTGTTATTGATAAGTTCAGAAGTGTTTGGGCAGAAACTAGGAAGTCCACGGCACGAGAATGTTCATGCGCAATTAGTAGCGGAAGTAGCTTCAGCTATTAATGCAAGCAAATGTTGGATTTGTGCTAGATTCCCAAAGCATAGTACTCAGTCCGATGTAACACTAATTGGCCTACCAATTCCTTTCAATACCACTTGGAATAATGTTTGGGACAGTTCAAAAGTTTATTTTAAAGCTCGGAATAATAATCCACAAGTTTGGAAAATCCAAACTCCCCAATTGACAGACAAGGTTAAGTGCATTACTGACCGGAATTCAGAACAAAAAGGAAACTACTCCGTAGGGAATTTTTCGCAATGATGTGATTGGTACACGCAATTACAATTGCGGAAAAACCAACAGAAATATCGAGGAAAATTTTGTGAAGTGCCCAAAGGAACGGGATGGTATTGGCTGTGTGGAGAGCAAGCCCTTAAAGTACTACCTCCCTGGTGGACAGGTTCTTGTACGTTAGGGGTAGTGTCCCCATCTCCATGGAATGGGGGGAATTAAATCCCCAATTGGAAAACAAAAAAGAGCAATGGATAATCCATTGATTACTCGGTCTACTACCTTTCACTCATTTGTAAGATGGTTAATCCCAGCGTTAGGAGTCAGTGAATTGGAAAAAGCAATAGTAAACATATCAGGAGTCATTGAGAAAATCGGGAATGCCACATCCGATGCTATAAAAGCTTTACAAGAAGAAACTACCAGGCTTTCGAAAGTTGCATTACAAAACAGGATGGCTTTAGACATGATGTTGGCTTCCCATGGAGGAGTATGTGCGGTAGTAAATTCAAGCTGCTGTACATACGTTGATGAAAGTGGAAGGATATCAGAAGATTTAAAAATCATACATGACCAAACAACAATCTTACATGAAGTAACTAAAGGTAATACCTCTCTTGGGTTTGAAGAGATTTGGAATACTCTCACTTCTTGGTTACCTAATTGGTTATGGCTGAAGAGATTATTTTTATTAATGATTTTTATTATTGTAGTTTGTATCCCTGCCTGCATAATGATCCAATGTTGTAATTGCTGTACAAGATAGAAGGAGTTTGTATAGTGAGGACTGTAGCATATAAGCTACAAGCCCTCAAAAGAAAAGGAGGGATTGATACCTGCGAATATAGATAGAAGCTCCCGAATACTCCCCTTTACCAAACAAAAGCAAATCTTTGTGAATAGTTAAGACACTTGTAAGATAAGAAGCTCCTGAATACTCCCCTTTAGACAGCTAGGCCTTGGGAGAGCAGATATGCAGAGCCATGACGATAAGAAAGTGTGGGAATAAATGAGGCTGTGTTTGACTTTGACGAGATGCAGCTGTGCCCTTGAGGCTTGTTACAAACAGGTTTGAAGGGATGCAGCTGTGCCCTTGAGGCTTGTTACAAACAAGTTTGTGAAACTTAGAGGCAGCAAAATAAGGATGTGATTAGATATGTTTCTGAAAGAGAAGTTGCGTGCACCAACTTGAAGAACCAATAAGCAGCGCAGAAGAGACGCGTGAACGTAAGGCAGTAACCAATGAAATAAATTTTGCTTGCTCGTGAACACTAGATCATATTATAAAAGGGATAGATTGTAAAAATAAAGGGTCTTCGCTTGTCTTCGCCTGAACTCATATGCGGAGTCCGTGTCTCATTCCCTTCAAATGGTGACCCCGACGTGATCCGGAGGAGGCAGCGCTGCAAGTAGCGTCCGGAGGGAACCCAGCTGACGGCAGGACCGCGGCTTTAATCCCAGGACATCACCTTAAGAAACAGGTGAGCAGCTGGGCAGTAATCATGGGAGCTCACATATCAGCTGAAGAAGAAGCTATAGTTAAACTTTTAATGCAGCTATTAGCAAAACGAGGAGTGAAGTATGACGCATATAAAATAAAATTATTACTGAAGTTCTTGCAAAAGCAAGGGGCTCCCTCTACAGTCTCTGCAGTATTTGATGTGAAAACTTGGGAACAGGCAGGGGAGACGATTTGGGAGGCGGTGTCCAGAGGGGACACCACCGCCACCAAAGTCATGACCCCTTGGCGATTAGTGACTGAGACCTTGCGCTCATGGCAAGCTGAAAAAAAGGTACAAAACGCAGTCGCTCAAGCGGTGCAGATAGGGAATGATGAACTGAGTGAAAGCAAGCCCCAAGACAAGGAAGCTCTTATAGACTTGGGGGAAAATGAAAAGAATGAGGACTTGGGTGAAACAAACAAGGGAACAGGACTCAGACCGCCTCCCCCAAGTTCCATTCCAATGAAACCCACTCCGTCCTGTCCCCCGTGTGCCGATGCAGCCGCCCGCGCCGCAGGCTGTACCACAGCCTGAGCGAGCCTTCGACCCCCGGGATCGGTGGGAGCAGCTCCGTAGGGAAGCGCTGAAAGATGGAGAAACCGCGGGGTTCGCGTTTCCGGTGCGGGTACAAGATAATAGACCAAACGAATGGATCCCCTTTCAATGGGATCTGATTAAGGAATTAAGGAAAACCGTCACTGTGCACGGTTTAAACGTGCCGTTTTCTCAATCACTGTTGGAAAATGTTATGACGGGACAGTTATTAACCCCATTTGACTCACGACAAGTGGCTGCAATGATCTTAACACCGACCCAGCGATTACTCTGGGAGCAAAAATGGAGGGAACGGTGTGAGGTAGCCGCCCTGAACAATCTAGCGCGACAGGATGGAGATCCCCTTGCCGGAGCAGGGATACCCCAGCTGATGGGTACTGACCCTTTGCTGGATCCCCGGTTGCAGGCTAGATTAGACCCAAATATCCTTCGACAATCCGCGGCGTTAGCTCTTCAGGCGATGTTGCGGCTGCCCGAAGTGGGAAAGCCAGAGAAATCGTTTACTAGTATTCGGCAGGGGACCCAAGAACCATATATGCAATTCATTGATAGGTTAAGAGATGCATTGGATAAACAAATCGAAAATCGTGAGGCAAAAGAAGCCCTAATACTAAAGCTAGCAGTGGAAAATGCAAATACAGATTGTAAAAAATTACTGCAGGCGCTACCTGTAAACGCCACACTGGTGCAGATGATAGAGGCTTGTAATCGAGTCGGATCTATTGAACATCATACTGCCGCGTTGGCAGGAGCGTTTGCTGCAGCCCTCAACATTGGGAAGGGTGCCGACGGGGAACGGCGATGCTATCGGTGTCATGCCACCGGACACCTAGCTGCTGATTGCCCACAGCGGGCCGGCCAAAGTGCCGCTCCCAATCCTCCTACCCTATGTCCACGGTGTGGAAAAGGGTGGCACTGGGCTAACCAGTGCCGCTGGAAATATAATGCGGAAGGACAACCCCTGCCAGCACGGCAGGGAAACGGGAGGCGGAGCGCGGGGCGGAGCCGCGCGATGACACAAGCTCCACCGCCTCCCGGACTGAAAGGACGGCCAACGCCAGGTTTCCGGCCAAGGGCAATGCTGGCCGAGAGGCTGGTTTCTGCAACAGTGACGGCAACTTCACAGACATCGTCCCCGTGGGCACCCTCGCCGCCCAGACCAGAGGGAGTGCCAGACTGGATGTCGCCACAATAGCAGATCTTACCCTTTGGGGATCCCATGTTCAAAAAACCCCGCTAAACGTGAAAGGACCCATTGGACAAGGATATAGTGCACTATTATTAGGTAGATCAAGCACCACCGTAACAGGCTGTTTTGTTTTGCCTGGAGTAATTGATGCCGACTATGAGGGGCAAATTCAAGCAATGGTTTGGACTCCTTCTCCCCCAGTATTTATACCTAAGGGAACCAGAATCGCTCAACTAATCCTGTTTAAAGCTACAGTTCCGCGAGCTGAAAATCGCACGCGGCACAACGCGGGATTCGGATCAACAGGGCCTCCTGCGATTTTTTGGGCCACAGACATCGCCGCTACAAGACCGACACTTACAGTTACATTACACAACTCACGCGCAACTCCTTCTTGTACCCAGCTATCAGTCTTAATGGATACTGGAGCCGATGTTACTGTCTTAGCTCTTAAGGACTGGCCACGTAGTTGGCCGTTAGCCACCCCCACAGAGGGCTTGATTGGAGTCGGCGGCCTTTCTCAAACCTTTCAAAGCACCCACCTGCTCAATATCAATACCCAAGAAGGGTCTACATTTACTGTACGGCCATATGTGACAAATTTGCCCATGAGCCTGTTGGGGCGAGACGTAATGTCCCAATGCGGCTTCACCTTAAATTGCCCTGAAAATTTTCAGTAGCGGCCATTGATGAGCGACCGACAATGAAACTTATTTGGAAAAAAGAAACACCCATTTGGATAGATCAATGGCCGCTCCCCAAAGAAAAGGTCGCTGCCCTTCAAGAACTGGTCAAAGAACAACTTCAACAAGGACATATCACTCCTACAACCAGCCCCTGGAATTCTCCTGTATTTGTTATAAAAAAGAAGAGTGGAAAATGGCGACTGCTACATGACTTGAGACAAATAAACGAAGCTATGGAAGAAATGGGAGCGCTCTAACTCGACTTGCCCTCGCCAACAATGATACCCCGAAATGGGGACATAATCATAGTAGACGTAAAAGACTGCTTCTTTACTATCCCACTACATCCTATGGATGCACCGCGTTTTGCGTTTTCGGTACCAAAAATTAACCGAGGCGAGCCAATGGACAGATACCACTGGACTGTCCTGCCTCAAGGAATGAAGAATTCTCCAAACGATCTGTCAAACACATGTGGCTAAAGCCATACGTCCTGTACGACTAAAATTCCCGGAAATGTACATCTATCACTATATGGACGACATTTTACTAGCAGGCCCCACGAACACCATGGTGCGTGAAGCACTACCTGTTTTAAAATATGCATTGCAAAGCAAAGGACTGCAAATCGCACCAGAAAAAATTCAAATGGAAGCACCATGGAAATATCTTGGGTGGAAAATCTTACAACAAAGTATCCAACCTCAAAATGTGATCATTTCAGCAGACATAAAAGCCTTGAATGATGTACAAAAACTACTGGGAAACATAAATTGGATTAGAGCGCAGCGTGGTATCGATAACTACACGTTAACACCCTTATTTGAGCTACTTAAAGGAGATACCGATATTAACGCACCACGCCAATGGACGACCGAAGCAAAAAACGCACTGAGAATCATAAATGAAAAACTCTCACTGCAACAATGTCACCGACGACTTGAAAATTTACCCATACCATTATATATCTGCAACCAAAACCAACAGCCTCTAGCAATCATTGGACAATGGGAGAACAAAGGAATAGACCCTCTCATAATGTTGGAATGGGTGTTTTTGCCACATCAACCTGCGAAAACCCTGGCTACTCGTATCGAAATGTTCGCCGCCT
Source organism: Nipponia nippon (assembly GCF_047370975.1). NCBI lineage: Eukaryota > Metazoa > Chordata > Aves > Pelecaniformes > Threskiornithidae > Nipponia > Nipponia nippon. The sequence goes on along the minus strand of NW_028262352.1, from coordinate 4,180,974 downwards.
TGATAAAAAAGGGCAGAGAACGAATTGTAGAAATGGCTGGAGAAGAGCCTCATCTCATTGTCCTTCCTGTCGTAAAGGACTACTTAGATTGGTGCTTACAAAATAGTCTAGAACTTCAAATGGCCTTAGCAGGGTTTAGTGGAAGAACTGATACTCACCACCCCCCTCATAAAATGTTCACCTTTTACAGTAATGTAAAAATTGAAGAGGCGCCGCTATACCAGTGGCAACCGGTTAAGGGTCAAACGGTGTTCACCGATGGCTCAGGGAAAACAGGAAAAGCAGTCATCACATGGAAAAAAGAAGGTCAATGGCAACACAAAATAGAACAAATTGAGGGTTCGCCTCAATTAGTCGAGTTGCACGCCATTACCGTGGCTTTTAGAGAATGGCCTCTAACTCCACTAAATATTGTATCAGACTCACTATATGCTGTAGGAATTGTGCAACGCATTGAAAGGGCACAACTAAAACATATACTGAAAGAAGCCTTGTTTTTGAAGTTTAAGGAGCTATTATTCTTAATAGAACAACGAAAACATCCCTATTGTGTAATCCACATTAGAAGCCATACAAACTTACCCGGGTTCTTTACAGAAGGAAATGCATGAGCCGATTACCTAACGAACATTGCATTACATACCCCAGTACCAAACACACTTTCTCAAGCTCAATTATCGCATCAATTTTTCCACCAATCTGCCAAAGCTCTTGTGAAACAATTTGCAGTCTCTATGGGGGATGCAAAACTCGTTGTGCAAACATGTCCAGACTGTCAACAACAACCATCCCACCCATTGTTTGCGACAAACCCTAGGGGACTCTCCTCCCTTCAGCTCTGGCAAACTGACGTGACTCATGTACCCGACTTTGGTCGGCAGAGATATGTTCACGTTTCCATAGATACCTACTCCCATGCAATCTGGGCCACTGCGATGACAGGTGAAACTAGCCGGCACGTACAAAGCCACTTCCGAGCTGCCTTTGCAGCGCTTGGTATTCCAAAAGAAATAAAAACAGATAATGGCCCTGCATATGTCAGCCATGCGACACAAAAATTTTTCCACACGTGGGGTATCACTCATAAGACAGGGATACCCCATTCCCCCACAGGGCAAGCTATTATAGAACCTTAAAAACTCTATTGCAAAAACAAAAAGAGGGGGAAGCTCAGGAATCTCCCCAAAACAGATTAGGAAAAGCTATATATGTACTAAACCATTTATCGCTGCCTTTTCAACATGAAGATGTCACACCCATAGTCAAACATTTTAAAGCTATGGAGTCGGGAATGGCACATATATCACAGGAGAAGGCGATGGTAATGATGAAAAATTTAAATACTGGGTGTTGGGAAGGGCCATATCGGCTACTAACTTGGGGTCGAGGGTATGCTTGTGTCTCAACAGATGTAGGACCTAAGTGGGTACCTGCAAGGTGCGTAAGACCGGCTCTTGCATCGGATAACAGGAACGAGCAGCAGAAGACAATGAACTCCGAGAAGGCTGATGGGGAATGACCCCCACGCGAACGTGAGAGGAGTTTGTGTCCATCGTTGGAGACCAGGAGTGTCTCTTTGTCCCGTCTGTAAACGGTGTTGTGGATTTGTGATCTTTTTTTTTTTTTTAATTACTATAATAAATAAACAAGCTTTTGTGGTAGAAAAACAAAAAGGGGGAATTGTCGGAATAAATGAAGCTGTGTTTGACTTTGACGAGATGCAGCTGTGCCCTTGAGGCTTGTTACAAACAAGTTTGCGAAAACTTAGAGGCAGCAAAATAAGGATGTGATTAGATACGTTTCGCGTGCACCAACTTGAAGAACCAATAAGCAGCGTGGAAGAGACGCGTGAACGTAAGGCAGTAACCAATGAAATAAGTTTTGCTTGCTCGTGAACACTAGATCATATTATAAAAGGGATAGATTGTAAAAATAAAGGGTCTTCGCTTGTCTTCGCCTGAACTCATATGCGGAGTCCGTGTCTCATTCCCTTCAAGAAAGTTGCAAGATGACCATTAGACCAGAAGAATCCGACCTTGAAGGACATAGTATACATGATCCCAGAACTGAGTTTGCACAGAAGTAAAGGTCAGTCAGCGAACACAGTGAAGAAGACTACGAGCCTTCATCTGAAGACCCCCAAAGACCACCTGAAGACCACCACGGAAGATGATTGCGCATCCGGATTGGACATTTACATATGTTAATAAGTTCCAGGAAATCTCATGCTTATGTAGATGAATTCTTGGAAATCCTATGAATATGAAAGGAACAAGAAGACCCAAATATTACTATTGGACCGAACTGTTGCGTGAGGGGAGGGGAACTTAAACTGTACAGGTATAATTGCCCAGGGATTTCTTTGTTCGGGGTCCCTCTCCAGAGGCACCCAGCTCAAGCTGCTCTTCACCGCTGTACCACTCAATAAATTTGCCTGGCGTACATCATGTTGGAGACTCTGCTTCGGGGAAACCTAGGGTTGAGCCTGAGGGGAGAGAAAGTGCCCGAGGGTGAGTGTGTGTGTGAGCGAGGAGTCGAAAAGGGGCACCCGTCAGCTCAATGGAGCTGCCCTCTGTGAAGGGACTCCGGTCCTAGCAGTTAAAGTCTCGGGTGGTGTGCGTGCAACTCCCTGAACGGTGTGTGAATGCTTGGGCAGCTGCTGCTCCTTTAACAGAAAAAATGCATGCCAGTGCCTTAACAATTACTGTAGAGTGACTGATACCTTCATAAAAGCCTCCTTTCATGTGTTAGTTAAGATAAGACACAGGACTTAATGCTGATGTGACCAAAATGTGGGCATATGGTTCCTTTCCATTGATTTTGCTAGAGATTAGTGACCCCATAGCAGAGGTGTGAATGGACAGCTTGAACAAATAACTGTTTAAATCACTATAACAAAATTCAAATTTGAAAACAATTTTGTGCCATAGCTTTCAGGCTTGACTAGTTCAATGTTTTTGCTTCTTCCTTTATTGCCTTCTAAAATGTATGAATACTCTGACTATGGCCCCTATAGTTACCTAAATCATTAAATATGACTTCTTTGGTTTGTCTTGTCTTTTTGAAGTTCTTTGCACTATTTTTCTTCTCTATTTTAGATTTTTTTCCTGATTTTTTCTGACAGAAGGAATGAGATCAAGTAAAAATTTTCCAATCCATTTACATGATTTGGATGAATGTGCATCATTTTCAGTTGTTACAAGCATTTGCATGTCTGTCTCACTGAAAAAAAATTAGTCGAGTTCATTGAAACTTAAGTGGTGTGGGTTTCCTCCCCACTCCCACCTTTCAAAACTGTACCAGACATTGTTACCCTTTTGTGCGCTACTGACTAGTCTGGAAGAAGAGTCTCACTTTGTGACTTAGTTTACAGACTACTCTCATACTCTTTTGATCTTATTTTGCATTCTCAATATGTAGCTGTGACAAATGAATGTTTCTCTCTTTTTTCCCCTTGGGTATCTTTCCTCTGGAGATTGTGCAATCCCTGTTCTAATCTGGTTTGGTTACTTGGAAGGTTGTCTGCACATTTTGCTTGCAGCTCATTGGCAATTCAACCACATTCAGAATTTGCTATCTTCATTGAGATGTGGAGTATCTTCCTATCTAGGTGTTACAGTAAAATAGTTGGAGTCATAGGTGACATTCATTCCTCAGAGCTGGTATCAAAGCTTTTATCTCTTGGGCAATAGGAGGAGGAGTACTTGTAGTTAGGGATTCTTGTTCACTCCTTTCTTGGGCAGAGGGAGAGAGGAGCCACAGACAGTTGTTGCCCATGCTTTCTGTGAATACAAGGAATGTATTCTGCTACTAATACAAATGCTTTCATTACTAGAAAAGCTGATTAATTTGCTACCCACTTTAAAATGTGTACTGACACCTTTCAATTACGTAAGCTGTGCAGATATGCCTGTGTGGTTTCTATGATGTCATAAATCATTATTGAATAAAATACACAAATATGAAAGAACAGCCCTAGAACAATTCTTCATTATCTTGGTTGTGTTTGTTTCATTACTGCATGAAGAGTCTTAAGAGGCCTTTTTTTTAATCAAATTGATAAAAGTGATGTTTGAAGTACAAATAAATAATATGCCTGAATTATTAGTTGTGCTGCAGATAATGATTTGATTGCTATAACCTGAGTCTTATCTGTTGAGTGCTACTTGTATCTGTCTAATCCAGCGTTTTGCACCAGGAGGTGCTGGTTTGTTACGATCCAAGTAAGGAAGGCACTTAGGCTTTGTAAAATAGGCTCCGGGAAACCTTATTGCAGCTTTTCAATATATAAAGGGGGCTTCTAAGAAAGATGGAGAGAGACTTTTTACCAAGGCCTGTAGTGACAGGACAAGGGGCAAGGCTTTTAAACTGAAAGACAATAGATTTAGATTGGACATAAGGAAGAAATTCTTTACAATGAGGGTGGTGAGACACTGGAACAGGTTGCCCAGAGAAGTTGGAAGGTTGCCCCATCATTGGAAGTGTTCAAGGTCAGGTTGGATGGGGCTTTTAGCAACCTGATCTAGTGGAAGGTGTCTCTGCCCATGGCAGGGGTATTGGAACTAGATGATCTTTAAAGGTCCCTTCCAACCCAAACCATTTTATGATTCTATGATTCTAAGTATCTCTTAAAATGCTATTTATTGGAGCTACCTATTGGAGCTATTCATTGGAGGTAAAGAAAAAGAGGATAGTATAGATAATCTTATGTCCCTTCAGATGCTGGGAACCCCGAGTTGCATGGTATCAAACCAGCCTCCAGTCAGGGCACAACATACCATACTGATCCTGTCTTTAGAAGAGTTACCCCATTTTGGTTATTCGAGCTCTTATAGGATTTTCTTGTACCACGGGTACCTTGGTGTACCCCAGGGATCAATATTGGGTTGGATCCTGTTTAACATCTTCATTAATGATCTGGATGATGGGGCAGAGTATACCCTCAGCAAGTTTGCAGATGACATAAAACTAGGAGGAGTGGCTGATATGCCAGAGGGTCGTGCTGCCATCCAGAGGAACCTGGACAGACTGGAGAAATGGGCTGACAGGAACTTCATGAAGTTCAACAAGGGGAAGGGCAAAGCCCTGCACCTGGGGAGGAACAACCCCAGGCACCAGTACATGCTGAGGGCCACCCAGCTGGAAAGAAGCTTGGCAGAAAAGGACCTGGGGGTCCTGGTGGACACCAAGTTGGACACGAGCCAGCAACGTGCCCTTGCCACAGAGAGGGCAAAAGGTATCCTGGGCTGCATTAGGAGCATTGCCAGCAGGTGGAGGGAGGTGATCCTTCCCCTCTACTCAGCCCTGGTGAGGCCACACCTGGAGTCCTGTGTCTAGTTCTGGGCTCCTTAGTACGAGAGAGACATGGAGCTACTGGAGAGAGTCCAATGAAGGGCCATGAAGACGTTTAAGGGACTGGAGCATCTCTCCTATGAGGAAAGGCTGAGAGAGCTGGGACTGTTCAGCCTGGAGAAGAGAAGGCTCAGGGAGGATCTCATCAATGTATATAAATACCTGAAAGGAGGGTGCCAAGAAGACAGAGCCAGGCTCTTTTCAGTGGTGCCCAGTAACAGGACAAGAGGCAATGGGCACAAACGGAAACACAGGAGGTTCCGTCTGAACATGAGGAAACTGTGAGGGTGACTGAGCACTGGAACAGGTTGCCCAGCGGGGTTGTGGAGTCTCCCTCCTTGGAGAAATTAAAGAGTCGTCTGGACATGATCCTGGGCAACTGGCTCTAGGTGACCATGCTTGAGCAGGGGGGTTGGACCAGATGACCTCCAGAGGTCCCTTCCAACCTCAATCATTCTGCGATTCTTACAAGGAAACAACTCTATTCATCATTTCTACTGTCAAACAAAAAGGATGTGGACATGAAAACTTGCTGCTGCAATTTTAGATAAAGGCAAGGACACGCAGGGGGTATAATCACCAGTGCCAAGTGGGAGCTGCCTACAGGCTCCTCTGTTACAATGAGCTGGTCAGGTTTATCCTGCGGCCAAGGGATATGCACAGCACAGCACAGGTATGGGCCTACTCAGGTTAACTGTTGTGTATCACTAACGCCTCATTTTACAGTAGTCTTCCGGTCAGGATTGCTACATCCAGTATCTTATTAGAGAAAGATTCTCTATATCTCAAATTATTCTGCAGGGGAAAAAAATAATCTACTTTTAAGGTAAATCACTATTTGCATTTTATCTGGCCTTCTGTACTGTGAGTCTAAAAACAATCACAAGTGGTGTTACTTTTTTCTTTATCATTATCTAGAGGTATAAATATGTAGTAAAGATAAGGGCTGGCGACCGGAAGATCACGCGATGTACGGAAAGAGTTAAGGGTTAACCCTCCCTTGTCTCCACCCCTTATAACATAACACGCCTACTGCTGAGAGTATAAAAGTAAACTACTGCGCAATAAACGAGGAAGCTGAACACCCACACTGTGTGTGCTGACTGTTCCTTCCCCAGCCCGGGTCGGCTGGAGATCCGCCGGTATAACCTTGATATGTAACGAACGCTACATAAATACTCCTGAACAATCTTACTCTTTCCTTGATTCTGTAATTTTCTATGTTTAGTATAAAAATCGGAATATGACAGCTCTCTCTCCATATTTGACTTGTACACAAACATTGTTGTTTTCCAAGTACTTTTTTTTGGTGTTTTACTGTAACCAATAATGAATGTTGAATCCCCAGACTGTTTTGCTGATGTTCAGTTGTGAGACACTTCATTTGATCAGTGTTGTATACATTGACTGCATATGGACAATACAGGTGGACATAGAAAATCTGTTGGGGAATCCACTGTATGTGGTGGTTTTTAACATGTAGAAAGAAGTGTATATGTTTTTTCTTAAAAAATATCTGACTTAAAAGGTTTCACTGTGTGATAATCCTTGAAATGCTGGCTGAATTTTGCAGTCGCACTAGCTTCAGGATTTGCTGTACCGGGTTCAGAATGAGAAATGTTCCTGTGACATAATGTAGAAACTTGAGATGCCTATGAGCTAGAGTATCTTAGTGCACCTGTTTGAAACTTTTTTTTTAACTTGGAACATACATACTGCTGAATGAAATTGAATTTATGGAGGCATAGGCTGTTATGGTACATTGTGGAAGATGAGGTTTTGTAAACTCTCAGATACTTCTGTCCTGTTGTTTCAAAAGTGTCTCTAATTTCATTCTGCCTGTGAAATGACTTGCAACTATTTGCGCTGCCAAACTTCTCTGTTCTTCGTGGCTGATACTAAGAGGAAGGACAGAAGCAACTTCTGTGCTGAGGCACTTTGCATGACAAACAATGAATGTCAGTTTTGAAAGACACTGTAACAGTGAATGCACAATAGACAACCTGAAGTAGTCTAAAAACCCATTATCTTTGATGCAGCATTTGATAGTAATATTTACTGTATTTTTATGGGGGTGAGGGAAGAGTTTCCTGACCTTGATTGCTCTTAAGAATGCTTTTTATCTTATTTTGTTGTTATTGCTTACGTGTCTTCTAAACTTGTCTAACCTGTAAACTGTGCGCCTCCCTCTTCTGTTTGACTAGTAGCAGCTTCATCCTTTCCTTATTTATTTAAAGCCATGATAACCAGCACACTAAAATGGCATCAAGTAAAGTTAGTTTGAATAATGACTGATGGTGCAAAGTTCTCCTCTATAATAAAATGAAGCTCATAAAGGATCGGCTCCAAATTGCAATGATGCCCTGCCTTCAAGCATTTGCTCTGATTTTAAGGCTTTCCCATGTATTCTTGCTCAACACGTAGCAAAACAAGTTTTTGTGAGTTGCTTGAGTGTTTCTCTGTATGTAATGTATTAGATATTCAAGCTTCAGTAATAGTTTCCTTTAATAAAAATAAAAATAAAAATAAAAATAAATAAAAATAAAAATAAATAAAAATAAAAATAAAAATAAAAATAAAAATAAAAATAAAAATAAAAATAAAAATAAAAATAAAAATAAAAAGCAAGCAAGTTTTGGAGAATTGATTTGCTTTGTTGAAAAGTACTGTTGATTACAGAGACATTTAGGATAGTTACAGCATGTGAACCATTAATACAAACATACTTCTGTTTATTAAGTGCTTTATTTATACAAGAGTGATTTTTACCTTGATCACATTTAGCTATTTGCAGGGAAGGGGGGAATAGCTTAGGTGTTGCAATATAGTATTGTGAAATTACTGGCTAGTAGAAAATGATGAGCAAGTCTGCATATGGCTCTCACATCAGACTTTGGACATTGTTAAGCTGAAATCCTGTGGTTCTTGACCACAACCAGTATTCTTATCGTATAAGAGGCTCAATTAGGAATGGGTCTACCAACCTTTCAAAGTCAGAAGGAAAATAACTCAAGATCAGACAGTGGCATGGCTGTGCTGTTTACAAATGGCCATCTGAGCCTCCACAGCTTTGCAACTCAAGTTGTTATGTTAGAGCCTATATCTAGCTTGTGTTCTCTGCATGAAGGCTCTTAAGGGGAAAGATAACTGGATCTCTGCTTCTAAATAAGGGTAGTTGCTGAAGTACCTCTTGAGTTTCCTTGTTTCTCAGTCCTTGGAATTGTGGGGCATTCTTCCAGAGTGGGTTCTCTTTTCAGAGGTGCCAATCTAAGGCTGGCTTGTTCTCCCCGAAATTTCTGCCTAGGCTGAAAACCTTTCCAAGATTTAGGGTGCCAAAGATGCACTAGCTGTGTGGTGTTCCTGATGGCTAGTGCTGAATCACTTTGATCAGAGTCCTGTGAGAAAGGAACAGGCTGGTAAAGCTGAAACCCATCATTTTTTGAGAAAGATGTCTTTTAGGCAGTCTGGCTGCATTAATTGAAGTGACTTCTCTCAACTAAAAGGAGAGTACTTTTGGGAAACAGGACCAAGCTTTGAAAGCTCTCAGCTGTTTATTGTGCCTGGTTCTCAAACTTTTTCAGTTTTCTTCTATACCATACAAAATATGTAATGCTCAACGGTATCATAAACCTTGTAACAGCCCCTCTCTATTAGGTAGCCACCAGCATTCCTACCAGCTCCATTTTTGTCCAAAAGCAGAAGCGTGAACAAATCACCACTTCCTATAACTCTCAAATCCAAACTTCCTGTCAGTCCTGAGGGCACTAATAGGCCTTAATGGCCCTGACCATCCTCACTTGGGGCCTCCACCTGCACCTTCTGCCCACGGGCTCCATTTCAGCTCAGGCTTGTGCCTTCAGTCCCTGCCAGAGCTATGTTGTAGGAGTGCTGGTCTCCAGCAGTACATCTGCCTAGACATGGTCCCTGTTGATATGGACCCCAACCCGTAGACTGACTTTCCAGCTTGACTTTGGTCCTGCCTTGTCACTATGGACCTGCCTGGTGATCAATGGGCTGTGTCTGACCCTGTTTACCCTCACCAGACCTGATCCTGACCTTCAGACTGACTTCCTGGCTTGACCTCAGAACTGCCTCATCACCATGACCTTGCCTGGTCATCCATCTCTGGCTCTGTCCCACTCATCTTGCATGGGGACTGTGGGACTGGGCCCTGGTTGGTGAGGCCCATGTGATCCCTCTTGGATCCTGTCCCTTAGGGAGCAGCTATCTCTTACTACTCCCTGACATTTTCTGGGCCTTTGGGTGCGACATTGAAGCTCCTTCTTTCAGGATAGCTGTTCAAAACCAAAACTGGAGACAGCAGTCCAAATTTGTCTTAGCTCCTGCAACAATGCATGTGCAGCTAGTAGGTGGGTGGTAGTCTGCCTACATGCTTTTTTGGGTTCTTTTAAGTTGGTGTCGTGGTTTAACCCCAGCCAGCAACTAAGCACCACGCAGCCGCTCACTCACTCCCCCCACCCCAGTGGGATGGGGGAGAGAATCGGAAGGGGGAAAGTCAGAAAACTCGTGAGTTGAGATAAGAACAGTTTAATAACTGAAATCAAATAAAATAGAATAGTAGTAATAGTAGTAGTAGTAGTAGTAGTAATAATAATAATACAATAATAATATACAAAGCAAGTGATACACTATACAATTGCTCACCACCCACCGACCGATGCCCTGAGCAGTGATCGCTGCCCCCCGGCCAACTCCCCCAGTTTACATACTGAGCATGACGTCATACAATATGGAATAGCCCTTTGGCCAGTCTGGGTCAGCTGTCCTGGCTACGCCCCCTCCCAGCTTCTCGCTGGCAGGGCAGGGGAAGCTGAAAAGTCCTTGACCAGTATAAACACTACTTAGCAACAACTAAACCATCAGTGTGTTATCAACATTATTCTCATCCTAAATCCAAAACACAGCACTATACCAGCTACTAGGAAGAAAATTAACTCTATCCCAGCTGAAACCAGGACAGTTGGCTTTCTGTGTACTTTCTTATTCTGCCTCATTAAATTAAATAGTATAGAAAAGGCCTCTAATAAATCTTTCCTAAATCTCCCTTTTCTCCCTTTTTCTTGTGGGTTAACTTCGGTAGGTAGCTAAGCCCCACACAGTCACTTGCTCCCTCCTCCCCACTGGGATGGGGGAGAGAATCAGAAGAGTAAAAGTGAGAAAACTCATGGGTCAAGATAAAGACAGTTTAATATGTAAAGCAAAAGCTGCGCATATAAGCAAAGCAAAATAAGGAGTTCATTCTCTACTTCCCATCGGCAGGCAGATGTTTAGCCATCTCCAGGAAAGCAGGTCTCCATCACGCGTAATGGTTACTTGGGAAGACAAATGCCATAACTCTGAACATCCTCCCTTCCTCCTCCTTTTCTGCAGTTTTTATTGCTGAGCATGACATCATATGGTATGGAATATCCCTTTGGTAAGTTGAGGTCAGCTGTCCCAGCTGTATCCCCTCCCAACATCTTGCCCACCCCCAGCCTACTCACTGGTGGGGCAGTATGAGAAACAGAGAAGGCCTTGATGCTGTGCAAACACTGTTCAGCAATGGCTAAAATATTGATGTGTTATCAACACTGTTTTGGTCACAAATCCAAAACATAGCACCATACTAGCTACTATGAAGAAAATTAACTCTATCCCAGTCCAAAACAGTACACCCTTTCAGGAACAATTTTAAAAATTAGACTGAGTAGAATGAGAATAAATTAAAAAATTGCGCGAACTCAGAAATAATTTAGCATTTGCTGTTAAAGTGAATTTCTTTGAATTCTGAAAGCAATAATCCTGGCAAACATCTCATGCACAGACTGAATTAATAACAACAAAACAAAACTGGGTAGCTCCTAATTTTCTGGTTTTGTTCTTGATAAACCTCTCCTGACCATTTCTGGCAGCTTTTTTTTTTTCCCCTCTAGTGTAAAATTCATGACATAAATGAAAGCCACAGGGCCTAATAAAACACAACTGAGGATTCTGTCCATAATAATAGTAATAATAACAATAATAATAATATTTTTTTAGGCTACTGTTACAAGATACATAGTATTATAATCAAAATACCTGTTACTGAGACAAAGTGGACAATACTGGTTGGTAACTTACATTTGATTAAAACAGTTTCTTAATTTAGTGGTATGTATGGCAGAATACTGTAACTTAAATTGACAATAGTGATAACCTTGTTTACGAGGATATGCCAAATCCTACTGTTCAGTGGTAGCCAATCTGTTTAAGAATTGAGAGTAAGGCATACTGCAGTTGGCAGTCTTGGAAAAATTATCTTAATCCTGCTGCCACTAAATACTGTGGAATTGTTACCATGGGCTTAAATGCTGTGGTGGGTTGACCTTGGCTGGTCTCCAGATGCTGACCAAGCTGCTCTATCACTCCCCATTTGCAACAGGGGAAGAAAATATGACAAAAAGCTCACGGGTCGAGATAAGGACACGGAGATTACTTACCGATTAACCTCACGGGCAAAACAGCCTCGACTTAGGGAAATTAATTTAATTTATTGCCAATTAAACAGAGCAGGATAATGATAAATAAAAACTAAATCTTAAAACACCTTCCCCACACCCTTCCCTTCTTCCCAGGCTCAACTTCACTCCCCATTTCTCTACCTCCTCCCACCGAGTGGCAGAGGGGAATGGGGAATGGGGGTTGCGGTCGGTTCATAACACTTCGTCTCTGCTGCTCCTTCCTCCTCACGCTCTTGCCATGCTCCAGCGTAGGGTCCCACCCACAGGAGACAGTTCTTCAAGAATTGCTTCAATGTGGGTCCTTCCCACGGGCTGCAGTCCTTCAGGAATGGACTGCTCCAGCGTGGGTCTCCCCACAGGATCACAGGTCCTGCCAGAAAACCTGCTTCTGCGTGGGCTCCTTTCCACGGGCCACAGGTCCTGCCAGGAGCCTGCTCCAGTGTGGGCTCTCCATGGCCCGCAGCTTCCTTCAGGGCACATCCACCTGCTCCGGTGTGGGGGTCCTCCACGGGCTGCAGGGTGGATATCTGCTCCACTGTGGACCTCCATGGGCTGCAGGGGGACAACCTGCATCACCATGGTCTTTTCCACGGGCTGCAGGGGAATTTCTGCTCCGGCGCCTGGAGCACCTCCTCCTCCTTCTTCACTGACCTTGGTGTCTGCATAGTTGTTTCTCTCACATATTCACACTCCTCTCTCCCAGCTGCTGTTGTGCAGCAGGTTTTTTCCCCCCTTAAATATGTTATCACAGAGGTGCTAGCACTGTTGCTGACTGGCTCAGCCTTGGCCAGTGGCGGGTTCACAGAATCATAGAATCATAGAATGGCTTGGGCTGGAAGGGACCTTAAAGATCATCTAACTCCAGCCCCCCTGCCATGGGCAGGGACGCCACCCACTAGACCAGGTTGCTCAGGGCCCCGTCCAACCTGGCTTTGAACACTACTCTCATTACTTTGAACAACCTCTCTGGGCAACCTGTTCCAGTGCCTCACCACCCTCTGAGTAAAGAATTTTTTCCTAACATCTAATCTAAATCTCCCCTCTTTCAGTTTAAAACCGTTCCCCCTTGTCCTATCGCTATCTGCCCTTATAAAGAGTCTCTCCCCCTCTTTTATGTAAGCCCCCTTTAAGTACTGGAAGGCCACTATAAGGTCTCCCCAGAGCCTTCTCTTCTCCAGGCTGAACAACCCCAACTCTCTCAGCCTGTCTTCATAGCAGAGGTGCTCCAGCCCTCTGATCACCTTTGTGGCCCTCCTCTGGATCCGTTCTAAAAGGTCCACATCTTTCTTGTGCTGAGGGCTCCAGAGCTGGATGCAGTACTCCAGGTGGGGTCTCACGAGGACAGAGAAGAGGGGCAGAATCCCCTCCCTCGACCTGCTGGCCACACCTCTTCTGATGCAGCCCAGGATACGGTTGGCTTTCTGGGCTGCTAGTGCACATTGCTGGCTCCTATCCAGCTTTTCGTCCACCAGGACCCCCAAGTCCTTCTCTGTGTGGCTGCTCTCAATGAGTTCTTCTCCCAGTCTGTACTCATGTCTGGGATTCCCTCGACCCAGGTGCAGGACCTTACACTTGGACTTGTTGAACCTCATTCGGTTCATATGGGCCCACTTCTCAAGCTTGTCCAGGTCCCCCTGGATGGCATCCCGTCCTTCAGGTGTGTCAACCGCACCACTCAGCTTCGTGTCATCCGCAAACTTGCTGAGGGTGCACTCTATCCCACTGTCTATGTCACTGATAAAGATATTGAAAAGCACCGGTCCCAAGACAGAGCCCTGAGGGACACCACTCGTCACCAGTCTCCACCTGGACATAGAGCCATTGTCCGCAATCTTGGACCGGTTCATCTTGGAGCCAGCTGAAACTGGCTCTGTCAGACATGGCAGCAGCTTCTGATGTCTTGTCACAGAAGCTACCCCTATAGCCCCCCACTCTGCTCCGCTACTGAGAACCTTGCCACGAAAACCCAACACAAATGCTAGGAGGACTGGATTGCAACTCTGTCTTAAACACTTATGAGTAAAAGGTGATGCGCTTTGTGCTTATTTATGTACTTTTGTTTATAGTACAGCATTTAGAAATCTATTAATAATTAATTTAACCTCAAGATTAATTCAACCTCAAGCTGACTGACAGAAGTAACTCGAGATGAAGGAGACTGGACTCTTGTCTCTGCTCGGGGCAGAAGGAAGAACCTTCCCCCTTCCTCTGAAGTGCCCCTACGTAACAGAGACGATGCTCTAGAGTTGGAGAACAAAGAGCACATGAGTAACGGACAGGATCCAGGAAAAGATGACTATGCAAAGTTGATCCAACCATCCACCTGCATTAGAATCAGTGCCACCAGAAAAGCACATAAAGTATTAGTAAACGGAGACTCCTTACTGAGAGGCATGGAAGCACCCATTAGCCATCCAGACAATTTCTCTAGAGAAGTTTGCTGCCTACCAGGAGCTCGCATTCGTGACATCACTGAGAGGCTGCTGAGCCTGGTGAACCCTACCATGTTAAAAGGATCTGGAGCACAAGTGGTGTTCTCCTCTATCCTCCCAGTCAGAGGAAGGGGTTCAGGAAGGAGAAGATTAATTGAACAGGTGAATGCCTGGCTGCGTGGCTGGTGCCATACTCAAGGTTTTGGCTTCTGTGATCATGGATCTGCCTTTGAGAAGCTGGGTCTGTTGGGAGCTGATGGGATTCACCTGACCAAACGGGGCAAGAGGGCCTTCACCAACAAGCTGGCCAGACTTACAAGGAGGGCTTTAAACTAGATTTAGTGTGGGGGAAGGGGATGGAGTTTTGAGCACCAGACGGGAGCTGCTGAGGAACCAACAGGGAAACACCTGTGAAAAGCCTCAAAGGAATTAGGGTGTGTTCCTCTGAAAAGGTGACAGGGTGGATAGCCCAGCTGAAGTGCCTCTATACCAATGCACACAGCAGGGGTAACAAAGAGGAGGAGCTGGAAGCCACTGTGCAGCTAGAAAGCTATGATGTAATAGCTGTTGCTGAAATGTGATGGGGCAACTGGATCGCTGCAATAGATGGCTATAGGCTGCTCAGAAGGGACAGGCAAGGAAGGAGGAGCGGGGGGGGGGGGGGAGTTGCCCTCTATGTAAAAAAGAAAAAAAAAAAATGAATTGACTGTACAGAGCTGCATTTGGAAACAGTGATGCCCCCTCCCTGGAAATGTTCAAGGTCAGGTTAGATGAGGCTTTGAGCAACCTGGTCAGTGAAAGGTGTGTCTGCCTGTGGCAGGGGGTTGGAACTAGATGATCTTTAAGGTCCCTTCCAACCCAAACCATTCTATGATTCTGCAAGATTTGGTTATTAAATTTTTCTGGCAGGGAATAAAAATATGATCACAGAGAGATAAGAGCTCAGTTCAGTTAATTCCTGCAGTAGGTGATGCTAAAATTAGGTGCCTGCCATTTATCTATGAGGAGCTCATCGATCATTGACACAGGACAGTTATTCTATACGACGTTCTAATGCAGAATGAGAGTGTGGGTCTACAAAATGGAAAAATGCAGAAGCCACCTCAAACTAATAAGTTTACTTTCAACAATGTATTGATCTGCCTTATTTAATTTATTTCATATTTTCTGATATTATGAGTATGAGAGTCAAACTTTGGTGAACAAAATTAATTTAATTTGAATATCCTTAATGTAATTATGTATTATGGCATTTCAGTCTTACAAAGGTGGGGGTTTATAAGCTTACAAGGTCACAAAGGCAAATTCCCGCTCTTGTGAAAACCAAGACTTGCAAAACTGACTGAATTCCCACTAGGCGTACCTGAGAGATGGAGGGAGCATCCTGTCAACAAGGTCTATGGCAATACCATGGTGGAAAAGCCCATTCATAATCCCTCAATGGCTCTTAGTGTGTTTCAGGTCTCCTAATAGCCTCTAGCTAGCAAACACTGCTGCAAGGTGGGAGAAAGCTGTGCAGCTTTTTGTGGGAGTGAGATTTCTATAGTAGGGTTTCCCATTCTCTGCCCTCAACTCCAGCACCTATTTCTGCTGCTGCTCGCAGTGGTTCACAAGTGGTATTGTTGCCTGAGTGGTTGGTCTAAGTATCCCTTTCAGCCTGGGGCTCTGCAGACTTGAGGGAGCAACAGGGTAGCAATTTCCTTCCTCAATAACCATGCATAAGGGTTTCCTTTGTGGACACAAAGAGCAGTACCACGCTGTAAAATCCGCTGGCTTTGTGTCCCTGGCTCTCATGTGAATTGGGGGCAGCGCAATCCCTGCTCAGAGTGACGGCCGAGCTCCAACTCCCCTGACAGGCTTAGAGGGATCAACGCAAGAGGGCTAAGGTGCTGTGACAGGGCAGTTATGCAAATGAAGGAAAAGAGGAACCAACATCACGAAAGGAAGAAAATGATGAAAACTCGCATCATGTTCCAAAGCTGTGACCTTATTGGTAGGTCAATCGGAAAGGCTCTGCCTCCATGCAGAAAGAGGCCAATCAATGAGTGTGGTGGTGTTATCACAAGAATTGCACTGAAGCCAGCACTATCATCTTGGAGTTGAGAGAGGTGGTCTTGTTTATATTAATCTTGAAGGGTCACTGAGTGGGGGAGGAAGGGAGTGGATACTGGGAAGTAAATTAGCGGTGTTTGTGACTTCGTCGTCTTGGCGATTCAGCGCAGGTGCCACTGGAGGAGAGACAGGTGGGAGAAAGGATGGTGCAGTCATATTCTGCCTACTGTTGCCAGAACTGATATGATAAAAAAAACCTATATCCTTCCACAAGTGAGTGCAGGCGGGCAGGCGGGTGCGTGCTCTGTGAAAGCTGGAGCACATGTCCAAGGGGAGGGGGGTATGTGGTATATCAACAAGAGGGGAGTGGGAGGTTAAGAATTGTCAACTGAGTGTGTGCAGAGTGCGTGGGGTACATGTTAGAGGGAGTGCTAAGGAGATGGGGGAGATAAGGTCGACTGTGAAGGGCATAGCGTGGGGGAGATAAGGTCGACTGTGAAGGGCATAGCGTGGGGGAGAGGAGGAGTAGTGGGTACATGCTCTGTGTGCTGAGGATGTCCTCAGTGCCTTACAGAGGCATTTTGCTAGGCTGCTCTTCGCTTGTTATATGCTTGGCGCTGTGTATCTCCCCAGAAGAGAAATAGTCTTTCCTGGCTTTCCTGCATGTGCTGCTATATAGGGTCTTAGTTTGGAACTTTTCTCTGAAGCACTTTCTGTCTTGTGTGCCTGGTGCTGTGCAAATCCCCAATGAGAAGTAGTCTCCCTCCCCTAAGTCTATGCTTCATCCTGTCTGCCTGCCTGGTGCTATGCAATCTGTGTGTTGGGAGACAACTGCCTTTCTTGTCCCGGTTGTTATCAGTCAAGGCTGCCACTGCCTAGCCTTGCTTCTTGTGGGCTCTTGCAGGTGTGTCTGAGCCCTAAGTTTTGGAAGTTTCCCATGAATCTGCTATTGAAAGCTTTGCTATCTAAGCTAATGTCACTGATGCTTGCTCTTTGAGAAGATCAGTGATGGCACAGTTGTTGGGTTTTTTTGATAATACGAAAACCTGCCTTTTCAGAGAGCCAAAAGAGCTGGTCTGTGCATTTGTGTTTACCATTAAATTTGTTTTTACACAAGGGACTGGCTCTATAGCTTTTTCTATTGATAACTAATCTAAGTAATGGTGCAGTAAGTCACAACATCAAAGGTATTTTGGTGTGCTTAGCTACAATACTGAACCATGTTAAAAAACTTTTAAGAAAACCTAAGACCCAATCTTTGCAAGAAATGAGAAGCTGCTATTAAAAGGGAAAACTTCAAGCCTACCAAGTATAGTAGTATTTGTTCAGAACACTTTACTACTGATTACTTTAAAAGAGAATGCAACAACAAAGTCCTGAAAGAAAATGCTGTGCCCACAGTATTCTGTTATACTGAGCCCAGTGAAAAGGTAAACCTGAAATTCTCTCAGTCCAAGAAACTTGAATATGTATAAGTTGCCTGTATATTTGTATTGCAGGGTTTGAAGGAGAGGAGCAATGCAGAGAAGAGGCAGATTGTAGGTATATCGTCTGAACATATGTGCTCAGAAGCACTTGGAGAGCTGTGGAAGAGAGAGATGAGGTAGCTAAGCAGGTTAATCAGCTGTTTTCAGGAGTGTTTTGGGAGGAAGTGAAAGGCTGGTTGCCTGATGCTCGAGAGAATGTGAATGCATCTCTGCAATGTTTTAATGCTCTTGTCTGACCTGTTTTTGCACAAAAATTATGGAAGTGTAACTTCTGTTTAAAAACCTTCTGCTAAAATAGATGTAATAGCAACAAAGTAAAGAATTACTGCTGTATAGTTTAAATAAGTTCAACTATATTTCTTATGCCTTTAAGGAGCTCTCAGTAATATTTACAAACTGCATTTTACTCTCTCAGGCTGACTGGTAGCTACTACTGATATTCAAGGTCTTACATACCTTAGTTCTGAGATTTAAGAGTCTTCTCTGAAGGACTCTAGCCAGGACTCTGGCCTCTGGTATAACAGAGATAAGGTGAGATGCAAACAGAAAAGCAACACAGTAGTTAGTTGCACATGCTGTCTCTCTGTTCTTAAACCATCTCTGCCTTGTCTGTAACAGTAACCTTGTGTTCCCATGAGACTTGTCTGTTACTGCCTCCAAACATCTGATGTTCCCCTGTGAGAAGTGTTCTCTTTGCTGTGCTACTAAGCAATTTGGCATAAGAGGACAATGGGTTATTAGTTCATCCTTCTTGACATAATAATCACAAGGTGAGAATTAAGAAGATGGATTCATAGTTTCTATAAAAGGTATACAGTTGTAAGTCTTTTCCCTCCCTTTGTAGTAGGGGAAGGAGTAAAAGAAAGAATGGGGATTATAGATCTGGGGAATGACAGAAAGCAGTGAGGTGGAGTACATAGAAGATGACTGGGATTCCTGCTTGACTGGTTTTTGGTTTTATATATAACACTGGAAATGATACAACAATAAAGAGGGAATGTAACTGGAGAATGAAAGGCAGCCAATAAGAGAGAAAAGAATAAAGGTACAAGGTATGTAAGGAAAGATAAATAATTTCCAGGTAAATACAGTTCAATTTTGTGTTGATTATATTTCCCCAATAGCTCTACCGCATGCATTTTCTATGTCACCTTAAAGAATCTTTCCAATCTAAAAGATGGATGGGGGTATAGAGTTATCTATGAAAACTGGATTGATACATCAGGATCAATAGCAAGCCATGCTCCCCCACTTCACTACTATGGCTTGATCTGCTAAAACACAAAAGGGTGCCTCTTAATTATGGAGAAAGATTTAATGATATGCAACCTTGTCTCACAGTAGTTCTTGGTGAACTGACACGTAAGTTCAAGGAATTATTTAATAATGGTAGCTGCTGGTAATTATTGCTGGTTTTGTGAGACTGGGTTGAGACTGAGAGAGAGAGATATATATGAAATGACTTTTAAAAAATCTTCTACCATTATGTAATTTGAAATTATTTTTGCGGGTTTATCTTTTAGGAGAACCATTTATTGTCTGTAAGAAATATATCACTGACACATCATGAGTGAATTTAAGTAATCTGCTCTGTTGCGATAATTAGACCTTTATAAAGATATCATTTGCTATATGAGCTGGAAATAGATGTCTTTGTGTGAGGCCAGCTGTCTGGCAACTATCAGATTTTTGCATACATTTCCAGAAAGGATGAATTTTTCCTGTGTGAATCACACCCTTGTCTTGTAATCCTCCTTGTAGAGGAGTTTGAAGAGTGATAGCTAATATAGTGAAAATGTTTAGAATCTTCAAATGTTAATCTGATGGGTACACTGACAGAATAACAGTGGTTCATTATAGTTGAGAGACATGACTGATAGTTGTCTGTTTTTGTACTAGTAATGCAATTAGTGACACTTGTGAAACTTCCAGTAGATGCAGAGAGCAACTGAATAGTCAGTTTGGTTACTGGTGAAATATTGTAGTCGGTGCAGGAGTGATATCTTAACCCTCAATTTAAAGTAAGATATTAGGTTGTTTACATACTATGTCTTATCAACTGACAGATAAGTTAAAGATGGCTTTAATGTCTCAGGAGTTGCTGACAGTCCTCAGATTCTGTAATATAAATAGAACAATCAACACTGAGAATTTCCTATGCTTTTATGGATAGTAATACTAGTGAAGATAGTGAAAGAAGTATTGAAGCCAAATTTCTAAGAGTTTCTTAGGTTTTCTTTTCAACAGTCACTGTGCATGCTCTTTTGTTTGTTTTTTGACCCTCATGTGGACAGAAGTGTTTCTGAATGAACCCTATGTTCCTTTGAGGCAAAAAGGATCTAAATTCCTTTCTGACCATTACTTGTATCATAGGACATTTGTACTGTTTTGAACCAGGCAAGTTCTCTGAACCTATTCAGCATGTAGCATGTGGTGGGTTAACCTTGGCTAGCTGTCAAGTGCCCACCAAACCACTGTCTCGCTCCCCCTCCTCAACAGGACAGGGGGAGAAAATAAGATGCGCTTCGGTCACAACAACCCCATGCAACGCTACAGGCTTAGGGAGGAGTGGCTGGAGAGCTGCCTGGCAGAAAAGGACCTGGGGGTGTTGGTTGACAGCCACCTGAACATGAGCCAGCAGTGGGCTCAGGTGGCCAAGAGGGCCAATGGCATCCTGGCTTGTATCAGGAATAGTGTGGCCGGCAGGACCAGGGCGGTGATAGCGCCCCTGTACTCGGCACTGGTGAGGCTGCACCTCGAGTACTGTGTTCACTTTTGGGCCCCTCACTACAAGAAGGACATTGAGGTGCTGGAGTGTGTCCAAAGAAGGGCAACAAAGTTGGTGAAGGGTCTAGAGAACAAGTCTTATGAGGAGCGGCTGAGGGAGCTGGGGTTGTTTAGCCTGGAGAAGAGGAGGCTGAGGGGAGACCTTATTGCTCTCTACAACTACCTGAAAGGAGGCTGTAGTGAGGTGGGGGTCGGTCTCTTCTCCCTAGTAACAAGTGATAGGACGAGAGGAAACGGCCTCAAGCTGCGCCAGGGGAGGTTTAGGTTGGATATTAGGAAAAGCTTCTTCACCGAAAGGGTAGTCAGGCACTGGAACAGGCTGCTCAGGGAAGTGGTTGAGTCCCCATCCCTGGAGGTATTTAAAAGACGGGTAGACGTGGTGCTTGAGGACATGGTTTAGTGGTGGACTTGTCAGTGACAGGTTAACGGTTGGACTCGATGATCTTAAGGGTCTTTTCCAACCTTAACGATTCTGTGATTCTATGATTCTATGGAAAAGCTTGTTACCATCATGGGCAAAACAGACTTGACTTGGGGAAAATTTAATTAATTTCTTGCCAATTAAAATAGAGTCAGGTAGTGAGAAACAAAGACAAAAGTAAAACAACACTTCCCCCCCCCCCCCCCTTTCCCATGCTCAACTTCAGTCCGTCATTCCTGACTTCTTTACTTCCCCCTGCCCCCCTGAGTGGTGCAGGGGGGATGGGGGGTTATGTTCAGACCATATCCTCCTCACACTTTACCCCTGCTCCAACATGGGTCCTCTCCGCAGGCTGCAGCCCTTCAGGAAATATCCACCTGTTTGGTGTGAGGTCCTCCATAGGCTGTAGTGTGGATATCTGCTCCACTGTGATCTCTTCCATTGCCGGCAGGAGAATATCTGCTTCGGTGCCTGGAGCACCTCCTTTCCCTCCTTCTCTGACCTTGATGTTATCTCTACTGTTTCTCACTCTTCCCTCCCGTCCTCACTCCTTTGCTTGTCTGGTGGTTTTTGCCCTTTCTAAATATGTTTTCACAGAAGTGCCGCTAAGTTTGCTGATTGACTCAGCTTTGGCCTGTGGTGGGTCTGTTGCAGAGATGGATGGAACCAGCTGTGTCCAGCACAGGGCAGCCCCTGAGCTCTTCTTATAAAAGCCACTCCTGCAGCCTCCCTGCTACCAAAACCTTGTCGTCGTCCCCCCCCCACCACCACTACAAGGATGCAGTCTGATGTGCAGCTGATCTAATCTAGTATTTTGCTGCTGTCAAAAGGGGGAGGCCTGGCTTCTCCTTTCCCCAGTCCATCTGCCAACTGTGTAGTCCTGTTCCTTTGTATCTGCTTCAGTACTGGTCATACCTCTTGCTGAGTTGCTTTAACTTATTAAAATGGCAGAAGCTTTTTGGAGGGGAGGGAGGGAGTGCATAGCTTCGTCATTTTATTGACTTGTATTTAACCTTTGTTGATACAATTTAATAGCTTGCAGAAGCACGTGGCTGGGAGCAGGGAAAGATATAGCTGTATCTTCCCTTTTTGTAGCATTGGTGAGCTCTTTATGTTGGTTCACCATGTCTCATTGAACACTTAGGCTGCAGTCTCAAAACAGTGAGACTGTCAGGGCCCTGAGTGCACTAATAGGCTTTAATGGCCACCTGCACACTCCGCCCATGGGCCAGGAGCCCCATTTCAGCTCAGGTCTGATCCTTCAGTCCTTGCCTGAGCTATGTTGTAGGAGTGCTGGCCTCCAGCCATGCCTATGCCTGGCCATGGACCCTGTTGATCCAGACCCTGACCCATGGGCTGACTTCTCAGCTTGACCTTGGACCTGCCTTGTCACTGTGAACTTGCCTGATGATCTGGACTCTTAGTTGAACCTGACTGCCATCCCTGGGTCTGCCCTGCTCCCTTGCTTGGGTATTGTGGGACTGGGCCCTGGCTGGTGAGGTACCTGCCCTGCCAGCTGTGTCACTGTACTCAGCTCCCTGTCTCTTAGTGAGCAGCTCACCCTTGCTGCTGCCTGACAGAGACAGTCAAATGACTTCTGCTTGTGAAGAGGTGGGTCTTGCTGTGTCCACCTCGCTGCAAGCCTATCATCCCCCTCAGTGAGATGATTCTTATTCTGACTCAAGAGAAGATTAACCACTTTTTCTGGATTAGTTTTTTGCTGAGATGGTGAGTTGACTTGGCTCACAGGAATACAAAGTAAGTTTTGGGGGTATACAGCTAAAAGGAGGAGATATGGCAGTGGCTAGCTCACCCCTTTCCCCCCCGTCTTATGGAGCTGCAGCCTGACTTCTTACAGCTAGCCCTTATCACGTATGGTGCAGATAAAGGCTTGTTAACAAATCGTATATGTATTTTGGCCTAAGTGTTCTCACAGTAATCAGAAATTGAAGAACCCAGAAATCACTATTACTTTTGCAGTCAGACTTCAGTTTCAGAGAACTTTGAAAACCAGGCTTCTTCAGTATATCTCCAGTTTAGAATCCAGAAAAAATGAGGCCAGATCTCTTTATCAGTTTTGAAAATGTAGACCTTGTGGTTTGTCTTACTAATTTCTCTCCTGGTTGTTTACATCATACTGGAGGCTGCAACTAATCTGTTTATATCATTCTCAAAACAACTACCATAATATGTACTTTTATCTTGCTATTTTAGCCTGAAGAATTTACAGAACAACTGGCATGGCCCAGTTAAAGCAGTAGTTAAATTTAAAAAACAAATAATCTCTAATTCTGTGTGTAAGACAATTGGGGATTTTAAAACAATAAACAAACTGTACTAAAGAGACCAGACTTCTTTTGTTCTTTATAATTTCAGTTTTGATACTTTAAAAAAAATACACTGCAAGCATCTCGCAATTAGAATTTGCATTTAATTCATAAAATCTGATTTTATTTTCAGCAGGAAAGCTTGCAGAGTTTAATGCCTATAAAATGCATGAAAGGTTTATGTAGTGGCTGTCTTATGTGTAGAGAGGCAGAATTGAATTTGACTGAGAGTGAAGTTCATATTGTTGTATGCTCAGGGCAAAGCTTTGCTGTGGTGGGTTGACCCTGGCTGGATGCCAGGTGCAGACCAAAGCCACTCTATCACTCCCCCTCCTCAGCTGGACAGGGGAGAGAAAATATAATGAAAGGCTTGTGGGTCGAGATAAGGACAGGGAGATCACTCAGCAATTACCGTCATGGGCAAAACAGACTCAACTTGGGGAAAATTAATTTAATTTATTACCAATCAAATCAGAGTGGGATAACGAGAAATAAAAACTAAATCTGAAAACACCTTCCCCCTACCCCTCCCTTCTTCCCAGGCTCAACTTCTGATTTTTCTCTACCTCCTCCCCCCGAGCAGTGCAGGGGGACGGGGAATGGGGGTTGCAGTCAGTTCATCACATGTTGTGTCTGCCGCTCCTTCCTCCTCACTCTCTTCCCCTGCTCCACCATGGGGTCCCTCCCACGGGAGACAGTTCTCCATTAACTTCTCCAATGTGGGTCCTTCCCATGGGCTGCAGTTCTTCACGAACTGCTCCAGCGTGGGTCCTTTCCACAGGGTGCAGTCCTTCAGGAACAGACTGCTCCAGCGTGGGTCCCCCATGGGGTCACAAGTCCTGCCAGCAAACCTACTCCAGCGTGGGCTCCTCTCTCCACGGGTCCACAGGTCCTGCCAGGAGCCTGCTCCAGCACAGGCTCTCCATGGGGTCACAGCCTCCTTCAGGTGCATCCACCTGCTCCAGCGTGGGGTCCTCCACAGGCTGCAGGTGGATATCTGCTCCACTGTTAACCTCCATGAGCTGCAGGGGGACAGCCTGCCTCACCATGGTCTTCTCCACGGGCTTCAGGGGAATCTCTGCTCTGGTGCCTGGAGCACCTCCTCCCCCTCCTTCTTCACTGACCTTGGTGTCTGTAGGGTTGTTTCTCTCACATATTCTCACTCCTCTCTTCTGGCTGTTGCTGCGTTTTTGGTTTTGGGTTTTTTTTGTTTGTTTGTTTGTTTGTTTGTTTTTTCCCTTTCTTAAATATGTTATCACAGAGGCGCTACCACTGTCGCTGATTGGCTCAGCCTTGGCCAGTGGCGGGTCTGTCTTGGAGCCGGCTGGTATTGGATTTATCAGACATAGGGGAAGCTTCTAGCAGTTTCTCACAGAAGCCACCCCTGTAGCCCCTCGCTACCAAAACCTTGCCATGCAAGCCCAATACATTTGCCAAGGCATTTAGTTGGCATTTGGCTTAGTTTGTCCCCTTGAAGTAATTGCAGCAGGAACAGAACTAGGCCAAAACAGAATGTCTGTACACAGCAGCATTTTCAGGCAAAGACAAGGCAGTATTTCAGACTAAAACTTTGTAATCTTAGCTTATTATGCCCTCAATGCACTGCATAAACTAATTCCAGGATTCCTTTGGTGAGGTAGGTAAACAAGCCTTTTCCAATGGAATAACATGTACCAACGTGTGTCATGGGGCAAAGGAGGAGTTGTTGACATAGTTGAATGGAGCTGTAGAAAAGGTTTTGCTTGGAAGGTTAGGGTAGCTAAAGGCCCACCCCTTTCTTTTATCAACTCTGGCACTATTTGTGTTTTGTTTGTTGTTGCCCGCCCTCCTTATGCTTCCCACCAATTCTGTTGTTTTACTGAGCTGCATTGTCTCATGTGGGTACAAATTGAAGGGGTGGGAATACATAGCCAGTCAAGGAAGGAATCACAGGACCAACCCTTCAGCAGGGGTGTGCTGTTATATTGATTCACCATGTTTTATGGAATCAGTTTTAGATTCCAGAACAGTAAAAACATGTGGTCATACAGCAGACTGTTTCTATTGCTCTACCGATATATGCCAACAACATAGGAACAGTTCTTTAAAATTTCTTTCTCTTCTTACTTCTCGAATGTAAGCATTCCTTAAGTTTGCTTTAAGTACATGAGAGCAATAGCAAGAAGACTCAAGAGCGCAAATTTGCACATTTTTGTCTTTTATTTCCAGAGTTTGTGTGGGTATATGCATGCAAACAAAAAAACAAGACACAACCAACCATCATCTGAAAATGCAGAACTTCATGAGGGATATAAGGTCCCTTTCAATGGCAGCATACCCATCTGGTGTATCAACCACTCCTGCCAGTTTTGTGATCATCTGCAAACTTGCTTAGGGTGCACTCTGTCCCATCATCCAAGTCATTAATGAAGATGTTGAACAGTACTGTCCCCTGGGGTACACCACTAGTGACTGGCCTCCAGCTGGATTTCGTGCTGCTGATCGCAACCCTTTGAGCTCAGCAGTTCAGCCATTTTTCAGTCCACCTCACAGTCCACTTATTTAGTCTGTACTTCATCAGCTTGTCTATGAGGATGTTACAGGTGACAGCGTTGAAAACTTTGCTAAAGTAGAGATAAACAACATCCACATCTCTCCCATCGTTCACTGAGCCAGTCATCTTGTCATAGAAGGCTATCAGGTGGGTTTCCCCTTTGTAAATCTACATTGACTACTCCCAAGCACCCTCTTGTCATTAATGTTTGGAAATGGTTTCCAGGAGGACTTTCTTTGTCACCCTGAGGCTGAATGGCCTGTAGTTCTTTGGATTCTCCTTGCTGAAGATGGAGCAATGCTTGCTTTCTTCCATTCCTTGGGAATCTTGGGTAGGGCACCAAGATCTGATTGAATGCCACAGAATATCTCAGGGCACATGCTGAGCTGTGCAAACTCAAGTTTTTCCTGCTTTTGGGGAAATGCACTCTTTACTGGACAAAGCAAAAATAATAAAAAAGACGACATTATTTGGCTCATCCAAAAGTATGTTTTAAGTTCAGATCTGGGGGGGGATGGGAGGGAGAATGTTTGCCTTATAATACAGTCTTACTGTCAAAGAGCAGCAAAAGTGGCTGCTCCCCAAGAGAAGACAAGCAAGGAGTTGAGGGTGACAGCAAGGCAGGCAGGAGCAGCAAGGTCCAGCTGTTCCCTAAGGGACAGGCAGCTGGGCATAGTAACACAACTAGCAGGAGAGGGATCTCACAAGCCAGGGCCCTGTCCCATAATACCTGAGCAGGGCAGGCCAGGGAATGGCAGCTGGGGTCAGTCAAGAGTCCAGATCATCAGGCAAGTTCATGGTGATGAAGCAGGACTGAGGTCAAGCCAGGAATCATAGAATCATAGAATAATAGAATGTCCTGAGTTGGAAGGGACCCACAAGGATCATCGAGGCCAACTCCTGTCCCTGCATAGGACAACCCCAAAATTCACCCCATATGTCTGAGGGCGTTGTCCAAATGCTTCTTGAATGTTGTCAGGCTTGGCTCCATGACTAGCTCCCAGGGGAGCCTGTTCCAGTGCTCCACCACCCTCTGGGTGAAGAACCTTTTCCTAATGTCCAGCCTAAACCTCCCCTGGCATATCTTCCTGCCGTTCCCTCAGGTTCTATCATTGGTCGCCAGGGAGAAGAGATCACCGCCTGCCCCTCCTCCTTCCCTTGTGAGGAAGCTGTAGACCGCGATGAGGTCTCCCCTCAGTCTCCTCTTCTCCAGGCTGAACAGACCAAGTGACTTCAGCCGCTCCGCATACGGCTTCCCCTCTAAACCCTTCACCATCTTCGTGGCTCTCCTCTGGACGCTCTCTAGTAGCTTCGTATCCTTTTTGTACTGTGGGGCCCAAAACTGCACACAGCACTCAAGGTGAGGCCGCACCAGTGCAGAGCAGAGCGGGACAATCACCTCCCTCGACCGGCTAGCAATAGAGTGCTTGATGCACCCCTGGACACGGTTGGCCCTCTTGGCTGCCAGGGCACACTGTTGGCTCATGTTCAACTTGCCGTCGACCAGAACCCCCGGATCCCTCTCCGCAGGGCTGCTCTCCAGCCTCTCGTTCCCCAGTCTGTATGTACATCCAGGGCTGCCATGTCCCAGGTGCAAAATCCAGCACTTGCCCTTGTTAAACTTCATATGGTTGGTGATTGCCCAGCTCCCTCCTGAAGAGCCTGTAACCATCCATCACGGCACACCAGTCACAGGACTCATCCCACCAGGTTTCGCTTACGCCTATGATGTTGTATCTCTGGGACTGGGCCAAGGCATCTAGCTCCTTTTGCTTGTTCCTCAGGCTGCGTGCATTTGTGTAGAAACACTTCAAGTGCGGTTCATTGTGCCCGTTGCCTCATGGAGCAGCCTGAGGAATCTCACTAGCACGCAGCTCCTCGAACTTTGGCGTGCCATCCCGTCGCTCGTCGCTGACTAGCCAGGTATTGTCCCTTTCCCCCTTTCCAATCTAGTTTAAAGCTCTATCAATCAGCCCTGCTAGCTCCTGGGCAAAAACCCTTTTCCCCTTCTGAGAAAGGTGCATCCCATCGGATGTCGGTAGACCTGGTGATGAATAGACCATCCCATGATCGAAAAACCCAAAGTTCCGCCAATGACACCAGCCTCGGAGCCACGTGTTGATCAGCTGGGTCTGCCTGTTCCATTCCCTGCTACCGGAAGGATCGAAGAGAACACCACCTGAACACCTGATCCTTCAACCAACTGCCCCAAGGCTCTGAAATCCCTTTTGATTGACTTAGGACTTCTCTTTGTTCTCTCTTTGTTATCTCTTCGCTGCTGACATGGAGAACTAATAGTGGGTAATAGTCTGAGGACCTTACCAGACTGGGGAGCTTTCTAGTGACATCTCTTACCCTGGCCCCAGGGAGGCAGCAGACTTCCCTGTGGGTTGGGTCCGGTCGGCACATGGGACCCTCCGTTCCCCTCAGAAGGGAGTCACCTATGACAACTACCCTTCTTTTTTTCTTTCACGTGAATGGTTGTGATGTGGGGGGTAGGCTGCCTAGATGACCCCTCCATCCCAGAAGGACCTACGTCCACATCATCACTTGTCTGCCCATCCGATTCCACGGCCTCGTACCTGTTGTGTACGGGCACCTGGGAAGGCGAGGCAGGCTGAGAGTGGATTTGCCTGCTGCCCCGAGCAGTAACCTGCTTCCATTCATGCCCATCACCTGGGTCTCCTCCTTCTGCCTGGTGGTGAGAGGGTAGGGGGTCCTTTGCCTCTTGCGCTGCAGTTGGCTGGTGCATCTGTCTCAGGGATGGTAGAGTACAATTCCACCAGTCAATCTCCTTCTCTGACTCCCTGATACTCCTCAGCCTGGACACCTCTCATATCTCCATCACCAGGCTGAGCAGCTCCTTTACTTGGGCACATTTCCCACAGGTGAGCTCACTGCTGCCGTCAGATACTGACCTGAAACTCAGGCACTCCCAGCAACTCGGGACCTGGACGGCTGCATGTTCCCTCGAAGGCTCTGTTTGGGTGGTTGCGTCAGTTCTTGCAGCTGGAGGGGCTGCGAGGGACCCTGAGACTGAGAGCGCGGCTTTTTGCCGGGTGGATACCATGGCTCCTGCTGTTCTTAGCTCCTTATAAGTGGGTTGCTGCCTCCTTTTGAAGTGGCAGGGCCCTGCCTGCTCGCCCTGGTTGCGCGAACTGACGCGCCACGCCCTGGTCGCCGCGCTCCTTAGGGGCCCTTTAAATCTCCCGCAGTTGCTCCTGGCAACGCCTCCGCCGCGTCACCCTCGCTCGCGAGAGCTGCCGGCTCCTGGCTGGACTCTCGGCACGTCTGTGGGTTTCCACGGAACTTACTGTTGCTGCTGCTGTGCTCCTCGCCGACTGTTACAATTTCATCATAATTGTACTGGGTCTGGCTGGGATGGAGTTAACTTTCTTCATAGCAGCCCATATGGTGCTGTGCTTTGGATTTTTGACCAAAACAGTGTTGATAACACATCGATGTTTTGGCTATTGCTGAACAGTGCTTGCACAGTGTCAAGGCTTTCCCTTTTTCCCCACTCTGCCCCAGCCCAGTGAGTAGGCTGGGGCTGGGCAAGAGGTGGGGAGGGGACACAGCTAGGACAGCTGACCTGAATTGACCAAAGAGGTATTCCATGCCATATAACGTTATGCTCAGGAATAAAAAATGGGGGTTTGGTCTTTCCAAAGTAGCTGTTGCTCAGAGACTGGCTGGGCATCAGTCTGTTTGTGGGAGGTGTGGTCCGAACAGTAATGGAGTCTGGAACATGTTCTAAAAAAAGTTTTATTGAGGCGGTAAGAAAGAGGAGCAACAACGTGCCCATACAGTGACTCACCCAATCACCGATAGCAAACACAGGATCATAAGTGATGCCATGGCTCCGGTGGACTGCCAGGGACACTTGCTGTCCAGGTCATCTGGCAGCAACAGCCAATCTTGCAAATGCCTTTTGAGCGTGGGTAGGAGTCACGCCGCCCCTTGGCTCCACCAATGGCAGTGTGATTTGAGAGAATCATACCTTGGAATGTGGGCAGCATCCTGCCTTACACTGACGATGTTGGTCAAGGGGCAGGGTGTCAGGAGGTGGCAGGTGACTCCTTTTGTATTGTTATGTTTTTTTCTTTTTTATTTCTTATCCCCTCTTTCTTTCTCCTGGTAAACTGTCATTATCTTGACCCACGAGTTTTCTCATTTTTGTTCTTCCTTTACTCTCCCCTGTCCTGCTGGGAGAGGGGGGAGTGAGTAAGTGGCTATGTGGGTGCTTGGCTGGCTGGGGTCAGCCTACTATAATAATAAATCAATTTTTATAAAAGTCAGAAAAGCAGATTAATCTCTCCAGTGAGAATTCCAAAAAAGGTATGAGTTTAGTTATTAACGAACATGAATCAGGCAAAGCATTGGACAGAAGTCTGAAAATGTTGGGCTTGTTAATTTTTTGCACTGATCCAGTGATCTGGGCATATATCTGTAGAACATGGCTAGTATTACAAGCAAATTGTCAGTTGAGAAGTCTAAGCTTCCTATTCTTTCCATTTCTTTACTTCACCATCATGGAAAGTGTCTACTAGGTGCTTATCAATCAAGGCAGGTTACTGTAGAAACAAAGACAAAACTGGACAGTAGTTTATAGTGAGGGGAAGTTTCAGAGGGATTCTGAATGAAAGAAGAAGTGGAAGAAAATCACTTGCTCATCAGATGATAGAATAGCCATCCCTTGTGTTAGCTGGCTAGGAAGGATCAGGAGCTCCTTTGATCTTGAAAGTATGTTGGGTTTGCTTTTTTTTTTTTTTTTCTAGGATAACGTTATCCCAAGTGTATGAGGACCATCTGTATGAAACCATGTAGCAGAACTTCTCTGTAATAAAGGTACTGAAAGAGACTGTGGAAAAGGGTACTTAGAGGGAGTTATTGACACCTTCAGAAGCTTTTCACCAATGTAGAACATGATAAAATATGGTATAAACATGATGCAAGCAAGCAAGAGCATTTTTACCTACAGATACAGGTGTCACTAAATAAAAATCCTGAAGGATACTTTTTTCTTTCTATCTTAAAACCATCATCTTTGAAATTCAGGTAAATTGGATTCTCCAGTGCTAAGTTTATTTTATCTGACAATATCAGCCTTCATTTTGGAGCTGAAATATTTTTTTTATTCCTAATGATGTAGACTTCACTTGAACCTTCAAATCTGGAGGCTACCATTCCCTCTGATTAAAACAGGGAAGAAATACAGTTAAATTAATATGCATGTATACCATCAAAATTGTTGATTCTTCTAGGGAATGCAATACTTCAAAAGTAAAGAGTAAAGATTAGAGACAAAGCAAAATGCTTATGGATTGGATATGAGTGGGCTGTCTGGCTAAAAATGTGCAGCTTGTGATGTTTCTAGCAGAAGTGCCATAGATTATTACCTGGATAAGTTATCTTTTTCTTCATGGTGTGGTGTTTTTTTTTTCTTTACTGTAATGTTATTCATCAGTGTCAGTATTTCTTACCCATCTATTGGTGTCAGTGGAAAAGAATAATTCTCTGTTATACAGTAGACTACTAACTTTTCTCCTTTTTCCATCTCTGGAGACAGTTTAGTATCTAGATATCTTTGGGTACTTTCTTTCTTTATCAACTCCGCTGGACTTGGTAGATATACAAGATGGCATATATTTTCATTTTCATCCCTCCTGAAGAGCCTGTAACCATCCATCACGGCACACCAGTCACAGGACTCATCCCACCAGGTTTCGCTTACGCCTATGATGTCGTATCTCTGGGACTGGGCCAAGGCATCTAGCTCCTTTTGCTTGTTCCTCAGGCTGCGTGCATTTGTGTAGAAACACTTCAAGTGCGGTTCATTGTGCCCGTTGCCTCATGGAGCAGCCTGAGGAATCTCACTAGCACGCAGCTCCTCGAACTTTGGCGTGCCATCCCGTCGCTCGTCGCTGACTAGCCAGGTATTGTCCCTTTCCCCCTTTCCAATCTAGTTTAAAGCTCTATCAATCAGCCCTGCTAGCTCCTGGGCAAAAACCCTTTTCCCCTTCTGAGAAAGGTGCATCCCATCGGATGTCGGTAGACCTGGTTATGACCTGGTTAGACCATCCCATGATCGAAAAACCCAAAGTTCCGCCAATGACACCAGCCTCGGAGCCACGTGTTGATCAGCTGGGTCTGCCTGTTCCCTTCACTGTTCTTCCCTGCTACCGGAAGGATCGAAGAGAACACCACCTGAACACCTGATCCTTCAACCAACCGCCCCAAGGCTCTGAAATCCCTTTTGATTGACTTAGGACTTCTCTTTGTTCTCTCTTTGTTATCTCTTCGCTGCTGACATGGAGAACTAATAGTGGGTAATAGTCTGAGGACCTTACCAGACTGGGGAGTTTTCTAGTGACATCTCTTACCCTGGCCCCAGGGAGGCAGCAGACTTCCCTGTGGGTTGGGTCCGGTCGGCACATGGGACCCTCCGTTCCCCTCAGAAGGGAGTCACCTATGACAACTACCCTTCTTTTTTTCTTTCACGTGAGTGGTTGTGATGTGGGGGGTAGGCTGCCTAGACGACCCCTCCATCCCAGAAGGACCTACGTCCACATCATCACTTGTCTGCCCATCTGATTCCAAGTCCTCCAGGAAGTCAGTCCACAATTCAGTCAGGTACAGATACAGCCCAGTGATCACTAGGCAGATTGGTAATTCTACATGTGCATGTTCTACAGATTACCAGCCACCTCAAGTGCATGTATACCAATGCACGTAGTCTGGGCAACGAACAGGAGGAACCTGAGCTCCATGCCCAGTCTGAGAGTTATGATGTCATAGGAATCACAGAAACTTGATGGGAAAACTCACATGACTGGAAGACCGCAATGGATGGCTACAAACTCTTTCTGAAAAAGATAGGAAGGGAAGAAGAGGATCTGGAGTTGCACTTTAAGTAAAAGAGAAATTTGAGTGTATGGAGGTGAGCTATGGAGTCCACGAACGTTCTATTGAATGCCTTTGGATCGAGATTGGAGGGATTGTCACCAAGAGGGGATCTTGTGTTAGGTATCTGTTACCGATCTCCCAATGAGGATGACGAGGCTGACGAAACCTTGCTTCGGCTGCTCAAGGAAGTCTCAGGCCAACAGAACCTGGCCCTCATGGGTGACTTAAATTACCTGGACATTTGTTGGAAAAGCAACACAAGTCGTCTATCAGGTTCCTAGAATGCATTGAGGAGTGCTTCCTGCTACAGATGCTAGACGTGCTGACTAGGAATGGCGCATTGCTAGATTTGCTGCTCACAAACTGAGAAGACTTACTTGACAACATAACTACCAATGGTAGCCTTGGATACAGCGACCACAACATTGTGGAGTTTAAGATCCTGCCGAGCACGCTGAAGGCCAGTAGTAGGACAAAGACCCTGGATCTTAGAAGAGCCAACTTGAAGATGCTCAGAGCCCAGCTGTGAGGGATTCCACGGGAAGCATCCATGGAGGGCAAAGGAGCTTGTGAGTGCTGGGAGTTATTCAAGAACAGCCTCCTGAAAGCACAAGAACAGTCCATCCCCCCTACAAAGGGAAAGGAAGAAGGCAGAACAAGAGGCCACCCTGGCTTAACAAAGAGCTTTTGGGTGTGCTTAAAGGCAAAAAAGAAGCATACCAGCTATGGAAAGGTGGCCAAATAGCCATCGAGGACTACAGGAACCTTGCTAGGGCATGCAGACATGCAGTCAGGAAGGCGAAGGCTCAGCTAGAACTGAAATTGGCCAAAGATGTCAGGTACGTGAGTAGTAAGCAGAAGCACAGGGAAGACAGAGGCCCATTACTAAGCAGGGCAGGGAAACTAGTCACTACTAATGCTGACAAGGGAGAGGTTCTCAGTACCTTCTTTGCCTCTGTCTTTACCAGCGTAGCTGGACCCCAGATTACAGAATCAAGTAGCTACGGCAACGCATGTGTCAACCCACCAGTAGTGGAGGAAGGGCTGGTCTGCGGCCTCTTGCAAGGGCTCAGCTCACATAAATCGATGGGAAGCGGCTGACATTGTTGCAAGGCCACTGTCTATAATCTTTGAAAAGTCATGGAGATCAGGGGATATCCCTGATGACTGGAAGAGGGCAAATGTCAT
Source organism: Nipponia nippon (assembly GCF_047370975.1). Taxonomy (NCBI): domain Eukaryota; kingdom Metazoa; phylum Chordata; class Aves; order Pelecaniformes; family Threskiornithidae; genus Nipponia; species Nipponia nippon. Next base: position 4,146,989 of record NW_028262352.1, on the reverse strand, counting down.
ATCCATCTACAAGAAGGGTCCAAAAGAGGACCCAGGAAACTACAGGCCCATTAGTCTTACTTCAGTCCCTGGGAAAGTAATCATAAAATCATAGACTGGTTTGGGTTGGAAGGGACCTTAAAGATCACCTAGTTCCAACCCCCCTGCCATGGGCGGGGATACCTTCCACTGGATTAGGTTGCTCAAAGCCTCATCCAACTGGGCCTTGAACACTTCCAATGATGGGGCATCCGCAACTTCTCTGAGCAACCTGTTCCAGTGTCTCGCCACCCTTACAGTAAAGTATTTCTTCCTAATATCTAAGCTAAATCTACCCTCTTTCAGTTTAAAACTGTTGCCCCTCATCCTGTCACTACACTCCCTGATAAAGAGTCCGTACTGGAAGGCTGCCATAAGGTCTTCCCAGAGCCTTCTCTTCTCCAGGCTGTACAACCCCAGCTCTCTCAGCCTTTCCTCACAGGAGAGGTGTTCCAGCCCTCTGATCATCTTTGTGGCCCTCCTCTGGACCCGCTCCAACAGGTCCATGTCTTTCTTGTGCTGGGGGCCCCAGAGCTGAACACAGTACTCCAGGCGGGGTCTCACAAGAGCTGAGCAGAGGGGAAGAATCACCTCCCTCGACCTGCTGGCCATGCTTCTTTTGATGCAGCCCAGGATACGGTTGGCTTTCTGGGCTGCGAGCGCACACTGCTAGCTCATATTGTGTTTTTCATCCACCAGTACCCCCAGGTCCTTCTCCACAGGGCTGCTCTCAATCCACTCATTGCCCAGCCTTTAACCATGTTTGGGATTGCCCCGACCCATGTGCAGGACCTTGCACTTGGCCTTGTTGAACTCCATGAGGTTCATAGAGGCCCAACTCTCTAGCCTGTCAAGGTCCCTCTGGATGGCATCCCTTCCCTCTAGAGTATCAACCACACCACACAGCTTGGTGTCATCTGCAAACTTGCTGAGGATGCACTCGATCCCACTGGAACGAGTCCTCCTAGAAACTATCAGAAGCCAAATGAAGCAGGTGACTGGGAAAAGCCAGCACGGATTTACCAAGGGCAAATCATGCCTGACTAACCTGACCACCTTCTACAACAAAATAACATCTTCTGTCGACATGGGGAGAGCAGTGGATGTTGTTTGCCTGGACTTCAGCAAAGCATTCAACACTGTTTCCCACAGCCTTTTTTCTCCTGGACAAACTGGCAAGATACAGACTGGATCAGTGGTCTGCAAGATGGGTAGGAAACTGGCTAACAGGCTACACTCAGAGGGTGGTGGTCAATGGTTTTTACTCAGGCTGTCAGCCTGTCACAAGTGGGGTCCCCCAGGAAGCAATACTGGGCCCCATGCTGATCAACGTCTTCATAAATGACCTGAGTGATAGGATTGAAAGCACCCTCACCAAGTTTGCTGATGACACTAAACTACGTGGTGAGAACACTCCAGAAGGGTGAGCCATCTTACAGAGAGACCTGGACAGGTTGGAAGAGTGGGCTATCAAGAACAGCATGAAATTTCACAAAGGCAAGTGCAAAGTTGTCGTGGTTTAACTCCAGCCGGCAACTAAGCAGCACACAGCTGCTCGCTCACTCCCCCCTGGTGGGATGGGGGAGAGAATCAGAAGAGTAAAAGTGAGAAAACTCATGGGTTGAGATAAAGACAGTTTAATAGGGAAAGCAAAAGCTGCGCGCACAAGCAAAGCAAAGCAAGGAATTCATTCACTACTTCCCATCGGCAGGCAGGTGTTCAGCCACCCCCAGGAAAGCAGGGCTCCATCACGCATAACGGTTACTTGGGAAGACAAACACCATCACGTCAAACGTCCCCCCCTTCCTTCTTCTTCCCCCAGCTTATATACTGAGCATGACGTCATATGGTATGGAATAACCCCTTTGGCCAGTCTGGGTCAGCTGTCCTGGCTCTGCTCCCTCCCAGCTTCTTATGCACCTGGCAGAGCACGAGAAGCTGAAAAGTCCTTCACTAGTGTAAACTCTACTCAGCAAGAACCAAAACATCAGTGTGTTCTCAACATTATTCTCATCCTGACTCCAAAACACAGCACTCTACCAGCTACTAAGAAGAAAATTAACTCTATCCCAGCTGAAACTAGGACAAAAGTCCTGCACCTGGGTCAGAATAACCAAAATGCTCAGTACAGGCTAGGATCTGTGTGGCTGGGGAGCAGCCTTGCTGAAAGGGACATGGGGGTCCTGGTGGACAACAAGCTGAACATGAGTCAGCAGTGCGCCACTGCAGCAACAAAAGCAAATCATATCCTGGGCTGCATCCGCAGGGGCATTACTATCAGAGATAGATGTGATCATCCCACTCTACTCAGCCCTTGTCGGGTTGCACCTGGAGTACTGCGTCCAGCTCTGGTCCCCACAATTCAAGAAAATTCCACGCTTGGAGCGGCAGGCAAACTCCTTCCTTGCCCATCTCACTTTCCCCGGTGCCTCTGTACAACAGGTATGAGGCTCTGGATGTGGAAGGCCAGTCAATGGATGATGTGGATGACGGTCCATCTACACCAGAGGTGTCGTCAAGGTAAGAAAGGCCTACCCCCTGTATCATGACCACCTTCACAAGGAAGAAAAGACAGGTTATAGTTGTAGGCAACTCCCTTCTGAGGGGAACAGAGGGTCCGATATGCCAGACAGACCCTCCTCTTAGGGAAGTCTGCTGCCTCCCTGGGGCCCAGGGATAAGGACATCACCAGGAAACTTCCTAGCCTGGTACGGCCCTCGGATTATTACCCATTACTGCTCTTCCATGTGGGTGGTGATGAAGCCGCAATGCATAGTCCAAGGGCTAGAGACTTCAGGGCCTTGGGATGGTTGGTAAGGGAATCTGGAGCACAGGTTTTTTTTCCTCTGTCCTTCCAGTTGCGGGCAGAGACATTGGAAGAAATAGAAGGACCCAGTCTGTTAATACATGGCTCCGTGGCTGGTGTCACCACCACAATTTTGGGTTTTTCGATAATGGGGTGGCCTACACGTCACCAGGCTTGCTGGCATTGGATGGGATTCACCTTTCTCAAAGGGGGAAGAGGGTCTTTGCTCACGAGCTAGTGGGGCTCATTGACAGAGCTTTAAATTAGACTTGAAGGGGGAGTGGGATGACGGGCTGTGGGATGACACGCCAAGGTTAGAGGGACGAGGTGCTAGCAAGGGCCCTCAGCCTATTGCTCTGAGATGTGCTGACTATACTGAAGCACACTTGAAGTCTTACGGAAATGAGCCAGGGACTCCTCAGGTAATAGGAGCCAACGGGGAAACACCAGTGAAATACCTCAAAGGAATTAAGGGGTGTTCCTCTAGGAAGGTGACATGGCCAACAGCCCAGCTGAAGTGCCTCTACACCAATGCACGCAGCGTGGGCAACAAACAGGAGGTGTTGGAAGCCACTGTGCTGCTAGAAAGCTACGACCTAGTTGCCATTACTGAAACTTGGTGGGATGAATCCCATGACTGGAGTGCGGCTATCGATGGCTACAGGCTGTTCAGAAGGGACAGGCGAGGAAGGAGGGGTTGGCCTCTAAACACTAAACTAAGGGGCAAGAAAGGGCAAGAAAGGGCAAGAAAGGGCAAGAAAGAAATGCACAGGCAGTGGAAGAAGGGACAGGAATCCTGGGAAGAGTATAGGGCCGCTGCCCAGTTGTGTAGGGATGGGATCAGGAAGGCCAAGACGCAGCTGGAGCTGAACTTGGCAAGGGATGCAAAGAATACTAAGAAGGGCTTCTATAGGTATGTCAGCCAGAAAAGGAAGGTCAAAGAAAGAGTACCCACCCCATGAACAAGACTGGCAAACTGGTAACAATGGATGAGAAGTCTGAGGTACTCAACCACTTCTTTGCCTCAGTCTTCACTGGCAACCTCTCTTCCCACACCTCTGAAGTGGACGGACATCAGGATGGGGACTGGGGGAGCAAAGTCCCTCCCACTGTAAGAGAAGATTAGGTTCAAGAACACCCGAGGAACCTGAACATACATAAGTCTATGGGACTTGATGAGATGCATCCCAGAGTCCTGAGGGAACTGGCTGATGTAGTTGCCAAGCCACTCACCATGATATTTGAAAAGTCATGGCAGTCAGGTGAGGTCCCCAGTGACTGGAAAAAGGGAAACATCACACCCATTTTTAGAAAGGGTAAAAAGGAGGACCCTGGGAACTACCGACCAGTCAGCCTCACCTCTGTGCCCGGTAAGATCATGGAAAAGATCCTCCTAGAAGCTATGCTAAGGCACATGGAGGACAGGGAGGTGATTCGAGACAACCAGCATGGCTTCACCAAGGGCAAATTGTGCCTGACTAATCTGGTGGTCTTCTACGATGGAGTAACTACATCAGTGGATGAGGGAAGAGCTATGGATGTCATCTACCTGGACTTCTGTAAGGCCTTTGATACAGTCCCCCACAACATTCTTGCCTCTAAACTGGAGAGATATGGGTTTGATAGATGGACTGTTAGACAGATAAGGAACTGGCTGGAGAGTTCCAGTCAATGGCTCAATGTCCAAGTGGAAACCAGTAATGAGTGGTGTCCCTCAAGGGTCCAAACTGGGACCAATACTGTTTAACATCTTCATCAATGACATCATAGACAGTGGGATTGAGTGATTTAGCATGATTTAGTGCACCCTCAGCAAGTTTGCAGATGACACCAAGCTGAGTGGTGTAGTTGATTCCCTAGAGGGAAGGGATGCCATCCAGAGGGACCTGGACAGGCTTGAGGAGTGGGCCCATGTGAACCTCATGAAGTTCAACAAGGCCAAGTGCAGGGTCCTGCACCTGGGTCAGGGCAATCCCCAATATCAGTACAGACTGGGGGATGAAGGCATTGAGAGCAGCCCTGCAGAGAAGGACTTGGGGATATACTGGTGGATGAAAAATTGGACATGAGCCGGCATTGTGCGCTTGCAGCCCAGAAGGCCAACCGTATCCTGGGCTGCATCAAAAGAAGCGCGGCCAGCAGGTCGAGGGAGGTGATTCTTCCCCTTTGCTCTGGTGAGACCCCACCTGGAGTATTGCGTCCAGCTCTGGGGTCCTCAGCACAGGAAAGACATGGACCTGTTATAGTGGGTCCAGAGGAGGGCCACAAAAATGATCAGAGGCATGGAACACCTCTCCTCTGAAGAAAGGCTGAGAGAGTTGGGGGTTGTTGAGCCTGGAGAAGAGAAGGCTCCGGGGAGACCTTATAGTGGCCTTTCAATACTTAAAGGGGGCTTATAAGAAAGATGGGGATAGTCTTTTTAGCAAGGCCTGTTTTAATAGGACAAGGGTTAATGGTTTTAAACTAAAAGAGGGTAAATTTAGGCTAGATATAAGGAAGAAATATTTTACAATGAGGGTGGTGAAACACTGGAACGGATTGCCCAGAGAGATGGCAGATGCCCCATCCCTGGAAAAATTCAGGGTCAGGTTGGACAGTGCTCTGAGCAACCTGATCTAGTTGTAGATGTCCCTGCTCATTGCAAGGGGGGTTGAACTAGATGACCTTTAAAGGTCCCTTCCAACCCAAACTATTCTATGATTCTATGAAAGACACAGACAGACTGGAGAGGGTCCAAAGGAGGGCCACGAAGACAATCAAGGGGCTGGAGAACCTGCCCTATGAGGAAAGACTGAAGGAGTTAGGTCTCTTCTCCCTGGAGAAGAGAAGACTCGAGGGGGCCTCATCACAATATTCCAGTACTTAAAGGGTGGCTACAAAGAAGATGGAGGTTCTCTCTTCACAAGGAGCCACATGGAGTAGACAAGGGACAACGCATCCAAGTTCTACTGGGAGAGGTTTCATCTTGATATAAGAAAGAAATTTTTTACAGTGAGATCAATCGATCACTGGAACAACCTCCCCAGGGATGTGGTAGAGTCCCCATCACTGGAGGTTTTCAAGATACGATAGGACTGGGTGCTAGATAATCTCATCTAGGCTCCCTTTCCCACAAAAGGATGGACCAGATGATCTTCTGAGGTCACTTCCAACCTGGGCTGTTCTATGATTCTATGATCGAACACTGTTGGCTTTTTCTCAGGTTTGTGGAACCTAGTTTCATCTTGGCATAAGAGGAGACAACTTGTTGCTGAGGTGACAAAGAAACATGCCTTAAGGCGGTCAGTCCCTGGGTAGCAGGGTGTATGGAAGGATTTGGGCAGGTGCCTAGGGCAGTTATCATCTCCAATAGCCTGGGATTTTGCGCCTGAACAGGCAATTAATCCTGGTAAATTGAAGGGTGCCTTGCCTACCCCCATGAAACCCAGCAGCTCCTAGCACCGTATTGGGGCTTTTTCTGTGCCTATTGAGCCTTCATTCAGCACCATCAGAGGAGCGTGGCTGAGACAGGGACCCAAACCATATATGAGGACATCATGGTTGAGATAGGGACCTAAATTCCAGCTACAGAAAATAAAAGGAATGCGAGAAGACTCATGGATCAAGATAATGACAGTTTAATAGGGAAAACAAAAGCTGCATGCGTGCAAGCAAAGCAAAAAGAGGAATTCATTCACTGCTCCCCATCGGCAGGCAGATGTCCAGCCACTTCTTGGAAAGCAGGGCTTCAGCACATGTAACTGTTGTTTGGGAAGACAAATGCCATAACCATAAATGTCCCCCCCTTCCTCCTCCTTTCCCTGAGCTTTTATTGTTGAGTGCAACATCATATGGTATGGAATATCTCTTTGGTCAGTTTGGGTCAGCTTTCCTCACAACGTCTGCTCCCAACCTTTTGCCTACCCCCACCCTACTGGCCTTTGGGTGAGGGGGTTGGAGAGAAAAGCCTTGATGCTGTGCAAGCACTGCTCAGCAATAGCCAAACCATTGGTGTGTTATCAACATTATTTTAGCCACAAATGCAAAGCACAGCACCATGTGTGCTCCACAAATGCAAAGCACAGGCTGATATGAAGAAAGTTAACTCCATCCCAACCATACCCAGAACAAACTGGTAGAGAACTAATGCATCGTGAGCCTAAAATCTGTTCAATATGCATGCTTCTTTCCATTACAGTGTGGTCAAATGTTAGTCTGTTCTTCTGAAGATTCAAAGCTAGTTAGTGGCTTGATTTTGCTCTTGCCTCACTTATGTTTGCAGATTATTAGAACATTGCAAGCTGTAGGAGCTAGGTTATTAGAAAACTACAGCACAATGTTTCTAATTATTCTGTACTCTCAACCGAGTTATTCTTTAGTCTGGATGCATTTCTGAAGGCTCTTTAGCAGCAGTGCTTTTAGTGTGTCAGACTTGTAAGGAATTGAGGGAGGTGGAGGAAGACTTGACTAATGATGAAACTGCATTAAAGGAGAGTTCTGTGGGTTGCAGGTTTAATGGTGTCTGCACATGACATAATTGATTTGCATTTTCTCTGTGGTTATCTGTATTTTATCCTTTGAGGTAAAAAGGGTACAGCTCTAATTTGGATCATATCAGTGATGTTGTGTTTTAACATTTCTTAGAACTAGAACATGACTTGAAGGAGGACTGCAATCTGGCTGCAGAGTAGCCTCGGTGAGTGTGTGTGATGGGGACCACACATCCCTTCCAAACTTTTTTACTATTAGTATCTTGTAATCCTTACACTTCTGAAACTTCACACCCACTGTCCTGCGATCATCCTGTCTCCTTTCTGCTTAAGTGTGACTTATTGCAGGTTTCCTTGGACCTACACTGTTTTGCAGGTAGATCTACCAAAGATCTTAAATATGAGAACATTTGGCTTTTGAGTACCCCATGGTCCTTGGCCTGAGTTAAGCCTCTGAGCTCCCTGAGCATAGAGGTGGTAGAAAGTTAGGGACGCAGGAGCAAGGTTCACAAGAAGTCAGCAAACTGAGTGGGCCACTAACTCAGCCAGTAAGTTGAATATGCTGGAGGGGAGAAATCCACACTTTAAAACAACCCACCCCCCAATCTCTAATGTCAGACTGAATGCAGGCACATCTTTCTGCTTGGAGTCCTCAGCCATGAGCCCTTTCTGGGTGTCTGAGCAAGATTAACACCTCTCCCTCATTAACAAAAACAATATTTCTGCCAAACTTTGAGGAAGGTTTTGTACCCGAATCTCAAAACATCTTTTCAGGTGTACTATTAGGATCTAAAAGGGAAGGAGGTATGTCTGTCACTTGCAGAGAAAAAGAACTAACCTAGCTTTGACATGCAAAGTGTGGGTTTTGGATTGGATTGGAATAAAATTGGATGGATGCAAGCACTGCTATCCATTGCTAACACTTTTGTACCCAAATGTCTTCTATGTGGAGTTTCACCAGTTTTACAGTATCTGCTGGGTTAGGATACACAATTCAGATAGGTAGGAAAAGTCCCAAGCGGAAAATCTTGCTTAAACTGCAATACGAAATGAAGCTTTATGGCTGTGTTGGATTTAGGGCCTAGGTGCTCCAGTACAGGACCATTTTGACACTGCAGGCTGTCAGGTTTGTTAGGGGAAGACATGCCAGAGTGGTTAAATTGGACATCTCAAGAATATTGAAATGTTGGGATCTGCCATTTAAAGCAAAACTTTGCCTAATGTTCTTTGGGATCTTCTGAGAAGTCTTATGAACTTTATCTTTTAAACTGCAAGTCCTTTAAATCTACTTCTAAGCTGTACAAAAATTAGGACTGCACAAAGGCCCTGATCATTTGGAGGCTCCTTTCCTTTCTTTAGGTTAATTCCCAATTAACTACTGTGATGCTTCAAATCAGAAGATTTGATGACTCTGTGAGGCTCAGTGTTTGGCTGTAGCAGATTTTCAAGAATGTTTTTATTATTTGGAGACCAGGCATCAATGAGCAGAACAGATTTAGTTGCAGGAATGTTCTCTAAAATTATCTTGCTAATAATTTAGTGTCTCAGCAGAATTCTACATGCAACCCCATGCTGCATTGTCTTCTGTTTCAACATATATCAGTAAATTTGGATTTACATCTCCCTCATTTGTGATTCTTGGGAGACTGTGGGGAAAACTACCCAAGTTTATAAGAGTGAGCAGCAGTATTTTTTTCAGGGGAGGGGGGCATAATAGGCACCTTAGTCCCACTTGAAAGCCAGTGCGAGAACTTAGCTTCTTTGCTAACCCTTTCTTCAGTAGGGCACTGTATCTTGCAAATTCCAGTGTTGTGCCAGCACACAGTGCTTACCTAATGACGTGTAATGGCGAAAGTGCGCAAAAGCCTGTTTTTTCCACCTGTTGTTATGTGTTTAAACAAGGTGCATCTGCAGAAAAAGTTCTTTTAGTGGGGTGGGTATTCATACCTTACATTAACCATGAGATCTTGGAAGATTTCATTAAAACATTTTTAAATCACAATAGTTGTTCGGATTTTTTTTCTACCCAAGTCATAATTTTGGTATCAGAGACGTTTAATGCCTTCTTTGCCTCTGTCTTCAGCACCGATGATGGGCTCTGGGACCCCCAGAGCCCTGGGCTAGAGAACCCTGACTGTGAGAATGATAAACTCCCAACCAACCCCGAACTTGCTGCTCCAGCTGGATCCCTATAAGTCAATGGGGCCCGATGGGATTCATCCGAAGGTATTTAAAGAGCTGGCTGATGTCATAGCAAGACATCTCTCCATTATTTTAAAATGTTCTTGGGAGTCTGGAGAGGTCCCAGTTGACTGGAAGCTGGCAAATGTTGTCCCAATTTTCAATAAGGGTAAGAAGGTGTTGTGGTTTAACCCCAGCCAGCAACTAAGCACCACACGGCTGCTCGCTCACTCCCCCCAGCCCGGTGGGATGGGGGAGAGAATTGGAAGGGTAAAAGGGAGAAAACTCGTGGGTTGAGATAAGAACAGTTTAATAATTGAAGTAAAATAAAATAGAATAGTAGTAATAGTAGTAATAATAATGACAATAATAATATAATAAAATAATAATATACACAGCAAGTGATACACTGTACAATTGCTCACCACCTGCTGACCAATGCCCTGAGCAGCGATTGCTGCCCCCCCGGCCAACTCCCCCCAGTTTACATACTGAGCACGATGTCATATGGTATGGAATAGCCCTTGGGCCAGTCTGGATCAGCTGTCCTGGCTACACCCCCTCCCAGCTTCTTGTGCACCAGGCCGAACATAGGAAGCTGAAAAGTCCTTGACCAGTGTAAGCACTACTTAGCAACAACCAAAGCATTGTTGTATTATCAACATTATTCTCATCCTAAATCCAAAACACAGCACTATACCAGCTACTAGGAAGAAAATTAACTCTATCCCAACCGAAACCAGAATATCCACCCCTTATTCTATACCATCTACGTCATGCCCAGGTCCTACCCTTTCCAATACATTCCAATTAATCACCACCACTTTTCCAGTCTTTTGATATACACACAGATATCATTCCCTTAGCCTATGGGCCATCCCTCTAAAATGCCTATTGAGTTCATCCAGTCCATGACTTTGGGCTCCATCTGTCATAACAGTCTTTCAGGGCAGGAGAGATGGTGTGCGATGTTAGATTGTTGCATGCTGAAGCCAGTCCTGGTTCCATCACCGCTGCACTTTGCTCGGTTTCCTCAGAGTTCATTCTTCATTAATTTGGGTGATTTTTACTGTATACTGTTGATATGGCATATAGTAATCATAGAAGTGATGACATACAGTATCATATACCAACTAACATTATACAATTCAGTTCATTGGCTATTTTCACCCAAAAGCAAATCCCCTTGAGGTACACATCAGACTTCCCCATCCTCCCTCATCATGTGCACCCAGGTCCTTGAGCAAAAGCAATCCCACAAATGGGTTTACCTCTGCCTGAGGCAAGAGTAACCCAGACCGTCTTCCCCAGCATATTTTTTACATGCACTACAGGGACTTTATCCCCCTCTACAGTACATAAAAGGTTTGATGGGGCAGGGCCAGCTCAATTAGCAGATCCCCTAGTGTTGGCTAACCAGGTGGCCTTTGCTAAATGTGTATCCCAGTGTTTGAATGTCCCACCACCCATTGCTCTCAGTGTAGTCTTTAACAGTCCATTGTATCGTTCGATTTTCCCGGAGGCTGGTGTGTGATAGGGGATGTGATATACGCACTCAATGCCATGTTCTTTGGCCCAGGTGTCTATGAGGTTGTTTTGGAAATGAGTCCTGTTTTCTGACTCGATTCTTTCTGGGGTGCAATGTCGCCATAGGCCTTGCTTTTCAAGGCCCAGGATAATGTTCCGGGTGGTGGCATGGGGCACGGGATATGTTTCCATCCATCAGGTGGTTGCTTCCACCATGGTGAGCACATGGCGCTTGCCTTAGCGGGTTTGTGGGAGTGTGATATAATCAATCTGCCAGGCCTCCCCATACTGATATTTCAGCCATCATCCTCCATACCAGAGAGGCTTGGACCGCTTGGCTTGCTTGATTGCAGCGCATGTTTCGCATTCATGGATAACCTGTGCAATAGTGTCCATGGTCAAGTCCACCCCTCGATGATGAGCCCACCTATATGTTGCATCTCTTCCTTGATGGCCTGAGGTGTCATGGGCCTAGTCCAGATCCACCTGAGCCACTTCAATCTTAGCAGCCTGATCCACCTGCTGATTGTTTTGATGTTCTTCAGTGGCCCCACTCTTGGGTACGTGAGCATCTACGTGACGTACTTTTACAGCCAGGTTCTCTATCCAGGCAGCAATATCTTGCCACAATGCAGCAGCCCAGATGGGTTTGCCTCTGCGCTGCCAGTTGCTCTGCTTCCATTGCTGTAACCACCCCCACAGGGCATTTGCCACCATCCATGAGTCAGTATAGAGACAGAGCATTGGCCACTTTTCTCTTTCAGCAATGTCTAAAGCCAGCTGGATGTCTTTCACCTCTGCAAACTGACTCAATTCACCTTCTCCTTCAGCAGTTTCTGCGACTTGTCGTATAGGGCTCCATACAGCAGCTTTCCACCTCCGATGCTTCCCCACAAGGCGACAGGACCCATCAGTGAACAGGGCATATTGCTTCTCATTTTCTGGTAGCTTATTATACAGTGGGGCCTCCTCAGCAGGCGTCACCTCCTCCTCTGGCGATATTCCGAAATCTTTGCCTTCTGGACAGTCCATGATCACTTCCAAGATTCCTGGGTGACCAGGGTTTCCTATTCGAGCCCGTTATGTGATCAGTGCGACCCACTTACTCCATGTAGCATCAGTTGCATGATGTGTACAGGGGACTCTCCCTTTGAACATCCAGGCCAGCACTAGCAGTCGGGGTGCCAGGAGGAGCTGTGCTTCAGTACCAACCACTTCCGAAGCAGCTCAAACTCCTTCATATGCTGCCGATATCTCTTTTTCAGTTGGAGTATAGTGGGCCTCGGATCCTCTGTATCCCCGACTCCAAAACCCTAAGGGTCGACCTCGAGTCTCCCCTGGTGCTTTCTGCCAGAGGCTCCAGGTAGGGCCGTTCTCTCCAGCTGCGGTGTAGAGCATGTTTTTTACATCTTGCCCTGCCCCAACTGGCCCAAGGGCTACTGCATGATCTATCTCCTGTTTAATTTGTTCAAAGGCTTGTCCTTGCTCAGGGCCCCATTTGGAATCGTTCTTCTTCCGGGTCACTTCACAGAGAGGGCTTACGATCAGACTGTAATTTGGAATATGCATTCTCCAAAAACCCACAACGCCCAAGAAAGCCTGTGTTTCCTTTTTGTTGGTTGGTGGAGACATGGCTGTTATTTTGTTGATCACATCCATTGGGATCTGACGACGTCCATCTTGCCATTTTATTTCTAAGAACTGGATCTCCTGTGCAGGTCCCTTGACCTTACTTTGTTTTATGGCAAAGTCGGCCTCCAGAAGGATTTGGACCATGTTCTTCTCTTTCTCAAAAACCTCTTCTGCTGTATTGCCCCATACAATGATGTCATCAATGTATTGCAGGTGTTCCGGAGCCCCACCCTGTTCCAGTGCAGTCTGGATCAGTCCATGGCAAATGGTGGGGCTGTGTTTCCACTCCTGGGGCAGTCGATTCCAGGTGTACTGAACGCCCCTCCAAGTGAAAGCAAACTGTGGCCTGCACTCTGCTGCCAAAGGGATTGAGAAAAACGCATTAGCGATATCATTTGTGGCAAACCACTTGGCTGCCTTTGACTCCAATTCGTATTGAAGTTCTAGCATGCCCGACACAGCAGCACTCAGTGGTGGCATGACTTTGTTCAGGCCATGATAGTCTACCATTAGTCTCCACTCTCCATTAGACTTTCGCACTGGCCATATGGGACTGTTAAAGGGTGAGCGAGTCTTGCTGAATCACTCCTTGGCTCTCCAGTCGACTAATCAACTTATGGATGGGAATCAGGGAGTCTCGGTTGGTGTGATAGTGCCACCAGTGCACCGTTGTGGTGGCGATTGGCACCTGTTGTTCTTTGACCCTCAGCAACCCCACAACAGAGGGGTCCTTCGAGAGACCAGGCAGGGTAGACAGCTGTTTAATTTCCTCCTACTCCAGGGCAGCTATACCAAAAGCCCACCGGTACCCTTTTGGGTCCTTGAAATACCCTCTCCTGAGGTAGTCTATGCCAAGGATGCCTGGGGCCTCTGGGCCAGTCACAATGGGGTGCTTCTGCCACTCATTCCCAGTTAGGCTCTCTTCAGCATCCAATACAGTCAGCTGTTGGGATCCCCCTCTCACTCCAGAAATACACATGGTTTTCGCCCCCTTATAGCTTGATGGCATGAGGGTACACTGTGCACCGGTGTCCACTAGAGCCTTATACTCCTGTGGGTCTGATGTGCCAGGCCATCGAATCCACACAGTCCAGTACACCCGGTTGTCCCCTTCCTCCACCTGGCTGGAGGCAGGGCCCCTCTAGTCCCGGTCATAGCATTCGTTACTCACTTCTTGTAAATGCAAATCAAAAGTCCCTTTATTAAGACCGGAAGCAAAATCAGCCCTTCTACTCTGTCTGGGGAACTGCTCACTGGAAACTGGAGCAGCAATTTTCCTAGAAGAACCCCCCTGTGTGATTATTTTTCCTTGCAACTCATGTACCCATGCCTCTAGGGTCGAGGTAGGTTTTCCATCCCACTTCCTCATGTCCTCTCCATGGTCACGCAGGTAAAACCACAGGGTGCCCCGTGGTATGTATCCACTATATCCTCTCTCTTGAGCAGACGGACGCTTACTCCTAATGGCTGAGATACTGGTCCATACAGGTGAGGGGTAGGACATATCCTCTTTGAGTTGCTGGACCTCCCAGGACAGTTTCTCCACAGCTGAGACACAGGCCCGTAGGGAGGAAGAGAGCCTTCCTTCGTATTGTCGGAGTTGGCCAGCCATTTCATCCACCGTTGGTCCCTCTCCATCTTTCTAGGTCATTATTGCCAATGAGTTTGCGTGTGATGATGGTGCGCTCTGTACAAACTTACACCACATGGGTTGTGTGCACCGGACTTCATCTGGATCTTTGGGTAACTGCTCATTGTCCAGGTCATCATAAATCACCTCCAGCACAGCTAATTCCCTCAGGTACTGGATATCTCTCTCCATGGTGGTCCACTTGCCTGGGTGACATATAACATCTTCCTTGAAGGGATACCTTTCCTTCACGCCTGACAAGAGTCACCTCCAGAGGCTGAGGGCTTTTGTCCCTTTTCCAATCGCTTTGTCAATGCCCCCTTCCCTAGAAAGGGATCCCAGCTGTTTGGCTTCCCTACCCTCTAATTCCAGGCTACTGGCCCCATTATCCCAGCATCGGAGCAGCCAGGTGACAATGTGCTTACCTGGACGACAACTGAAATCTTTTCGCATATGTCGAGGACTGCTATGGAACCAGAATTGTCTCGACATTGCCGTTATACCGCCATCTTCTGGCTTCGACATCCAGCCCCCGACGAAACCGCCACAGGACGCGACGCCTGCACAGAGACCAGGGCGCGAAAAGCAGGAGCACAAACTGCACGTACGCAGACACGTTCTGCGCATGTGCGTGGCCCTATAAAAGGACCACGTGCGCCTTTTGAGGGTCTTCTCCTCCTATCCCGCGCACTCCTCGGAAGCTGCTCCTGCAGACACAGATGCTGGACCGGCTGGACATTTGATCGACGGGATGATGCCGGACTCGAAGTGGTGGTAGCTAGTTCCCCCACGTGGCCCTCTTCTCACCTGCCTGAGCACGCTCTTTCTCTCTCTTTTCTCTCGCCCGCTCTCTTGCTCTTTTTCCCCTCTCTCTCTTTCCCCCCCCCCGTCTCCCTACCCGGTCCTCACCCCTTTGTTCACCGAAATAAAGTCAAAGGGTTGTATGGCATTTGACCTCGTTTGAGTCTTAATCTCGTCCTTAGGATCGTATTGAAACCTCCCCCGACATTGGATCGGGATAGCATATCTTGCAGTTCACTCAGGGACAGGGATCGGGTGGTTACCACCTCATTTGTGGGTTCTGCCTCTTCCTCCTCCTGTTCTCGTGATGGCCCTGGTTCATCTTCATCCCTTACTAAACAAGCTGATTTTCTTGTGTATTTTTTCTTCTGTATAGGGGCAAGCGATACTGGCACGGGTTGGTTCTCTGGCACAGCCACAGTGCCTGTCGCCAAGGCTGGTGTAGCCGCAGCGCCTGTCGTTTTGTCATCAGATCCAGAGACCTTCTCTTCCCCTTGAGGGTTCTGAATAGTGTTGAATAGGGCTCGGTAGGCATGGGCCAGGCCCCAGCACATTGCAGTGATCTGTGTCTCTCTGGAGCTGCCAGGGTGACAGCATACTTCTTCCAAATATTCTACTAATTCTGCAGGATTCTGCACTTGTTCAGGGGTGAAGTTCCAACACATTGGAGGTGTCCACTGTCCTAGACATTTTCCCATAGTATCCCACACACCCTGCCATTCATAACTATCCAGCCTTGGGGCAGATCTCTGGATGATATTCTTAAATTGCTTATTAACCTTAGACAAAACCTAAACAATATTCCCATGAAATAGCAATAGAAGTATCTTAACTACCCGAGGATGTTCAAGGTACTGAAAAGTTGTTGTAATGAAGGAGGAAACATCATAGAAGAAGGCAGTGAAGGTGCCATTCTGTATTTCCTCCATAAAAAACCTCTCAGAGGAAGAGGTATAATTGCTAATTGTCTCCACGAGGTGGTACCCGAAGTACAGTAATGGCTTCACTACAGAACCCAAATATCAGATAATGCCCAAGGCCAGTGTTTTAATAACAAATCTCCCAGGCAAAACATCACTAATCACTGCAGAGCACAGCAAACTGCAAAACCCAACACCAATCCTTAACATGTATAGCAAAAACAAGAGCATGGTGCAGATCAAGTAGACTAATACCGAGAACAGATGAATCAATATTATGACCGGCAACTGTTAACAGATACAAATTCCTTAACAAGCTCTGGTTAATCTGTTATTATCTCAAACCCTTCGTGCCCCACGTTGGGCACCAAAAAGGACTGTCGTGGTTTAACCCCAGCCAGCAACTGAGCACTGCACAGCCGCTCGCTCACTCCCCCACCCCGGTGGGATGGGGGAGAGAATTGGAAGGGTGAAAGTGAGAGAACTCGTGGGTTGAGATAAGAACAGTTTAATAATTGAAGTAAAATAAAATAGAATAGTAGCAATAGTAGTAATAATAATGACAATAATAATAGTATAATAATATACAAAGCAAGTGATACACTCTACAATTGCTCACCACCTGCTGACCGATGCCCAGCCCATCCCCAAGCAGCGATTGCTGCCCCCCGGCCAACTCCTCCCAGCTTTATATACTGAGCATGACATCATATGGTATGGCATAGCCCTTTGACCAGTCTGGGTCAGCTGTCCTGGCTATGCCTCCTCCCAGCTTCTTGTGCACCTGGCAGAGCAGGGGAAGCTGAAAAGTCCTTGACTAGTGTAAGCACTGCTTAGCAACAACTAAACCATCAGTGTGTTATCAACATTATTATACTAAATCCAAAACACCAGCTACTAGGAAGAAAATTAACTCTATCCCAGCTGAAACCAGGACAGAAGGAAGACCCTGGTAATTACAGACCTGTCAGTCTCACTTCAGTGCCTGGTAAAATTATGGAGAAGGTTATTCTGGGAGTTATTGAAAAACACTTGAGAGACAATGCAGTCATTGGTCATAGCCAGCCGGGTTCACGAGGGGAAAGTCCTGCTTAACCAACTTAATTTCCTTTTATGACAAGGTCACCCATCTAGTTGACCGAGGGAAGCCAGTAGATGTGGGTTTTTTGGATTTTAGCAAAGCTTTTGATACTGTCTCTCACAGTATCCTTCTGGACAAAATGTCCAGCATACAGCTAGACAAGTCCATGATACGTTGGGTGAACAATTGGCTGACAGGTCAAGCTCAAGGAGTTATAGTAAATGGGGTTCATCAGGCTGGCGGCCAGTCACCAGTGGGATTCCCCAGGGCTCAGTTTTAGGTCCAGTGCTCTTCAAAGTTTTTATCAATGACCTGGATGCAGGAATGGAATGTACACCAAGTAAGTTTGCCAATGGTACTAAACTAGGAGGAGATGTGGACTCCCTCGAGGGCAGAGAGGCCTTACAGAGAGATATGGATAGACCAGAGAGCTGGGCAACCACCAACCATATGAAGTTTAGCAAGAGCAAGTGCCAGATTCTGCACCTGGGACAGGGCAATCCTGGTTATACATACAAATTGGGGGACGAGAGGCTGGAGAGCAGCCCCCCAGAAAGAGATCTGGGGGCTTGGGTTGATGGCAAGTTGAATATGAGTCAACAGTGTGCCCTGGCAGCCAAAAAGGGCCAACCGTGTCCTGGGGTGCATCAAGCACAGCATAGCTAGCTGGTTGAGAAAGGCGATTGTTCCACTCTATGCTGCACTGGTGTGGCCCCACCTCGAGCACTGTGTGCAGTTTTGGGCGCCTCAATATACGAAGGACATCAAACTATTAGAGTGTGTCCAGAGGAGGGCGACCAAGATGGTGAAAGGTCTGGAGGGCAAGACTTAGGAGGAGCGGCTGAGGTGGTCACTTGGCTTGTTCAGCTTGGAGAAGAGAAGGCTGAGGGGTGACCTCATTGCAGTCTACAACTTCCTCAAGAGGAGCAGCGGAGGAGGGAGGTGCTGATCTCCTCTCTCTGATGACCAGCGATAGGACATGAGGAAATGGAATGAAGCTGCACCAGGGGAAGTTCAGATTGGACATTAGGAAAAGGTTCTTCACTGAGAGGGTGGTCGGTCACTGGAACAGGCTCCCCAGGGAAGTGGTCATGGCACCAAGCCTGTCAGAGTTCAAGGAGCGTCTGGACGATGCTCTTAGTCATATGATTTAGTTTTATGTAGTCCTGCGAGTAGCAGGGAGTTGGACTTGGTGATCCTTATGGGTCCCTTTCAACTGGAGATATTCTAGGATTCTATGAAGAGTTTATAAGGAAATCTATTTCATGTACAATACTTGGCTATGAGTACTACTTGATATATATATATGAAGGAAAATTACAATTGTTTTATATTCATATTTTTTTCATTATTTCTACAAGAAATTAAAAAGATCTGGTTTAAATTGAAACATTTTTATTTTGTTTGAAAACCTAAGTATAGTTTGTTGACATTCCTAGTACAGTTGTTCTGGGCTCTTGTTTTAAGATGTTTCGGTTTTTTTATATGTTTCTTTCAGCTTTATCACCACTTTGAAGTGCAAAGAAAGAAGAATCCTCTCCGAGGGGGGAAAAAAAGCTACTCTTTTGAACAACTTTCCTACCTGCTAGTGCAGTCACAACTCAAAGTGACCTTTCATAAAGAAACAAAAGGTGGAAGAAAAAAAAATGTCCAATCCTTCTATAGTGATATCAGAATTCAGGCTCTTTGTAAGTGAATCTGCTTGGAGTTGACAGCACTTGGACTGGATTCCAGTTGTATGTATCTTGGCTTTTTTTTGTTTCAGCAGAACAACTGATGATTAAAAAATTCATTTTGCCACTTAAACTGTTCTGAAGTCACATCTGGAACAAATTGTTGAATAAGGCAACTCTAATTTTTGTCACATTGATCATTCTTCTGGCCATAACTACACATTTCATAATAGTCCCAAAGGAGAGTTACTCAATAAATAAAAAACATTGTCACATGCTAAAAAACACTTCAAAAGTTCTATTTGCAAACTACTTTTCTAGTAAGACAACCCTGACTTTCTGACAAATTCTTCTGAGTTAGGAAGGATAATTGAATGCCAACCCTGAGAAGAATGTCGGGAGGATGCTATTGTCAAACAAAAGCTGGCTACTTCTTCAAGAGGTGTCTTGACTAGTTCTTCAAGAGGCGCATAGGTTTGCTGACACTAAAGAAAAGGTAGGCTGATTGATTTCTTTTTCCCCTGATTTAAAATGTGAAATTAAGACTGAAAGGTCAAGAAGGATGAAGATAAGGTGACAGCCCCGCCCCCCCAAATACCCCCCCCCCCCCCAAAAAAAAAAAACATGGAAGCTGTGAGCGCACTATAATTCAGGCTTGTGCACTTTCCATATATGACTATATCACCTGTTTTGGATTGGGTCGGGTTTTGGGTTGGGGTTTTATTTTGGGGGGGTGTTACTGTGAATCCTAAATAGGATCCCTGCCTTCCTCAGTGTATGGGGAGGTATTTAATGCTTTTTATTCCATGTTGTACATGGCTGCAGGCTGTATTTTATACATACTAGTCAGACCTCTGCTGAATAAAATAAATATGGATTTCCTTCTGGGGGACTCTGTAGTACCCTTGCCATAGTATTAGTGCTTTCCAAGTTTAATACAGAGGGGAGGTAGAATAACTAGGTAATGACAGTATTTTAATGCTTTAATAGATGCTTGAGGGCTTTGCTTTTAATTTTAGGTATCAAATTTGAGCTACAGAGCCTAGTTACATGGAAAAATCAGTGATACTAATGTGTGCTATTGTCGTGGTTTAACCCCAGCCTGCAACTAAGCACCACACACACAGCTGCTCGCTCACTCCCCCCCCCCCCCCGTGGGATGGGGGAGAGAATCAGATGAGTAAAAGTGAGAAAACTCATGGGTTGAGATAAAGACAGTTTAATAGGTAAAGCAAAAGCCGCGCACACAAGCAAAGCAAAACATGGAATTCATTCACTACTTCCCATTGGCAGGCAGGTGTGCAGCCATCTCCAGGAAAGCAGGGCTCCATCATGCATAACGGTTACTTGGGAAGACAAACACCATCACTCCAAACGTCCCCCCCTTCCTTCTTCTTCCCCCAGCTTTATATGCTGAGCATGATGTCATATGGTATGGCATAGCCCTTTGGCCAGTCTGGGTCAGCTGTCCTGGCTGTGCCCCCTCCCAGCTTCTTGTGCACCTGGCAGAGCAGGGGAAGCTGAAAAGTCCTTGACTGACTAGTGTAAGCACTGCTTAGTAAGAACTAAACCATCAGTGTGTTATCAACATTATACTAAATCCAAAACACAGCACTATACCAGCTACTAGGAAGAAAATTAACTCTATATCAGCTGAAACCAGGACAGCTATAGGAGCAGATGTAGTTGTGCTGTATATCTGAACTTTTGGTTCTTCTGGCTGTGAATGTTTTGCTGTGAATGTCTCATTGTGAGCGTCTCATCGTGGGCACCTTCAGAATCAGAAATCCCAAGTGAGAAGATGATTTAGACTGATTACGTTGTATTGTACAGAGGCTGTGGAGTAAAAGCTGGTGTTGAATGTTAATCTGCAGCATAGTGTTCTACTTTCTTACATCTCAGAGATGTTCCCTTCCGCTGTCACTACAGCCCTTCCAGGAGTGGGACAGACATGAACCTATCCTTGCAGGGCTTCTAAATATTAAAGTACACTAAGGTAGTAGTTCATTACATCACAAGGTTTGTTCCTAGGCACTGCCTGTCTCCTAAGTTAAATCAAGCAAGGGCCCTTTGATGCTTTTGCAGCGCTCCCCCTTCAGTTTTATTTACTTTGATGTAGTCCCTCTGGTGCATCTGACAATTGCACCGCTTGCCAGTGTTCAAATGGCAGGTGCTAACTGATCAGCACCTAAGCTCAGGGAGGCTGTCAAATGGAAGCTGTTTCCTAACATCAACCTGTTATATGCAAGGTCAGGCAGGCCTGAGGCCCTGATTCTTAATAGTCCAAGTTACAAATGCCAATTGTAGCTCTTTGGATACACTTCCTTTTTTTAAAAAAAAAAAAAAAAAAAAAAACCGACAAAAAAAGAAATCCCAGAATTTTACTTTTGTGGCTAATGCATATATCCTTTTAATGATATAAAGTTTTGGAAGAAATCTAAAAGCTCAATTTTCAGGGGTTAAAATAACCCAAACCAGGAGGGCAGGAGGAGACAATTAGAGTGGCCAAAATCATACCAGCTCTTCCTACTTCAGTGCATCTCTTACTAATCTGCTGATGCACCCGGAGTGTGCTACTCAGAGTGATACTATTGTGCTATATGGACTCTCAGTCTGATTGGATCTGAGTGTTCCTGTGTACTTATAGTCACAGAATTGCAAAACAATCAAGAGAGCGCTGAATACTGAAATATCTGTGGCAAGTGAGGCAGTGTCTAAACCACCATCCTTTGCTCAGTGTAGGTTTTTTGTTTGTTTGCTTTTTGTTTTTAATAGGCAGGGGTTTTGTTCTCTCTAGAGCTAGAAGACCAGTCTCACTGCTGGTAATTTTCCATAGGGCTTGCTGCCTCTGATTGCTCTCAGGCAGAACAAGAGACTCAGTCTTCCACACAGTCTTGAGCTATGCTGCTTTATGGGCACAACTGAAAAGAAAATGAAATAGGTTATTAGCTGCAACCATGCCATCTTCTCAGCAGCCTGTTTTCGTCAGGCTGCATGAGGGGCCTTGGATAAAGCCTATCTCAAAAACAAGTTTGTTGCTACACTTCAGCTATGATCTATAATGCAATAGTATCATTCCTGCATTGCTGTACTTATAGGTAAAGAGCTAGATGATGGTGCTTTGCATTTTGTCTTAATCTTTATATAGTTATAAAGAGTAACTCATTGTCTTTCCCCTCCACCCCTTTTCCATCCCTTCTCTATGCCACCTCTCCTTTGGCGACTCCCACTCACTGCTTTTCTCTAACCCTAATGCCTCTCCACCCGCTCCCTCAGGCTGCAGCTGGCAGCCTCCACAGCTCCAGGACTCCTCTTCCTCCCCTGTTTCAGTTCTCATCTTCATTGTCCAGGTGGATGGAGGGGGAAGGATGTTTCTCTGCTCTGCAGCCTTCTGAATCCACATTCCTGAATACAGGACAGAGAAAGTGTGTATGGATGGGAGCATTCCTCTCTACGATTTTATCTGTAGATTTAAAACCAAAAATTGCAGTTAAATGGTAAACTGACTTGCAGGATGAAGAGCAGAAGCACTAGTTAATATACTGTAGGGTCAACATTCTCTTGCTATTCTGTGCTGGTTAAGAGTGGTTTAAAACTATTGGAGCCTAACAGTGAATGTGCCTCTAAATGCTTGGGAGCTTGGGTGGGCCTTGCAGTTTTGACTCTCAGCTCTAAGGAGGTTATAGATGGCAATGGCAATTTCTTTAGGGTTCTTGTTTAGCATGCTTGGGGACAGGGATGACCCACTAAAGAAACTCCCAGCAAGAAAACTGCACAAACCTCAGAGTAGCATAAACACTTTGGGGTAAAACACCAACAACAGGGTCTTGAACCATTCCCCAAAAATTTGCATTAGAAATTCAGAAACTTTAAAATGAGTAAGAAATCTACAGCAAAGATGACATATTATCTTAGTTTTGCCCTGTGGCAACACAGTAGAGGTAAGCACGCCAGTGTTTGCACTTAAAGATTAAATAAGAGTTGTTGGAGCGGGTGCCGTTCTTTCCATTTCTTTCTTCTCTGTTATACTCTTTGGGGGAAAGTGATGGAGATTTAAATCCGGGTGCTGACTGGGTGGCATGATCTCAGGAGGTTAAGGACATTCCTCTCTTCAGTTATAACCTCCCTCTTTCACAGTGCAGCTTTTTTTTAATGTCTGGTAGACAAATACTTTCTTACTGACTTCCGAAATATTTTCCCAGACAGCCTGAGAGTGTGTACTGAGGATAAGGAAGAACTGAACTAAAACTTAGTTGTGCAAATGAGTGACCATAGGCATCAAACCAGCTCTTTAAAACACTGAACTAGTCTCAATCCTCAAAATCCTTCCCGGATAACTGTGGAACTTTCTAAAATCGATAGAGTCCTACAAACCACTTACCCTGGATGTTGTAGGGACTACTCTTGCTCATGGGCTGCTGTTTGAGAACAGCCACGTGAGCTTGTTCCAGTGTCTACATGTAGCTAAGGTGCTTTCCGGGTAATTCATAACAAGCCTTTCTCAACAGCTTACCAGTTAATCCTTTCAGTTTCTTAAAATGAGATATGGGGCAAATGTGACTCACTGTCATTTTCTGGAAATGATAAATTTGGAAAGCATAACCCCAGTGGAGTATCCACCTTGTGCGGTGCAGCTGGAATCTCACTGGTGTGAGAAGCAGAAAAGGCCTTGACTCTATGTAAGCACTGCTCAGCAATAACTAAAACATCTGTGCGTTATGGACACTGTTTTCAGCACAAATCCAAAACATAGCCCCATACTAGCTACTGTGAAGAAAATTAACTCTATCCCAGCTGAAACCAGGACAGTATCCACCCCTTATTCCATACCATTTACATCATGCTCAGGTCCCACACTATCCAATACATCCTCATTAACCACCATCCCCCTTCCCATCCTTTGATATATACACAGATATCATTCCCTTAGTCTATGGAATATCCCTATAAAATGTCCATAAAATGTCCACAAAATGTCCACAAATGTCCACAAAATGTCCACAAAATGTCCATTGAGTTCATTTAGTCCTGGTCTGGCTTCCCAGACCCTTGATCATCTTGGTGGCCCTTCTCTGGACCCCCTCCAGCCTGTCCACATCTTTTTTGTATAACGGGGACCAGAACTGTACACAGTATTCCAGGTGTGGCCTGACAAGCACTGAGTAGAGTGGGATAATGACTTCTTTATCTCTGCTGGCGATGCCCTTTCTGATGCAACCCAGCATCCTATTGGCCTTCTTGGCTGCAGCAGCACACTGTTCACTCACGTTGAGCTTCCTGTCCACCAGGACCCCCAGGTCCCTTTCCACAGAGCTGCTCTCTAGCCAGGTGGATCCCAGTCTGAGCTGCACTCCTGGATTATGTTTTCCCAGGTGCAAGACCTTAAAGTAGCCTACTGTTACACAAAGGCCCACTGAAAGCAGGCCCCTGTATAGCTGTCCTTTTTGTTTTCTGCCACTTTACTGCTGTCCTACATGTTTTTTGCAGTTTCCCAAACAAGGATCCACTTTCCACTCAAGGATGCATTCAATCACAAGTGCCAACTAACCAAGGTGGAACTAACAGCCTGGACACCTCTCTCTCTTGGTTGTCTCTTCTTCCTCAACCTTTGCAGAACAAATTTAACAAATTTGTGTGCATCCTGCCTCTTAGAACAGATTTAATAGCACAGAGGAGGCTTCCTCATTGTGGTCACTGCTGTTTTGACCCCAGAAGCAGGTGTCTGATGTGAATGTTTTTCTCTTCTTCCCCCTCCTGCCCTCAGGAACCCACTGATGCAAAGCAAGGCTGGCTCTGCCAGGCAGAGAGCACAAAGCCCTTGTTCCATTTCTAATTGCTCCTTTCCCAAAAGATTTCAGGTGGCCTCCCCTCAGTTCCCCGTCTATCATTATTTCACTGTGAAAATACACATTTAATTAGATGCTGACAAGTGAGGATTCACATCTGGGAGAAAAAGGCTATAACCTACTGTGGTGGGTTGACCTTGGCTTGCTGCCAGATATCCGTCCATCTGCTTTCTCATTCCCCTTCCTCAACAGGACAGGGAAAGAAAACAAGATTAAGAAGTTAATCAGTCGAGATAAAGACAGGAAGGTCTCTTACCAGTTACCATCATGGGCAAAACAGACACGACTTGAGGAAAATTAATTAATTTTTTGCCAATTAAAAATAAAGTAGGATGGTGAGAAACAAAGACAAAACCTAAAACACCTTCCTCTCCCCTACTCCCTTTTTCCCAGGCTCAACTTCACTCGTTCATTCCTAACTCTTCTACCTCCTCCCCTTCCCTTGGTCAGTGCAAGGGAGATGGGGAATGGGGGTTGTGGTCAGTTCATAACACTTCATATCTGCCGCTCCTTCCTCCTCACAATTTTCCCTTTCTCCAGCATTAGTCCTTCCCATGGGTTACAGTTCTTCATGAACTGCTCCAGCATGGGTCCTTTCCACAGGGTACAGTCCTTCAGGAAAAGACCACTCCAGCATGAGTCACAGTTCCTGCCAGAAAACCTGCTCCTGTGTGGGCTCCTCTCCATGGGCTGCAGTTCCTGCCAGGAGCCTGCTCCAACATGGGCTCTCCACAGGCTGCAGCTTCCTTCAGGGCACATCCACCTGCTCCAGTGTGGGGTCCTCCACAGGCTGCAGTGTGGATATCTGCTTCGATGTGGTCCTCTCCACAGGCTGCAGGGAATACCTGCTTCACCATGGTCCTCTCCATGGGTTGCAGGGGAATCTCTGCTCCAGTGACTGGAGCACCTCCTCCCCCTCCTTCACTTACCTTGGTGTCTGCAGGATTGTTTCTCACTCTTTTTTCCACACTCCTCTCTCTCTCACACCTGCTGCGCAGGGTTTTTTACCCTTTCTTAAATATGTTATCACAGAGGTGCCACTAGCTTCACTGATTGGCTCAGCTTTGTCCAGCAGTGGGTCCATTTTGGAGCTGTCTGGAACTGGCTCTGTCTGGCACAGGGGCAGCCCCTGGTCTCTTCTCACAGAAGTCACCCCTGCAGCCTTCCCCCCTCAACCTTGCCATGTAAACCCAATACATCTACTGCTATACCCTATGGAAAAACCCTCCTGGCCCTTCTGGAAATGGGGGTGGGGGGCAGGATCACACACTCCAGCACCTGAACAGTAAGAGTACCACTCACTTATGTCCCTCAGCAATGGTCCACCCTCTGTCTCAGAACTCAGTACCATTTCCTTCTGCTACTTCAGGCTTCATTTAGGCTTGCTTCCTCCAGCCACAGCTGCATATGCTCTAACCTCAACCAAGAAGCTTCTCCTTGACATCCATAACTGAGCATCTCAGTGTAGCTGTCTGCCTCAAAGCAGTGCACCTCTTCTCTGAATCAATATGTTCTTTGCTGCCAGTAGGACATGAAGTGTTCTGGTCTCCAACCATACTCAGCTCTCAGACCCAATCCCCCCCCCTGCTTAGCCCAAATGTAAATGACCCTATATTTGTGGGAAGAAGGGTTGTTACTGTTATGGGAAAATATATCAATCATGCTGGATCCAACAGCCTGAGAGAAGTGAGGCTGCTGCTGCTCCATGTCCCCAAGTCCAACCAGTAGCAAGGCTGAAGATGCATTCCTAGCAGACACACACACACACACAGAGCACACATATACACTACATATATACATGGTTGGCCACAGAGATCACAGACAGACACTCAGAGCACTCACATGAACACAGACAGCACCAACAGCCTCATCCTGCTCCCCTCTCTGGATGAGCAGGATGAAAGTCCACTAGTAAGAATATATATATATGTACAAGGTGGATCCTTCCAGCAACTGGGCTCAGACACTCAGTCTGCCCAGTAGCTGGCCCCTGGATCCCAGTCTCCCCAGTTGCTGGCACCTGGACATATGAGCCCCCAAGGCCGCAGCCCCACTCCAGTTGCTGGTACAGACTATCACACATACACACACACACAGAGCTGGCCAGGACTTTCCCGCTTCCAATAGCTGACCCCCCCGTGCTCTCACCCTTAGAGATACACAGGCACTCTCACACCCAGAGTCAACCGGAACTCCCTTGGTCCCATAGCCTGTTAAGGGATGTTAAGAGCAGCTGTCACATCCAGCAGCTACGGGCCCAGGACTTTCCCTTGCCTGGCCACTGGAGCCCAGCCTGGTGTGCTCGGGGACCTGGGGTCTCTGCACCAGGCTGAGGGATGCAGCTGCCACTTTCCCATTTGCAGGTTCAACCAGTAGTGAAGCTGACCACATATCCCAGAGACACACACACAGACACATACAGGACACTAACATGGCTGGTCACACAGACTGCCACAGACAAGGTGCTACCTTCAACAGCACCTGCATATAGAACTCACATAAAACATAAACATAGACAGCCAAGTCCCCTTCCTCCTCCTCTTTGGCTGACAGAGATAGAAGTTCACTAGTGAACATGACACTCTCTAGATTCACAAGGACATGCACATTCACAGATACCCTGAGTACCAGCACAGCCCCCTTTGTCCATCTGGTACCACTGCCCAGATCCCAGGCCCTCTTACCTGATTCACGGGCCCCCTACTTGCTGGATAGTCCAGCTTGATGCTCACTAGCAAACACATGCACACTCATACACTCATCTCACAGGCACTCCACACTCACTAGTCCCTCCAAATACCAACACGGACCCTCTGCCTGCCTGATAGCCCTGCCCAGATCCAGGGCCGCCTACTCGCTGGCTAGTCCAGCTTGAAGTTTGCTAGAAAATTACACATGCACACCCCCACACTCACCAGGTTTGGGGAAGATACAGACACTCCCCAGAAGCCAGCACCAGGCACACGGGCTGTGACCTGCAGTTCTGCTCCAGTGGCTGGCGCTGAGCCCCTCACTTGTCTTACTCATGACAGTCCCTCACAGTAGCTGCTTGTTGGGACACACACTGTTCCCACCCCAGTAGCTGGCAGCTAAGACCCTCACCCATTCCAATAACTAGCACTGAGACTCCCACTCGCTCTAGTAGCTGACACCGCAGGCCACAGTGCATCACTGGGGCTCAGACAATTGTTAGAAGTTTATGTGAGGGATAGGTCCAGACTGTAGTGAACAGATACAGCAGTTTTTTGTAAAGCAGCAGCCAGTAACTTTGCTCATACCAGCATACACATTCTCAGCTATGGTGGTGATGTGCCACAGGGCATGGTCCTCAGCAGCTACTGGAGCACGTCCCTGCAGCACTGTAGGTTTTGACACAGCCAGAGCTTCAGAAGGAGAACACAATTCTGCAAGTCACAGGCTGCAGGGAGTGCCTAGGGTCTCTCACTGAGGCTGGAGCACATGGTCTTCCAGCCTGCAAGAGGTGTGTAGTTGCTGAGGAGCTGTGCTGCTAGGTAAAGGAGCTGTGGGATGAGGTCAGCAGACTATGCAGCATCAAAGAGGATGAAAAAGATCTTCTCTGAGACACTCTAGCTTCAAGAGTCTGAATCTCTAACTGTAGCAGAGGGACAGATAGAGTCTGTGCCTATCGGGTTGGAAAGTGGAAACTCCCATGATGGTTAAGGCTGGAAGCTGGTGACTTCTGGCACCAGAAGGAAGGCTCTTCCACCTGAAGACTTGCAACTACAGAATAGGTTCACCACATTGGTAGTGGATGAGAAGCTGGGAGCACTGTCAAATGGAGCACCTATGCCAGCTGAGTCTGAGCCACACAGGGTAAGTGGCAAGTGACAGTAGCAGAAGACTCCCTGCTGCTGGGGCAGAGGTCCCTATCTGCTGACCCAACCTGTCATCTAGGGAGGTTTGCTGCTTGCTGGGGACTTGCATTTGGGATATTGCGTAGAGGCTGCCAAGGCTTGTCTAGCCATATTACCTCCTGCTGCTCTTCCACATAGGCCCCAATGATACTGCCAGGGATGACCTGGAAAGCATCAAATGTGACTACATGGCTCTAGAGGCAATTATTAAGAACTTGGGCACAGCAGTCTCTGGGTTCTGCTTTGGGAGCTTCTGAACCTTCTGGGGAAAGGGTCCAGGATCATTGGGGAATGCCTGGGAACCCTCTGAGAAACTTGAGGGGCCTACTGCTGCCAGGTAAGGGAAGCCACAGGTGTGTGAGCTTGAGGAAACTCTAACAGCTTCTAATGAGCATGATCAGCTGCACTTGACCCAGGGTGTCTGCTGCCTGCTGGGGCCAGGATCCAGGATGTTGTGGAGAAACTGCCAAAGCTTGTTTGACCTTCTGACTGTTACACCTTGCTGTTCTTCCCTGTGGGCACTGATGATACTGCCAGGAGAAACCTGGAGAGTATTAAAAAATACTACAGAGTTCTGGGGGCAATAGTCAGGAGTACAGGGGCCCAGGTGGTGTTCTCCTCAAACCTCCTGGCAAGGGGAAAGGGTGTGAGGAGGAGGGCACTGATACTGCATGTCAAAAATTAGTTGCACAGCTAACATTGGCAGTGGGGTTTTGGTTTCTATGACCATGGTGTTACCTCAAACTGTTCCAAAAACTTTCTAACACCAATTTGGCATTTAGAAAGTATTCTTTATTGCAGTGCTGGATGCACGGGGGATATCTTCATCTAGCGTGCATGCCATAGGTCACGCCAGCAAGGTATTTATCAAACTTAAACATACATATTCATTAATTTTCCGAGAAAATTTTTCCTGAGGAACCTGAACATACATAAGTCTATGGGACTTGATGAGATGCATCCCAGAGTCCTGAGGGAATTGGCTGATGTAGTTGCCAAGCCACTCTCCATGATATTTGAAAAGTCATGGCAGTCAGGTGAAGTCCCTGGGGACTGGAAAAAGGGAAACATCACACCCATTTTTAGAAAGGGTAAAAAGGAGGACCCTGGGAACTACCGACCAGTCAGCCTCACCTCTGTGCCTGGGAAGATCATGGAACAGATCCTCCTAGAAGCTATGCTAAGGCACATGGAGGACAGGGAGGTGATTCGAGACAACCAGCATGCCTTCACCAAGGGCAAGTCCTGCCTGACCAACCTAGCAGCCTTCTATGATGGAGTAACTACATCAGTGGATGAGGGAAGAGCTATGGATGTCATCTGTCTGGACTTCTGTAAGGCCTTTGACATGGTCCCCCACAGTATCCTCCACTCTAAATAGGAAGGATATGGATTTGATGGGTGGACTGGTCGGTGCATAAGGAATTGGCTGGATGGTCGCATCCAGAGGGTAGTGGTCAATGGCTCGATGTCCAGATGGAGAACAATGACGAGTGGTGTCCCTCAAGGGTCCGTTCTGGGGCCAGTGCTGTTTAATATCTTCATCAATGACAGACAAATCTCCAATGATTGACAAGCCTCACTCCAAAGATAATCTTTTTATCAGGGTTAGACAACATTGTACAGAACACTGTATAGTTACATATATACAGACAAAAGCTAACAAAATGATGACCAATAACAGCAACAATTTTCTTAACCACGAGCTCAAATTGGGGAACCAGGAAGTCAGCCAATTCCATGTCTCCTCGAACCTAAATGAGGTTTTTCTTTTGAATTAGCCACCTTCATAGTTTTCTCAACCATTTCCAAATGGAGATTATAGTTCCACAAATTAAGTGACCCTTCTTGGTTCCCCTGGCTCAACAGAGTCCGTGAGCTTATAATACCACACCACAAATGAAAAAATTATACATCTCAGATACATATTTCAACAAAGGAAAATAAGGAAAAAGAAACAAAGTTAGTCCGCCCTGAGGGCAATCTACTTCTGCAAAGGCTATAACCTCAGTCCAGAAACAATTCATTGAGTTCTTCTGAGTTTTAATTTCAAAGGTCCTGCCTCCTGCACAGTCCAATTTGGAGACGGTGCACTTTTGATCCTTGAATAATGTATCCAAGGCTCCTTTTCTGCAATCTTAACAGCTGTGTAAGTTGTTAACAATACCTGATAAGGTCCTTCCCATCGCTCAGTCAGAGGCTGGGAATCCCAGTTCTTTACATAGATCCAGTCACCTGGTTGAATGGAGTGTACCAGAGCATCCAGTCTGAGAGGTCGTGACATCACAATATATTTCTGCAATGCATTAATAGTTTTTCCTAAAGAAATTACATATTGATTTAAATCAATTTTCCCTCGTATATGTAGGGTTTTTGGAAATTTAGGACTCTGATATGGTCTACCGAACAAAATTTCATATGGACTTAAATGATCCGTTGACCTAGGCTGGACTCGAATGCAAAGTAAAGTTATAGGTAATGCTTGAGGCCATTTCAACGAAGTTTCCTGACAGATTTTGCTAAGTTGTGTTTTCAATGTCTGATTCATCCTTTCTACTTTACCACTAGATTGAGGCCTCCAAGGTATATGGTAATCCCATTTAATGTCTAATACCTTACTTAATTGCTTAACAACTTCCACTGTAAAAGTTTGGGCCTCTATCTGATGACATTCCTAAAGGAACCCCAAACCTTGTAATTATTTCTTTTAACAGAGTTTTTTGTCACTTCTTTAGCTTGGTTGGTGTGACAGGGAAACACTTCGGGCCACCCAGAAAAAGTATCAACCATTACTAATAGATATCGCTAGCCTGCTTGTTTTGGCAACTCTGAGAAATCAATTTGCCAGTAATCTCCTGGTGTATTTCCCTGGGGTAAAGATCCCAGGAGAGGTTTTCTAATAATGCTAGGGTTATTTCTTTGACAAATCGAACACTTTTATCAACAATTGATTTAGCTATTTTTATCATTCCAACACTTACAGCAACTTTCTGTAATCCTTGTACTAGGGACTCTATTCCCCAGTGGGTCTGCTGATGCTCCCTTTTCATTATTTCAGTCATTATGTCTGGAGTTACTACAACCTGATAATTTGGGGTTATCATCCACCCTTTTTCATTAGGAACAGCTTTTAAAAGATCAGCTAACTGCTTGTCTGCTGATCCATATTTAGGTCCTTCATCCGGTAGTGATATTTTCTTTTTGGGCATTACTACAAAGATGCCTTGTTCCACAGCCTCCTTGGCTGCTTTATCTGCTAATCTATTACCATCAATAACAGGGGATCGTCCACTTTGGTGAGCTTTACAATGCATTACTGCTACTTCAGCTGGTTTCTGAACACTCTTTAAAAGTTGTAAGATCTCTTCTGAGTGTTTAATAGGCATACCTTGTGCGGATAATAATTCTCTTTCTTTCCAAATTGCTCCGTGAGCATGGATCACTCCAAAAGCATATTTAGAGTCTGTCCAGATATTTACCTTCTTCCCTTGAGACAAATCCAGGGCTCGTGTCAGGGCTATCAATTCTCCCTTCTGAGCAGATGTACTCACAGGTAAAGCCTTGGCCTCCAATACCTGAGTAGGTGTCACTACTGTGTATCCGGCTTTTCGCTGTCCGTCTATAACGTAACTGCTTCCGTCTGTAAACACTTCTAAATCTGGGTTAATCAAGGGTTCACTTTTAAGGTCAGGTTGGCTAGAGTATACTTACTCTATTGTTTGTATACAATCATGTACCAGTGATTCTTCTGGATTTTCAGCATTCAAAAAGGTAGCCAGATTCACTGCCATGGTAGTCTTCAATTCTATGTCATCTTGTTCTAAAAGAACCACCTGGTACTTAAGCATTCTGCTGGGGGAGAGCCAATGTCCCCCCTTTTGTTCTAATACGGCAATAACCATATGAGGCACATAAACAGTTATTCATTGCCCCAGGGTTAATTTCCTTGCTTCTTGAATCAATAAAACGGTTGCAGCCACAGCTCTCAAGCATCCTGGCCAGCCTTGGCTTACGTTATCCAGTTGCTTAGAAAAATATCCCACTGGCTGTTTCCAGTTCCCTAATTGTTGAGCCAGTACCCCCAAGGCCAGGTGTTGCTTTTCATGTACAAATAACTCAAAAGGTTTCATTAAATCTGGCAGTCCCAAAGCAGGAGTGGACATAAGGGCCTTTTTCAAATTCCTGAAGGCAGTTTGACACTCGGGGGTCCATTCAAGAAATTGTCCTCCAGATAATTTTAAAGCTTCATATAGAGATCCTACCAGTATTCCATAGTTGGCAATCCACAAGTGACACCATCCGGCCATTCCCAGAAATGTTCGTAATTCCCGCACGGTTCGTGGCTCTGGTGTCTGGCATATAGCTTCTTTTTGATGATTTCCCAGTTGTCTCTGTCCCTGTGAAATCTCAAATCCAAGATAAAATACAGTTTTCTTAACGATTTGTACTTTATCCCTCGAAACCCGGTATCCATTAAGGCCTAAGAAGTTCAATATGCTGATTGTTAATTGAATACATTCTTCTTCAGTCTCTGTGGCTAAAAGATCATCCACATATTGGAGTAGGGCTCCTTCCATATTTTCTTTTCTCCATTGTTCCAATTCTTTAGCTAATTGGTTTCCAAAAATAGTAGGACTGTTTTTGAAACCCTGAGGTAATACAGTCCAAGTTAATTGTGTTTTTTGTCTGTAGTTGGATTCTCCTATTCAAATGCAAAAATGGTTTAACTATCAGCCTCCACAGGTATGCAGAAAAAGGCATCTTTCAAATCTGTCACAGTAAACCATTTATATTTTTCTCTAAGTGTTGTCAATAAAGTTTAAGGGTTAGCCACTACAGGATGGATATCTTGCACAATTTGATTAATAGCCTGCAAGTCCTGAACTAATCTATATTCTTTGCCATTAGGTTTCTTTACTGGTAGTATTGGAGTATTATATTCTGATTCACACTCCGCTAGCAATCTGTAATTTAAAAATTTTTGTATTAAAGGTTCTAATCCTTGTCTGGCTTCAAGTTTGAGTGGATACTGTTTTAATCTTACCAGCCTGGCCCCTGGTTTTAAAGTGATTTTTACTGGTTCTGCTGATTTGGATCTTCCTGGAACATCTGCCGCCCACACCATAGGAATTACCGCATTCTCTATCTCCGTTGAAATTTACCCCTCATTGGATGCAGGATCCTGTAACATAAAAATTCTTGCCTCTATGGCTTTAGATTCTGGAACTGAGAATTTAATTTCTCCATACTGGAAAGAGATTTGTGCTTCCAATTTGCTTAACAAGTCTCTTCCCATGAGGGGTCTTGGACATTCTGGCATATATAAAAACTGATGTATCATCAATCTTTTTCCCAATTTAAAAGTCAAAGATGATTGAAAGAAAAGCTGAGTTTCCTGTTTCCCAGTTGCACCAACAACAGTTACAGCATCCGGGCTTAAATTTCCCAGAGGTGTATTTAACACTGAATAAGTTACTCCCGTATCTACCAGAAATTCTATTTCTTCATTCCCCAGCTCAGCTTTAATCAGGGGTTCTGCTGGGAAGGAATCCCCCGGTCTCCTTCATTCCTGATCCAAATTCATCACATTCACTGCTTTGGTCAGCACTTCCCGACCTGATTTCTGCAGACACTCCTTTTTCCAATGCCCAAACTGTTTACATATGGCACATTGGTTTTCTGCTAACCTTGTTCCATGGCAGGCAAGATAGGCTCCTCTTCCTCTGCCCCTGCATCCGATTCGACCTTCTCCCGACTGAGGAAGCCTGGTCAAAGCAGCTAGCAACTTGAGCATACCTCTTTTCCCGTCTGATCTTCTCTTTTTCTCTGTTATTATATACTGTCCAAGCCACATCAAGTAACTTTTCCAAATCTCTAGCCTCCCCTTGTCCTCCCTGCTATCGGACTAAATCCTTCATTTCCCTTACTCCTTTGTACCATACCTACACCCACTCCAGCCCCTTCTCGGTTTTCATTCTCCCTCAACAATTCTTCCCTCTGTTCCACTCTCCTCCGCGGCGCCACTAATAAATCCAAATCTTCCTCCTTTTCCTCTTCATATTTCAAACATCTCTGCCCAATACTACATGATGAACAACACCTTCTCAACCCCTTTCCAACTTTCTTATTCTCCTTCTCCAAAGTCAGTACCATAGGATCCCCCGGAACTATTCCGCAATCCTTCTGCCACTCAGGATGATCATGCAAAGTTAAAAACATATCAGCATATAACACTTCATCCCATTTTCCTTCCCTCCAAAGAAACAACATCAATTGCAACAAGGTGTTATAACTTAAAGTTCCATTTTTCGGCCACTTTTCTCCATCATCCAGCTTACATAGTGGCTACCATTGATTACAATACTTAATTAAATCCCTCTTGGTAGCTGTACCCCCCCCCCCCCCCCCGGCTGCCACCTACATCCTTCCAATGTTTCAATATACATCCCAGGGGAGATTTTTTCAGAATCCCCCCTTCTGCTGAGGGTTTATTACCCATCACAAAACCACAAGGGAGTGACACAAAAGCACAAAACAATAACTTAACACAGAGACACAAGGGCAATGACTTAATCCAAAATTTAGTGAGATTAAACCAAACTTTTCACAAAATATTAATTCATTAATTCAGTCTTACCACAGCCAATTAAAACCCAAATTTAATCCTGGGCATCCCCAGAGTTCTCAATCTGTGTTTGTGCACAAAATATCATCTACCTGAAACTCAGGTGCCCCACAGACTTTTGTCGTCTAGCAGGATTTTCCTCCACCTGCAGGTCCCTCCTTGGCCCGACCCTGTGAGGCTTTCACCCCGTCTGACAGGCAGGCAATCTCCTTTACTCGGTTGCAACCTCCAAAATTAAAGGAAGCCTTTTACCTTCCCAAGGATCCTTCTTAGAGCTCTTTGGTCCAGGGACTGGAGGTTCTCCCCGAGAATCTCTCGGTGCTGGCTAGAGGTCCTGCGATCCCGTGGATCCGTCGAGGTTCAGAAGCACAGTCCCACCTGGGTCACCAAAACTGTTACTGCAAACTGGCCCAAAAACTTTCTAACGCCAATTTGGCGTTTAGAAAGTAGGCATTCTTTATTGCAGCGCTGGATGCACGGGGGATAGCTCCACCTAGCGTGCATGCCATAGGTCACGCCAGCAAGGTATTTATCAAACTTAAACATACATATTCATTAATTTTCTGAGAAAAGTCATTAATATTACAATTATTTCCCAGAAATCATTAACATATTTCCCCTCCCACCAGAGCATGCGCTGTTTAATTCTGGGAATTCTTTTGGGGGGTTCTCGGTGGTAGTTATCCTCAAATTCGAGCTGTCCGCTTGTTGACCTCGTTGATTTTTTCCACCCAATCATGCTGATTTGGCTGTTTTCTTTTGTTAAGAACACAGCTGACACTCCTCAATGTCCAGGGATGTTCTTGCTTTATGTTCAGACTCCCCATTATCTTTGTTCTGAGCTCCCTATTTCATTCAGGCATTCCTTCTTATCTTACAGGCCTCTCCTCTGTCCTTGGTTTCTGCCAGTTGTTGGTGATTAACTTTCTTCCTAGCTCTACTCTGTCCTTGGTAGCTGTCTTCTTGAAGCAGTCCTTGGTGATTAACATTTTTCTGAATCCCACATGTAACAATGGGACCCTGTCTGAGGATCAAGGTATGCTTGGGAGAGATAGGATGCAACCTCACTGAGCGGAGCAAAGGATGCCAGCAGGATGGCTGACTTGGTAAGGAGGGCTTTAAAATATGAATGACAAGGGAGGGAAAGAGTAACCACCAGTCCTGTGAGGGAGTGACAGACAGGATTACTGAGCAAAGGGCTGGGATGATGTGAATGAAAGGAAACACAAAATCAGCAAAACAGAGCTTAAGCTTGCATGTAAGCAAGGAAGTGCCTATAGTAGCACCATTATGGAGAAATCCCCCAAACACTCTCCAGGAACTCAACATGCTGGGGTGCCTCTCTGAAGTGCCTGTACACTAATGCACACAGCATGGGGAATAAACATGAGGAGTTAGAGAACTGTGTGCAGCTGCAGGGCTACAGTCTTGTTGGGATCATGGAGACATGGTGAGATGGCTCCTGTGACTGGAGTGTTGCAATGGAGGGATACAGGCTCTTCAGGAAGGACAGGCTGGGAAGATGAGGAGGGTGAGTTGCCCTTTATGTGAGAGAGCAGCTGGAGTGCTTGGAGCTCTGCCTGGGGATGGATGAGGAGCCAAACGAGAGCTTCTGGGTAAGGATTATAGAGAAGGTGGGTAAGGGTGACACTGTAGTGGGTGTCTGCTATAGGCCACCTGACCAGGAGGAATGAGTGGATGAGGCCCTCTATAGACAGCTAGGGGCAGCCTCACGTTTGCAGGCCCTGGCCCTCATGAGGGACTCGAGCCATGCTGATATCTGCTGGAAGAACAACACAGCAAGGCGGAGGTTCCTGGAGTGTGTTGATGACAATTTCCTGATGCAAGAGATAGGAGAGCCAATGAGGAGAGGTGCTCTGCTGGACCTCATACTCACCAACAAGGAGGGGCTTGTTGGGGATGTGAAGGTGTCATGGTTTAACCCTAGCCGGCAACTAAGCACCACACAGCCACTCGCTCAATCCCCCCTCCCTAGTGGGATGGGGGAGAGAATCAGAAGGGTAAAAGGGAGAAAACTCGTGGGTTGAGATAAGAACAGTTTAATAATTGAAGTCAAATAAAATAGAATAGTAGCAATAATAATAGTAATAATAATAATATAATAATACAATAATAATATACACAGCAAGTGATACACTCTACAATTGCTCACCACCCGCCAACTGATGCCCAGAACGTCTCCCAAGCAGTGATCGCTGCCCCCTGGCCAACTCCCCCAGTTTATATACTGAGCATGACATCATATGGTATGGAATAGCCCTTTGGCCAGTTTGGGTCAGCTGTCCTGGCTGTGCCCCCTCCCAGCTTCTTGTGCACCTGGCAGAACATGGGAAGCTGAAAAGTCCTTGACTACTGTAAGCACTGCTTAGCAACAACTAAAACATCGTTGTGTTATCATCATTATTCTCATCCTAAATCCAAAACACAGCACTATACCAGCTACTAGGAAGAAAATTAACTCTAACCCAGCTGAAACCAGGACAGGTCAAAGGCAGCCTTGGCTGCAGTGAACATGAGATGGAGTTCAGGATCCTGAGGGCAGGGAGCAGGGTAAAAAGCAAGCTCACAACCCTGGACTTTAAGAGAGAGAAGACTCTGGCCTTTTCAAAGATCTGCTTGGAAGAGTCCCATGGGATAAGGCCATAGAAGGAAGAGGGGCCCAAGAAAGCTGGTTAATATTAAAGGACCACCTCCTCCAAGCTCAGGAGAGCTCCATCCCAAAGAACAGGAAGTCAGGAAAAAGTGCCAGAAGGCCTGCATGGATGAACAAGGAGCTGCTGGCCAAAGTCAAGCACAAAAAGGAAGCATACAGAGGGTGGAAGCAAGGACAGTGTTGTGATTTAACCCCAGCCAGCAACTAAGCACCACACAGCCACTCACTCACTCCCCCGTGGTAGGATGGAGGAGAGAATCAGAAGAGTAAAAGTGAGAAAACTCATGGGTTGAGATAAAGACAGTTTAATAGGTAAAGCAAAAGCCCCGCACGCAAGCAAAGCAAAACAAGGAATTCATTCACTCCTTCCCATCGGCAGGCAGGTGTTCAGCCATCTCCAGGAAAGCAGGGTTCCATCACATGTAATGGTTCCTTGGGAAGACAAACGCCATAAATCGGAATGTCCCCCCCTTCATTCTTCTTCCCCCAGCTTTCTATTGCTGAGCATGACGTCATATGGTATGGAATATCCCTTTGGTCAGTTGGGGTCAGCTGTCCCGGCTGTGTCCCCTCCCAACTTATTGTGCACCCCCAGCCTACTCGCTGGTGGGGTGGTGCGAGAAGCAGAAAAGGCCTTGACTCTGTATAAGCACTACTCAGCAATAACTGAAACATCCCTGTATTATCAACACTGTTTCCAGCACAAATCCAAAACATAGCCCCATACTACTATGAAGTAGCTAGTGCTGAGAGAGTGCGAGGCCACTCTCAATCTGTGATCGATCATGGTGTTGCAGGAATTACGCAGCCGCCACCTAGTCCATGTTAGGAATTATGTGGATGCCACCTCAACAGGGCTTGGCCCTAGGTTCCTCCTCAAAGAAGATGAGTCACCAATCTGCTTGTCCCAAAAGCGGGGTCGTTCGCCCGGTGTGCAGACACCAATTAACACACAGAGCAGAGGTATTTTATTTCATGTCTGAGCAGAGATGGGTGCTAGGTGGCAGTTCCACAAAGCTAGCACGCCTTCGTACAAAACTACAGAATATTTATTTTACTACATGATTAGTATAATCCTGCCTAATTTTACACTTATTGGTTAGTGATTAAAATTTCGTACACTATTGGTTTACTATATTAAAATTAGCCTCGCTTGCTATGCAAATTAGCACGCATGCTCCTTTCAGGTGGGGGAGGGCAAGTCTTTTCGGACCTGAATTGAGTCGGTGGTCGCGATCTCCCCTCGCCACATTTATCTTTCACCCAGTTACTGCAGTTTTATCAGACTTCATGTTTTTCTGGCCACCATCCAGTCTTTGGTGCCAAGATGTTCCCTTTTATCAGTCCAGGAGCTCTTCTTCAAGAATATAGCTGTTAGTTTTCCATGGTCTGTTAATTAAACAAATACTCTTATATCCTTTAGCTCCCTCCCAAATTCCTTTCCCAGAGCACAGGTGGTTTGTAGTTTTGCTCAGTGGAAAATTTTCACTTTCTGCAGAATATCACGCTGAGTAAACAAGTGGTTTATTTACCTGACATGCAGAACAGTTCAAGCTGAGTGCCTCCCAGGAGGGACCCCTACTGCAGATCGTGCACCCCAATTATACCTGTACCACCCGATCCCCAAGTCCAATCACTTAATTCTGGTAGGTGGTCTCTTGATTTCTTATTGGTTTTCTTGGTTGCTGGGCTGCTTCTGAAGTTACCTTATTCTCTTGGAATTGTTTCCTTGGTCCTTTTCTTCTTCATTCTGCTTGCATCTGCCAGTTTCAGCTATTTTTGTGTTTGCAACATTAGCTTTATCAAAAAGTTTACTCTCAGTCAACTCTTGCGGCCTAAGGCTTCAACTACCTTAGCTTCTAGTGCTAAGCAAGGCTATTAATCCTAACAATTCTCAACACATGGTGACTGTGAGAAGTGCCCAAAGACTGCAGGAAAACAAATGTCACTGCTATCTTCAAGAAGGGCAAGGAGGAGGACCCAGGGAACTACAGGCCTGTCAGATGCACTTCCATCCCTGGGAAGGTGATGGAGCAGCTGATCCTGGAAACCATTTCCAGACACATGGAGGACAAGGAAGTCATCAGGAGTAGTCAGCATGGCTTTACCAAGGGGAAGTCATACTTGACCAACTTGATAACCTTCTGTGATGACATGACTGGCCTGGTAGAAGAGAGGAGAGCAGTGGATATTGTCTACCTTGAATTCATTAAAGCCTTTGACACTGTCTCCCATAAGATCCTCTTAAAGAAGCTGTATGGGCTGGAAAAAGCAGACACTGAGGTGGATTGAAACCTGGCTGAATGGCTGGGCCCAGAGAGTGGTGATCAGTGGCACAAAGTCTAGTCGGACACCAGTGACTAGCAGTGTACCCCAGGGGTCTGTACTGGGTCCAGTCCTGTTCAGCACCTTCATTAATGACCTGAAAATCAGCAAGCTTGCTGATTACACAAAATGGGAGGAGTGGCCGATACGCCAGAGAGTCATACTGTCATCCAGAGGGACCTGGAGAAATGGGCTGACAGGAACCTCATGAAGTTCAACAAGGGGAAAGGCAAAGTCCTGCCCCTGGGGAGGAACAACCCCAGGCACCAGTACATGCTGAGGGCCACCCAGCTGGAAAGCAGCTTGGCAGAAAAGGACCTGGGGGTCCTGGTGGACACCAGGTTGAACATGAGCCAGCAACGTGCCCTTGCCACAGAGAGGGCAAAAGGTATCCTGGGCTGCATTAGACAAAGTATTGCCAGCAGGTGGAGGGAGGTGATCCTTCCCCTCTACTCAGCCCTGGTGAGGCCACACCTGGAGTCCTGTGTCTAGTTCTGGGCTCCTCAGTACAAGAAGAGAGATGTGGACATACTGGAGAGAGTCCAACAAAGGGCCACGAAGGTGATTAAGGGACTGGAGCATCTTTCCTATGAGGAAAGGATTAGAGAGCTAGGATTGTTTAGCTTGGAGAAGAGAAGGCTCGGGGGGATCTCATCAATGTGTACAACTACCTGAAGGGAGGGTCCATAGAAGAGGGAGCCAGGCTCTTTTCAGTGGTGCCCAGTAACAGGAAAAGAGGCAATGGACACAAGCCCACAGGAGGTTCCATCTGAACATGAGGAAACACTTTTTTCACTATGAGGGTGACTGAGCACTGGAACAGGTTGCCCAGTGGGGTTGTGGAGTCTCCCTCCTTGAAGATATTAAAAAGCCATCTGGATGTGATCCTGAGTAACTGGCTCCAGGTGACTGCTGTGGTTTAAGCCCAGTAGGCAGCTAAACACCACACAGTTGCTCGCTCACTCCCTGCCAGGGGGATGGGGGAGAGAACTGGAAGAATAAAAGTGAGAGAACTCATGGGTTGAGAAAAAGTTTAATAGGAGCAAAAGCTGCACGTATAAGCAAAGCAAAAT
Source organism: Nipponia nippon (assembly GCF_047370975.1). Classification (NCBI taxonomy): domain Eukaryota; kingdom Metazoa; phylum Chordata; class Aves; order Pelecaniformes; family Threskiornithidae; genus Nipponia; species Nipponia nippon. The sequence goes on along the minus strand of NW_028262352.1, from coordinate 4,105,833 downwards.
AAGGAATTCTTTCACTAATTCTCATCAGCAGGCAGATGTTTAGGTATTTCCAGGAAAGCAGGGCTTCATCATGCGTAATGGTTACTTGGGAAGACAAATGATATAACTACGAATGTCCCCCCTTCCTCCTTCTTCCTCACAGTTTTTATTGCTGAACACAATGTTATATGGTATGGAACATCCCTTTGGTCAGTTGGAGTCAACTGTCCTGGCTGTGTCTCCTCCCAACTTCTTGTGCACCCCCAGCCTACTCACTGGCGGGGCAGTGTGAGAGGCAGAAATGCCTTGATGCTGTGTAAGCCCTGTTCAGCAGTAACTAAAGTATGGATGCCTTATCAACATTGTTTTGGTCACAAATCCAAAACATAGCACTATATGAACTACTGTGAAGAAAATTAACTGTATGCCAGCCAAAACCAGTACAACATTTAATACTCGGATACAGCTTTCAAGTATTAACAAATAAATAGTTTGAGTGTTAAAAGAATATGAACATAGTTTTAAGTAAAGTCTTATAAGCAAATAGAAGGAACAGCTTTCTAAGGGGAGTTTAGAAAAACATCCAAAATGCCTAAATAGCTTATGTCTAGAAAGCAGGGCAGATGATTAGGATAAGAGTTATTTCAGCAGTTTAGTTTGGTTTTGTTTCTTAAACTCAAAATCGGATAAATGCTTCTAATCAGGCCATTCTTCTACCATTTTTAGGATGATATTGCATTTCAGTCTGCAAGGAGCAAAACTCAGACCTTTGTATATGAACATCTCATACTAAGATCAAGGATTCTCCAGGTATATCACTCTCCCACAACATGACAGCTTTCAGGGAATAACTGGAATACAAAATTTTGATCAGGTCAGAACAGAAGCAGTTTATTTACTATAACTATAGGAGAGAACATAGAGCAGCAGAGAAACAGACTCAACTAATACGAACTCTGTCGCTCTGAAGCGGATACAAGGTTTATTTACACAGTCACCAGTGGGGTTCCCCAGGGCTGTTTTAGGGCCAGTGCTCTTCAATGTTTTTATAAATATCTGGACACAGGAATAGAATGTACATCAAGTAAGTTTGCCAATGATACTAAATTAGGAGGAGCTGTGGACTCCCTCAAGGGTAAAGAGGCCTTACAGAGAGACCTGGATAGACTGGAGAGCTAGGCAATCACCAACCATATGAAGTTTAACAAGAGCAAGTGCCAGATTCTGCACCTGGGACAGGGCAATCCTGGTTATACATACAAATTGGGGGACGAGAGGCTGGAGAGCAGCCCCCCAGAAAGAGATCTGGGGGCTTGGGTTGATGGCAAGTTGAATATGAGTCAACAGTGTGCCCTGGCAGCCAAAAAGGGCCAACCGTGTCCTGGGGTGCATCAAGCACAGCATAGCTAGCTGGTTGAGAAAGGCGATTGTTCCACTCTATGCTGCACTGGTGTGGCCCCACCTCGAGCACTGTGTGCAGTTTTGGGCGCCTCAATATACGAAGGACATCAAACTATTAGAGTGTGTCCAGAGGAGGGCGACCAAGATGGTGAAAGGTCTGGAGGGCAAGACTTAGGAGGAGCGGCTGAGGTGGTCACTTGGCTTGTTCAGCTTGGAGAAGAGAAGGCTGAGGGGTGACCTCATTGCAGTCTACAACTTCCTCAAGAGGAGCAGCGGAGGAGGGAGGTGCTGATCTCCTCTCTCTGATGACCAGCGATAGGACATGAGGAAATGGAATGAAGCTGCACCAGGGGAAGTTCAGATTGGACATTAGGAAAAGGTTCTTCACTGAGAGGGTGGTCGGTCACTGGAACAGGCTCCCCAGGGAAGTGGTCATGGCACCAAGCCTGTCAGAGTTCAAGGAGCGTCTGGACGATGCTCTTAGTCATATGATTTAGTTTTAGGTAGTCCTGCGAGTAGCAGGGAGTTGGACTTGGTGATCCTTATGGGTCCCTTTCAACTTGAGATAGTCTATGAATCTATGCTATGCAAAAGATAGATAACAGGATGTGAGTTATACATCTCTCTTACACGCACAAGGCCACAGAACTGCTCAAGGCTGGTCTGGAGTCTGCTTTCTTTAGCGCAGGAACTAATTTATCATGAAGATTTGTCCTGGTTTTGGCTGGGGTAGAGTTAATGTTCTTCATAGTAGCTAGTATGGGGCTATGTTTTGGATTTGTGCTGGAAACAGTGTTGATAATACAGGGATGTTTTAGGTACTGCTGAGCAGTGCTTAGACAGAGCCAAGGCCTTTTCTGCTTCTCGCACCACCCCACCAGTGAGTAGGCTGGGGGTGCACAAGAAGTCGGGAGGGGACACAGCCAGGACAGCTGACCCCAGCTGACCAAAGGGATATTCCATACCATATGATGTCATGCTCAGCATATAAAGCTGGGGGAAGAAGAAGGAAGGGGGGGGACGTCCAGAGTTATGGCATTTGTCTTCCCAAGTAACCATTATGCGTGATGGAGCCCTGCTTTCCTGGAGATGGCTGCACACCTGCCTGCCGATGGGAAGTAGTGAATGAATTCCTTGTTTTGCTTTGCTTGCGCGCACAGCTTTTGCTTTACTTATTAAACTGTTCTTTTCTTGTCGCGAATGAGCAGTTAGGTCACTTAAATAATCACTGTCAAAGATATTTGCAAATAGTGATTTTAATAGAAATTTATAAAAGGGTGATTTAACAAAGTTCGATGGCAAGGTTCACTCTATTACTTTTTAAATGAATGGAATATATGTATAAAGAGAGAGAAAGAGAGAGCGAGATGGGAAGATTGAGATAGAAGGAAATACAAGGGGGGAGTAAAGGAGGCCCTCCCGTTGAGTTACGAGGTTCGGAATGGACCCCCTTGCTTTCTAAACTCCTTCTCAGAGAGGAGCCTAGGTGCGGCTGGATCCAGTCCTAGTCTCAGACTTGGTCAACGGTTTATGGCTAAGGATTATAAGTATTTAGCAGCAACTTAATGTTTGTTCACAGTAAGGAGAGAATCACAAGAATTTAGAAGCAACTAATCATTGGTTACTCTAGCATCTACAAAGTCATTAAATAAAGTTTACTACGATATTTGAATCGATTCTCACACACACACACAATCACACAATAGGCCTAATAAAGGTACCTCTTAAAATCCCTTGTGAGTTTGATATGCACAGATAAAGATACCCATCAAAAATTCCCCTCGAGTTCAGTGAAATACTCACTTCAAATGATTGTCTCAACGGGTGAAGGGTTGAACCTCAAGGAGCGAAGGGCGCCGGAGATCAGCCCAGGTCCTGTTGCCAGGCCTCCATATGCAAACTTATGAGATTGCAGCTCTGAGAGGCGTCCCACTCAGAGGGAGATACTGGCGCAGCCCGCTGCAGTCCAGGAGAGCTCAAAGGGTCTTCCGTGGTACCGCTGTTTAGAGGGTTGTGAGATGATTGACTTTAGGCATCAGTAAATTTTCATTCTGGCCACAGCTCCGGTCGGTAATTGCTGAGTTCTCATTAATCTCAGCAAGGCAGGTACGATCCTCCCATACTGATCCACCTGAGTTATGATCCACAATGATGTGTTCCCAAGCTGTCAAGGGGTGACTGATTATGCCAGGTGGGATCAAGGCATTCTTGTTCCCCAGCTCAGCCATGCAAAAGTGCCTGGTACGACCAAGGGACGCCTAATCGCCAGACTCATTGCTCAAAGGTCAAGCATTGACAGGAGTCCCTGTGATCATAAAGTGGTCCAGAGGAGGCAGGGGAATGCACCACCACATATCTCAACCCACAGGTTTTCTCGCTTTTGCCCTTCGATTCTCTCCCCCATCCCACTGGTGGGGAGTGAGCGAGTGGCTGCGTGGTGCTTAGTTGCCAGCTGGGGTTAAACCATGACAAGCCTGTGGAGAAGACCTATGCTGGAGCAGGGGAAAAGTGTGAGGAAGGAGCAGCAGAGAGGAACTGTTATGTACTGACTGTTACCACCCCCCATCCCCCTGTGCTGGGGAGTATGTGGAAGAGCTGGTAATGAAGGAGTGAAGTTGAGCCTGAGAAAAAAGGCAGGTGGGGGGAACGTGTTTTTTTAATCTTTGTTTATCACTATGTAAATCTATGTTAATTGGTAATAAATTAAATTAATTTTCTCAAGTCTAGTCTGTTTTGCCTGTGATGGTAATTGACAAGTGACCTCTCTGTCTTTATCTTGAGCCATGAGCCTTTTCATTCAATTTTATCCCACTATCCTGTTGAGGAAGGGGAGTGCGAAAGCAGCTGGATGTGTGCCTAGCAGCTGGTCAAGTTCAACCCACCACAATCGCACACCCTGCTTCCAGCAGGATTTCAATAACAGCTTGACCTTTTTCAAATACTTCTTCATTTGTTTGTCCCCAGAGAATGATGTCAGTGATGTACTGTAGGTGTTCTGAGGCACTGCCCTTCTCTAGGGTCTCTTGAATCAGTCCATGGCAAATGGTGGGACTATGCTTCCATCCCTGGGGTAATTGAATCCAGGTGTACTGGATTCCCTCCCAGGTGGAAACAAACTGTGGTCTACATTCTTCCACTATGGGAATAGAAAAGAAGACATTGGCTATGTCAATGGTGGCTTACCATTTTGCTTGTTTTGTCTCCAGTTCCAACTGCAGCTGGAACACGTCTGGGACAGCAGCAGCCAAATGTGGGGTCACTTCATTTAGGGCTCTATAATCTATCGTTCACTCCCCATTGGCTTTTTTTGCAGGCCATATCAGTCTATTGTAGAGGGAATGAGTTTGTGTTACAACCCCTTGCTTCTCTCAGTGTTCAAACAGGGGTTCCAACATCCCAATTGGTTTGATGCTGGTTTTAGTTGACAACCTCCATTGCTATTGGTATGCATTGTTCGGGGACGTGCAAAAGGCAGAGTTTAGATAAGACAAGGCCTCCCTCTACAGTAGCAATGCCAAAGGCCAATTGATGTCCCTATGAATCTTTGTGGTATCTGCCCCTCAGGTAATCTATTCCTAAAATTCTTGGGACTTCTGGGCCTGCCACAATGGGCACATGTTCCTACCAGTCACCATTAAGACTAATTTGTTCATGCATCACAACTAGTTTGGTCGCATCCCCAGTCAATCCAGCGATGACAACAGACATCCCTTCTATTTGGTTTGAGGGTAATAGGATGTATTGGGCACCGATGTTCATGAGAGCTTCATGCTTGATGGGATTGCATGTACCAGGCCACTATACCCAATCTGTCCAATAAATACCCTGGGTGGAGGTGGGGTACCCTCATTGCAGGGAGTTGATTTCACACATCTCACTAAGCGCTTGTTTGCAAGATTCCCTTCAAGGAGGGGTTGGCCTGTAGCTTGCTTTGCTATCTGCTTCTGTTTTCCGCTGTTCCTTGATCTGTTCATCTAACTCCTTGGCTTGGGATGCTACCTCGGCAGTCAGGCATTTGTGACACTTTTCCATTTCTTCCCTATGATCTTTGAGTCATCTTCAAAATTTCCTTCTGATGAGGTGACACCCTGGCCCCTTGACCAACATTGTCATTGTAAGGCAGGATGCTGCCCACATTCCATGTAAGGTATGATTCTCTCAGATCACACTGCCATTAGTGGAGCCAAGGGGTGGTGTGACTCTTACCCACATTCAGAAGGCTGTTGCTGCCAGATGACCCGCACAGCAAGTGTCCCTGGCAGTCCACCAGAGCCACGACATTGCTTATGATCCTGTATTTGCTATCATCGGTGATTGGGTGAGTCGCCGTATCGGTGCGTCATTGCTCCTCTTCCTTACTGCCTCAATAAAGCTTTGTTTTATAATGTGTTGTCAGACTCCATTACTGTTCAGACCACATTAAGTCAATTTTTTGTCCATCTTTTGTTTCCTTTCCCATCCTTTGTTGGGTTAATGCTGCATTTTTTTTTGATCCTCCCTTTGCCATCAGTTAAGGCTTTGCTCGTGCAGTGGATCACTTGAACAGCTTCTTCTACCCTCGGCCTGGGGACTTGGGCACTGTAAAGAACAACTCCCAACCATGGGGGTCCCTTTTTCACTAATTTCCTCTACATTTCTTCCATAATTTGTTGGTGGTCTGGATTGGGGTCGGGGTTGAGTCCATATACCACTTGCATTACTGCTCTTTCTCTCAATAAGCATATATACCCTCTTCGGGGTTCTGCCATTGGCTCTGGTCCTGCTGTCCTAGCAAATCTTCCTTTTGTGGGTACTGGGCCCCCACTCACAGTATCAGTGCCTCCCACAAGTTTCCTTCACAATGAATTACCCCATCCATAGTGGCATCCCCTGACAGGGCTCTTAACTGATGCCCTTTGCCCCCTGTTAGTTTCACCCCTCTGTCTCTGCTGTCCCAGCACTACAACAACCATGTGACCACTCCTTCATATTTGCTGCCTGTGGTCGCCTGCCCAGATTGCACAATTCTGGTGGGGTGTAGGGATAAGTGGTGATGCATTGCTAGGGCTGCCTGAGCTCTGCAGCAGCAGCCAGATTGCCTTGTCCCACCCTGCCCAGTTGCACACCTTAGTCAACCACTGGTGTGGACCCATGACTCCTCTTCCTTTTGTTCTTCCTTAATAACTGTGATGTGGGCTGTTCCCCTCATCCTCGGAGGGGGAGGAGGAAGACCAGATGTCCCGATCACAGTGCTCTGGCCTTTTGGTGAGCCAGCTCCACCATTACACTCTTTGCATTTTGCTGCACTATATCCTGATCTTGCTGGGCAGTTCTCAGAACTTCTCTTGACAACCCATTACTATGTTCTAACACACTTGCTTTGTTTTCCAAATCATACTTTCTCCAGTTTCCATACTTTTTCCACTAAAATCCAGTATGCAAATGTACAACCCTACATTCAAGCAGTGTGTTTCTCCCTTCTCACATTATATGTGCTCAACCCTTTCTGTAATTGGTCTCCCAATACCCTAGGATTCATTGCCCTCACCATCCCATAATCCCTGCAATAGGAGCATGCATTCAGGTCAAACATCATGCTAAGGGGACCCAACATCATGCTAAGGGGACCCATTCATCCTCCCATCTGGGGACTTGGGGTTCTTCTTTCTCATTCTCTAATAAGAGCTAATGCAACTATTTGATTTAATAGAACGAATTTAAATTTGACAAATTGAGCTATAGTCATATTGATAACTCCTATCAATAATATATTCTCACCTTAAAAGTGCATATACCAGAGCAGCAATGAAAGTGAAACTCAGCACAACTACCATCAACACTTGGTAATTTATTCCTTCTGTAACTGAATCATTATGTAACTTCAAACTGTTAACTTCTGCTTGGTGACTAGCCATTCCACGCCTAAAATGTAATAATATTGTGGTGGGTTGACCTTGGCTAGCCTCCAGGTGCCCACCAAGCTGCTCTATCAATCACTCTCCCTCCATCAACAGGACAGGGGGAAAAAATGCAATGAAAAGCTCATGGGTTGAGATAAGGACAGGGAAATTACTTACCAATTACCATCATGGACAAAACAGACTCAACTTGGGGAAATTAATTTAATTTATTGCCAATTAATAACAGTAGGATAGTGAGAAATAAGAACAAATCTAAAAACACCTCCCCCCACACTCCTCCCTTCTTCCCAGGCTCAACTTCGCTCCCAACTCTTCCCCCGCGTGGCGCAGGGGGATGGGGAATGGGGGTTGCGGTCAGTTCATAACGCTTTGTCTCCGCTGCTCCTTCCTCCTCACACTCTTCCCATGCTCCAGCATGGGGTCCCTCCCATGGGATACAGTCCTCCACGAACTTCTCCAATGTGGGTCCTTCCCACAGGCTGCAGTTCTTCATGAACTGCTCCAGCGCGGGTCCTTTCCACAGGGTACAGTTCTTCAGGAACAGACTGCTTCAGCGTGGGTCCCCCATGGGGTCACAGGTCCTGCCAGGAGCCTGCTCCAGCGTGGGCTCTCCACAGGCTGCAGCTTCCTTCAGGCACATCCACCTGTTCCAGCGTGGGGTCCTCCATGGGCTGCAGGGTGGATATCTGCTCCATCATGGTCCTCCATGGGCTGCAGGGGGACAACCTGCCTCACCATGGTCTTCACCACAGGCTGCAGGGGAATCTCTGCTCTGCTGCCTGGAGCACCTCCTCCCCCTCCTTCTTCACTCACCTTGGTGTCTGCATGGTTGTTTCACATTTTCTCACTCCTCTTTGCTAGCTGTTGTGCAGTCTTTTTTACCCTTTCTTAAATATGTTATCACAGCTACCAATATTGCTGATTGGCTCAGTTTTGGACAGCGGTGTGTCTGTCTTGGAGCCGGCTGGAACTGGCTCTGTTGGAAATGGGGGCAGCTTCTGGTGTCTTCTCACTGAAGCCACCCCTGCAGCCTACCTTGCTACCAAACCCTTGCCACGTAAACCCAATACAGATATGCACAGAAATATATATGCATATTTCATATTTATACACACTAATATTGAGACTACACATTAATCACCACTTGGGGGAAAAGTGGGGGTCAAAGCAAGTGTAATCATCTGAATTTTATTAAATAGGGAGCTTGCTGCAGAGGACTGCACATTATTTTCACACAACAGTAATTCTTTAGATCATAGTCCAGTCATTTAAGACCTTTTAAATCAGTCAGATACCTTAATCTGTGGATTTTAAACATATATCTTACTTGAGCATAAGGGAGCCTTATCAATTTGATGTGTTTTAAGTGCAGTCTGTTTATATGTTGTGTAATAAATCCATTTTATCAGGAATATTAGCTAGTACAGACCCGCTCATTGCAGTTAGGCTGAGAGCATACTTTTGAGAAACCTAATTTACATCAATTACACAGAAAAAAACCCCCACCAATATTTGCATTTCAGTTACGCTTAGAGCAATGATCAGCCATTTGGATAAATAGGAGTCATGTCATACATTTTATCTGCCTGTTCTATACATTTTATATCCTTCAGCTGGAAAAATGGGCAAAGCTTTGAAGGAAGAACACACACCCATGAACACCAGCTTTGGGGAAGATACAGACACTCCAGCCTCCCCCCAGCAGCTGGCACCAGACACATGGGCTTGTGACAGGTGTTGCACAGGCAAGGGCAGGACTCGGAATGGCCTAGCCCATCAAGAAGGAACTACCTTTGGGGTGCTCTTGAAGGGTAGAATTCCTGGGTATGTCACAGCTCGAGTCACTGCACTGCATAGGTTGACCAAAGTCCCACCATGACAGGCTGCAGCCTGGCAGTTCACACATCCCCCTACCCCAATTCTGTTGAGCAAGCTTACACCACAGACTCACACAAACAGGATAACAACTAACAGAATAGCCAAAAAAGGGAAGGACGTTGAATATTCATTTGTAATTGGAACATGAGCTGAGCAGGAGCTCATCAGGAGTACTAGATTCACGCCTGATTGGTTTGAAAGGGCCGAGCATGGGGTGTAAGAAAGGAATAAAGAAAAAAGCTACATACTCTCTGTGTGGACTTGGACTCACTGTCAGCTGGCCTGTGGACCAACAACCCACCCATCAGCAGGGACGCCCCTGATGCCAACTGCCAGGGAAGATGCGATTCGACCTGGCGCAGTTTCCATTCCAGGGGAAAGTAATACCAGAGGGGTGGCTCAGAATAGAATAGAATCATAGATTCGTTTAGGTTGGAAAAGACCTTTAAGATCATCAAGTCCAACTGTTAACCTAACACTGCCAAGTCCACCACTAAACCATGTCCTCAAGCACTACGTCTACACGTCTTTTAAATACCTCCAGGGATGGAGACTCAACCACTTCCCTGGGCAGCCTGTTCCAGTGCCTGACTACCCTTTCAGTGAAGAAGTTTTTCCTAATATCCAATCTAAACCTCCCCTGGCACAACTTGAGGCAGTTTCCTCTTGTCCTATTGCTTGTTACTTGGGAGAGGAGACCGACCCCCACCTCGCTACAACCTCCTTTCAGGTAGTTGTAGAGAGCAATAAGGTCTCCCCTCAGCCTCCTCTTCTCCAGGCTAAACAACCCCAGCTCCCTCAGCAGCTCCTCATAAGACCCTTCCTCTCTAGACCCTTCACCAGCTTCGTTGCCCTTCTTTGGACACACTCCAGCACCTCAATGTCCTTCTTGTAGTGAGAGGCCCAAAAGTGAACACAGTACTCGAGGTGCAACCTCACCAGTGCCGAGTACAGGGGCACCATCACCTCCCTGGTCCTGCTGGCCACACTATTCCTGATACAAACCAGGATGCCATTGGCCCTCTTGGCCACCTGGGCACACTGCTGGCTCATGTTCAGCCAGCTGTCAACCAACACCCCCAGGTCCTTTTCTGCCAGGCAGCTCTCCAGCCACTCCTCCCCCAGCCTGTAGCGTTGCATGGGGTTGTTTTGACCCAGGTGCAGGACCCGGCACTTAGCCTTGTTGAATCTCATACAGTTGGCCCCGGCCCAACGATCCAGCCTGTCCAGATCCCTCTGTAGGGCCTTCCTACCCTCCAGCAGATCAACACTTCCACCCAACTTGGTGTCATCTGCAAACTTTCTGAGGGTGCACTCAATCCCCTCATCCAGATCATCGATATTGAACAGGACCGGCCCCAACACTGAGCCCTGGGGAACACCACTCGTGACCGGCCACCAACTGGATTTGACTCCATTCACCACCACTCTCTGGGCTCGGCCTTTCAGCTAGTTTTTTACCCAGCAGGACATGGGACATGGGCGAGAACGATAATTCGTGCACCTGTGTTATTTGAAATAAGGCCTTAAAGTATTGATCAATTGTAAATATCTATCTAGCTGCAGTAGAGAAGAACTAAATAAACTTTTTACTTTTTTTTACTTTTTCACTTGGCATACATTTCTTCTGAGTGATTGCTTGGTTAGTCCTGGAATCGGAAAGAAATCCCAGACACTCCTCTGTTGGGGCATCACAGCTTGTGACCCACAGCCCCACTCCAGCTGCTGTTACCAAGACCCTCACTTGCTTCACTCACCCTGCCCCCCCAGGAGCTGCGCCTGGGACACACACTGGTCTCGTTCCAGTGGCTGGAGTCAAGACCCTCACCTGCTCCAGTTGCCAGCACCATCACCCCCAGTCTGAGTTCAATTGCTGGCCCTGAATGCACTTGTGCCAGTCCCCCCCCTCCAGTAGCTGGCATCCCAGACACACTCTAAGACCCAAGGACACACACACCTAAGACCCATGGCCCCTCAAATTACTGATGCTGAGACCCCCATCCGCTCCAGTTGCTTGCCCTAGGACTCCCACTCACTCCAGCTACTGACATCACAGGCCACGGGGCGCCTACACCTCCAGTCTGACTCCAGTTGCTGGCACCAAATCCACTCACGCCCATCTCACCAGTAGCTGGCACTTAGTCCTTGCAGCATACATACACATGGGGTAGACAGAGAGATAGCTAAGAAAGGACTTAAGAAAATAGTACAGACTGTGGTGATCAGGCACAGGGCTCATCAGACGAGTACACTGATCAGCCATGGTTTACATGTGACTGGCCCTTTTATATCCCCTCATCTCTATTTCCCCCCTTTGTTCCTCCCCTACCCCCTTCCCCTAAAAATTCCTTAATAAGTTTTGCATAGTCACACAAGACCCCCTTGAATATCCCATCAATCAGTGACTGAAGACTTTTGGTCTTTGGCATTGTCTCTTTTATCCCTCATCTATCAGGTTTGTGTCTCTGTGTGATCTTTATTGCTTCCCCCTTTACTTATTATCTTCTTTTGCATTGAAAAGGTCCTGGTTTGGATAACCTTAATAAAACATATGCTCTCATGTTCTACATACCCTTATACCCCCCCCCATTTTGAAAAGCAAACATGATCTAATGGTGGATAAGCAGGATCTTACTAAGAGAAAGTTAATGTCCTTTTCCAGAGGAGAAAAAAAAAAAATCTCCTTTTAAAGGCTACTCCTTCCACATGTCAAACTATATTACTTACTAGTAAGTGAATTTTTTTGGGTGCAGTATCCTCACAAAACCACATTATTGAAGTTGGAGATTACTGGAAGTTAGATTATAGCACAGATTCCCTCCTAACCCTATGAGCAACCTGTCAGAGACCCACTAAATTAGTTCCTACTTATGCATTCAGACTGTAGGACTACAGCAAAGGAGAGATATAAGGCAAGTGAAGTCAACCTGTGGAGAACTTCTTCAGAGGACTTCTAGCCCTCTTAAGGAACTTACTTTTTAATAAACAAAAATTGCCATTGCAAACTCTATAAAAGTAACCATAGCATCATCTTTGCTAAGGCATGTGCTCCAATATCAGTTAAATATCACTAGTGACTTCCTAAGGTCTCTTATGCAGAATATATGCATGCAATAAGTGTCTCAGCTGAAATGCGCATACAGACACAAGCAACGCACCTTTCACACTTGTCAACACAAGGGTGCCCAGGCCATCCTGGCACAGTGTGGCAAGTAGAGTGCTCTGTGCGATCCACCTTTAGGGGCCTCCCTGAGGAGCCTAGACCCCTTTCATTTCCCCGCAGAGCTGAAGTCCACCAGCACTCAGAGACTGCCTGGGGACAGGATGTTGGTGCTCCGGGACACCAATCCCACAAGGGCCCCTCAGAGCAATGCGAGTGCCCCCACAGTAGCAGGGCTTGCCCGGAACGGCAGACAAACCTACCCCCGAAACCGGAGAAAAAAGAAACGGCGCATGCCCAAGGAAAGGGTTTCCCAGTAAACGGAGAAAAAGACAGATTCACCCTCAGAACGAACGAGCAGACAATACCACATCCCGAGCCACCAACTCCCCTTTCCCTAAGTACCAAAAGGACAGCGATAAGCAACCCTCTCTCTGTGGAGTACTGCAATAACTGAATTGCTAGTTTTAGCCCCGCCCTCGTTAGCGTGACATAGTAGCAGTGACGGAGGCGGAACCAGCGGGCAGATTTTGGTAGGTCGTAGTGACGTATCTGCACTGCAGCCTGGCTTGAGACGGGGTGAAAAGGCGACGAGTACCACTTTGGCTACTGATCTAGCCTATAACAGTTACCTTGGTGGCTGCAGGATCACTGTGCTCCGCTATGTTCAACGTGGACAGCCTAGAACGGGCCGAGCTTGGGGAGAGCCTCCTTACATGGGTGAGTGCCTGGGCCCAGTAGGCCGCCTCGCCTGGAGCAAGGTAGTCTGGCTGGAGTCATCCGTTGCGGTGCGCGTCTGTCCGCCCTCTCCGGTCTTCCTCTCCGCGGCTCTACGGGTGGCTCCGGGGTCTCTGTCACCGCAGTCCCAGCGTCCCAGGACACACCCTCGCTCTCGGATGGGTTTGAGTTCTGGGGTCGGCGGAGCCCCGGTGGACCTGCCCCGCCTGACCAAAGCCCCGGGGCGGGATGGGGAGTCGTAACCTCAGTACGTAGAGGTCTCCATAGCCTTAACTCTGCTTCTGCTGGGAAAAACAAAGGAGCTTGCTCCTCGCGCGCGCCTGCACAGGAGTAAGCAGGTTTCAGTGTGTTGGAGAGTCTGGTGTGTATTTCCTTCCTGTCGTGTGCCTGGACTTGGTGGGCAAGTTGTTATCCATTGCTTTGATTGTGTATCCCCGGCCTCTCATGTCTTGTGCCTGTCCTGTTCATAGCTGCGAAGTTCTTGTGCTGTATTTCCTAACCGTTGCCTGTTTTCGACCTGGACTGCATGCATCAGTAGCTTCATGGTGTGCTTTTACTCACAGGACAGCCAGAACTTACCAGACATTGAACCTGTGTTTGCAGCTACTTTGTATTTTGAGACATGGAACATACCTGTGTAACTGTAACATAATTGTGAAACTGCCATTTCATTAGCAGTCGACTTGCTGGTTTAGCTCTCTAGAATCATTGGCTTCCCAAACACACATTAAGAAAATTGCCAAGTAAATATCTACTATATGAAATTGTGAAATATTTCTGTTTATTTTCAACAATAACTCATTTGGCTTTTAGAAACTTAGCCTGTAAAAGGTGGGAGCTGGAGTAAGCTGTGAAGTTCATGAAAATTATTGGGAGTATAAAAATGATGATTTATGTTTCTCTGTGAAAATCGAAGTGGATAAGGAAGGGACATCCAATACCTGTTAAAAGGGAGTGGGTAGCTTGGAATGTACACAAGACTGAATTTTATGGGAAGAGATGTTTATATTATGCCCTAGCTGCACCAGGGTCTCTCTTTCCTTTGCATTCCTGATAATTCTTGTGTCTTAACCAAGGTTGTTATTTGTCCTCCTTTTTGCTCTCTATGATTTTTTTTCCCTCCCCTCCCCCCCAGATGTTGGAGAAGACATGAGAGTACTGCTGAGCTTCATGAGGAAGCATACGTGTGTATGAACCCTGGGAAAGAAAAGCCAAGTGAGAGGCTTGTTTTAAGACTGGTACAAGGAAGGAAGGTTTACAAGGGGATGATAGAAAGAGACCTGTTGCTATATGTTGCTAGCATCCATGTGCTCCTCCTTTAGTTCTTTTATGTATGCTTCCCACTTCCCCACCCGCCCAGTCCCAAATTGCTTCTTGGCTCTTTAACTTTTCAAATAACCTACAAATTAACTCTTGCTGTGCTTCCCATCATCTGCATGCAACCAATATCCTTGTGAGCTATTGTAATTATTTATTTTTCTCTTGTATCATAGTGGTCTGTTAAGAGTGATCTGATCTGTTGATCCTACTTCATATCCAATTTTAGGTTTGATTAAAATATCTTTGTATTGTTAGAGCAAAGCTGCTATATGAAAGTCTGTGTCAATAATTCTTAAAGAGATTTTAGGACTAGAAATAGTCTGACAATTAATTAAAATATGCTGTTCAAATTTGGTTTTAAACTAATTTAAATAAAATTTCAGAAATGCTAAAAAATATTTCATAACATTAAAGTATTTGCTAGCTAGCTAGAGGACTAACAAAATGCATAGTTAGAGGCAAAGGCTTCTTTGGGGGAGAGGAAGCTTCTCTGTACAGCTAAATATTATATGAAACAATGCTCTATATGTATTCTAAAGGACTGTTGTCTTGCTCAACTTCTGCGTGTGCTCAGGTCCAGTAGAAGTTGGGATAGTGCTGATAAAAAATGAAGTAAAATAAAATAATGGTTCTTGTTTGTGGAGGGGATGAGGACCAATATATCTAGATGAAATCTGCTTGTGAGCTGTTAGGAAATTTTTTTTTTCTTTTTTTTTAACTTGCATGGCACTGAAAAGTATTGGAACCAACTAGTGATTGTCCCTGCCATGTTTCAAATTTGAAGATGAGGCAATCAGTTTGTTCAGTAGTAAACTTTATTGTTACTTTTGAACTTTTTTTACAAATCTGAACCATTAAAAAAATCACCTTGTGACAAGGAACAGGAAAGAATGGGAAAGTTTGAAATGTTAATTCTGCTCTATGGCATTGTCCATCTGTAGGAATTATGTACTTGGACATGTGATCATTCTTAAGCAATAGTAAGTATTTACACTCCTTGATCATGAAATTGCATCTGTGCAGATGGATCCTTGTCCATCTCTGTAGGAGTGGTCCATAGAGATGGACCAAGCAGTATCCCTGAAGTCTAGCATCCCACAGACCATTTATTTATATATTCCAGCTAATCTATACCCTTCAAATTTTTCTTCCCCATTCTTTGCATGCTGACCTAGCTTCTTCTGGTTTTGGTTAGCAGAAATATTTGTAAATAATTCTTAAATGGCATTGGAATTAGTCAACACAGTTGTGTTTCTTAGGTGAATGTGTGGGATTATTTTGCTATTTTACCCATTTCAATATTTTTGTGTGAATGTGGCTTTGAAAATGGCTCAGTTCATATTTAAAAAAAAAATAAAGGTGATTCAGAATTAGCTTTTGTTCTGGCCCTATCTGGATTTAAAAACTGTTTTGGCTGAGCTGGTTTTTCACTTGATTGGCTGGGATGCATCTCCCCTTAAATTGCAAGACATGAAACTTGCAAAAGAGACCTTGAGGTTTTTTTAGTCTCAAGTGAAATGGGTAATATAAATAAATAAAACTTTTCTTTTTCTGGCTCTTCCCTCAAGTCCCCTAATGATTCTTGGGAAACTGCTCATTTAGATGGCAAAAGAGCTGTTCCAACTTAGAAAAGACTGGTCATCTGAGATCTATTGTGCTGGAAAAATTGTTTGTTCTTAAGAACTGGTTTAACCTCCTGTATTGCTTGTAAAAGCAACTCACATCCATAATGAAGTACTTCAACTGGTGTGTCAATGTTTTGAGGAGATAAAGCTTTGCAAAGAGGTCTGAGAAACTATTCAACCTAAACTGTGTTGCTGGCATTGATGTAGGCAACCTGAAATTGCTCCTCTCTGACAACCTGTGCTTTTGATGGATGAGAATATCCCTCAAGTCTCATATATTGCATGCCTGAGATTACTATATTTGATATCTTTAAACCAGAGCAAGCCACTTTACCTATAAATGTTTTGGTTTTATTTTTTAATACTCCCCTCACCATTTTGGGTTATGTTAAAGTTTATTATTTGAGTTCTGTTATAGTCTCAACCATTCTGTGATTCTATTAACATCTTCATTAATAATCTGGATGATGGGGCAGAGTGTGCCCTCAGCAACTTTGCAGATGACACAAAACTGAGAGGAGTGGCCGATATGCCAGAGAGTCATGCTGCCATCCAGAGGGACCTGGAGAAATGGGCTGACAGGAACCTCATGTAGTTCAACAAGGGGAAGGGCAAAGTTCTGCCCCTGGGGAGGAACAACCCCAGGCACCAGTACATGCTGGGGGCCACCCAGCTGGAAAGCAGCTTGGCAGAAAAGGACCTGGGGGTCCTGGTGAACACCAAGTTGGACATGAGCCAGCAATGTGCTCTTGCCACAGAGAGGGCAAAAGGTATCCTGGGCTGCATTAGGAGCATTGCCAGCAGGTGGAGGGAGGTGATCCTTCCCCTCTACTCAGCCCTGGTGAGGCCACAGCTGGAGTCCTGTGTCCAGTTCTGGGCTCCTCAGTACAAGAGAGACATGGGCATACTGGAGAGGGTCCAACGAAGGGCCACGAAGATGATTAAGGGACTGGAGCATCTGTCCTATGAGGAAAGGATGAGAGAGCTGGGACTGTTTAGCCTAGAGAAGAGAAGGCTCGGGGGGGATCTCATCAATGTATATAAATACCTGAAGGGAGGGTGCAAAAAGGACAGAGCCAGGCTCTTTTCATTGGTGCCCAGTGACAAGATAAGAGGCAATGGGCACAGATGGAAAAACAGGAGGTTCCATCGGAACATCAGGAAACACTTTTTTACTCTGGGGATGACCAAGCACTGGAAGGGGTTGCCCAGAGAGGTTGTGGAGTCTCCCTCCTCAGAGATATTCAAAAGCCATCTGGACGTGGTCCTGGGCAAATGGCCCTAGGTGGCCCTGCTTGAGCAGGGGAGTTGGACAAGATGGCCTCCAGAGGTCCTTTCCAACCTCAACCATTCTCTGATTCTATTATGGCATTGCTCGATTTCATTTATCTTTTGGATTTAGAGCATTGTTGTATATGTTCCTGAATAATATTTTTTCAGGGTTTTAAACACCTGAGAAAGCTTTTGTTTCCTGCTGTTTCAGCAGATTGCCATGATGGTTCTTGAGGCAGCCAGGGTAGCAGCAACTGGAGTGAAACTGAGCAAGGGACTGGAGCCCAACTACTAACATATCAGAACTGGTTGTTCTAAGCCTTAGCAGTGTTTGCAGCCCACTGTCATTGCAGAATTAGTATCCTACCAAACAAAATTTCCCAAAAACCTCTTCTGAGACTACTCTAGGCAATACAGTATAGGTACCGAAACAGCATTGCAACCAAAGCAGTCTAGAACAGTGTGGCTGTGGAGTAAACCTGCTGTGTTTTTAAAATTCTTTCAGCATATCTAATAGAGGTACACAGCATCTTTTCTATTTTAAAACTTATGACTGATCAAGGTACAGACACTGAGGTTCTTTGCTGTGGGTGTTGCATCAGGAGTGTTTTGAACTCAATTATATCTTCTGGCCACGTCTGAAGACCTTGGAGAGTTTTCATACATGCATGTGGCAGTTGCACTGTAATATGCCCATATCTGAAATAAGAATGACTGCAGGCTTTTCAATGTGTTGTTTTTAGAGTGTGTTGTTTTTTAGTATTTTTATCAAACATAGAGCTAAGGTCTAATACTGGGGAAGGTTGCTCGGCACTTGCTATTTAACCAGCAGGTTTCCTCAAAGAGGTCAGTGCTGGCTGGTCTTCTGTAGCAGACTGCAATGGAGATGTCAGCAACTGTCCCTCCCCTGTCATGGTAACTGTTGTATGTTATTCTGTTGTATGTTGCCTCCATTGAATTGTACCTTACCTACTTTCCTTTTCTTCTTGTCTTGAAGGCCAAATAAAAATTCTTTCTGCAGGTAGAGGAATTTAGATGATTATTTCCTTGGCAGAGGTGCTGAAACTCTCTATGAAGTGGTCATTTTGTAAATACTGTTCAAGGCCTCTCTTTTGGCTACTTCCATTTTGAAAGTATTTCTAGCTCTTTATGTGGTATCGATCCTTACTATTCTATTTGACTTTCTCCCTTTTGGCTGAAAAACTTCCTCAGTGTGGTGTTTGTGTCTTCTGTGCAGTACCCATTCCAAACTGGAAGGATCTGCCTGCATTAATATGAGATCTAGAGGCCATCTGAGCAACTCCTGATAGAGACTTTGATCCTTCAAGAAGGGTACTTGTGAATTTTTTTTGTAAGGTTGAAAGGGTTAAAGCCAAGATAGACAAAGCCACTGCATCAAAATGCCTCCTGAAAAGCCTAGGGGCAAGGAGGATATTTAAATATCTTAGTCACTTAACTAAACAAAAGAAAGGCCTTTGTGATTTAGGGGTAGATAGAATGGTTGTAAGATAAGGGGGCTCTGGGATAATCCCATCTCAGACAACTGGGCCTTGGGAGAACAAATGCATGGAAGATAGGAAGTCACAATAGGATGACAACAGCCTTGAAGGACACAGTTTAGGTGATGCTGGGACTGAGTTTGCGCAGAAGTAGAGGTCAATCAGCGAACACAGTGAAGAAGGCTACGAGCCTTCATCTGAAGACCCCCAAAGACCACCTGAAGACCACCACGGGAGACAACTGCGCATGCGGATTGGGCATTTGCATATGTTAATGAGTTCCAGGAAATCTCATGTTTATGTAAATGATTTCTCGGAAATCCTGTGAATATGTAGGATTTTATAGTATATAATCTCTGAAAGTCCCCCAAATCGGTGGAGCACTTATGGTGGAGAATCCCCAGTGCTGCCCAGCGCTGCAATAAAGGATACCTGCTTAATAGTAACTTCGTTGCTATTGAGTTTCATTTCAGGGACTCTCTGAATACTCTGTTTCTCCCTTGGGGGATTCAGACTGTGAGGAGAAGCATCCGTGAATTTTTGTATCAAGGTCCCTTTGTGAAGTAAGTCAAAGTTGCTGGAATCCACTAGTTAAGCTATGTTTTTCCTTTCCTCTTCAGTTACTTCCTTACTTTTTGTGCTATAGTACTTTTGGTCTTTGTGTGTCTCCTGTGTAGCCTATAATTTAAGTGCCTGTTTTGGTTTCTTGTGAATGACAGGATTGCAGGAGACTAGCTAAGCCTCTTTGTTCTAGTCATTGATCACCAACCACAAAGTTGTAGGCTTTCATTTTTTCTTCTGAGGGTGATATCATATCTGCACCGAGGAGCTCATGGATATTATTTGTGCCATCTAACTAAGCTTCTGACTAGTACTGTATATTCTTTGTGGAGGTCTCATTGACTGTTGGGAGCTAAGACTGTCTGGGAACTGAATTTAGATATCTAAGCTGGACAGCAAGTGTGTATTTACACTGTTTATGTTTCTGGTGTATTAGAAGATCTGGGAAATTAAAGTCTGTATTTTGCATATTTCAGAGTTGCAGAGCATTTAATGGGGCATAGCCTTTCCTCTGTTCTAGGGTTACATAAGATAAAGCTTTAAGGGAGATTGTTTGCCACAGGCAAGAAGGTATTCTTAGCTTTATTATGGGGAAAATGTGGGAGGGAAGGAGCGGCAGAGACAAACTGTTATGCACTGTGCTGCTTTGGGGGGGTGAGGAGTCTGGAGTAAAGAAGTGTCGTGGTTTAACCCCAGCCAGCAACTAAGCACCACACAGCTGCTCCCTCATTCCCCCACCGGTGGGATGGGGGAGAGAATCGGAAGGGCAAAAGGGGAAAACTCGTGGGTTGAGATAAGAACAGTGTAATAACTAAAGTAAAATAAAAATAGAACAGTAGTAATAGTAATAATAACAATAATAATAAAAACAAGTAATAATAGTACAACAGTAATACAAAGCAAGCAATACACTCTACAATTGCTCACCACCCGCCAACGATGCCCAGCACATCCCCCAAGCCGCGATCGTTGCCCCTCCCCTCAGCCAACTCCCCCCGCTCATATACTGAGCATGAAGTCATGTGGTATGGAATAGCCCCTTGGCCAGTCTGGGTCAGCTGTCCTGGCTCTGCCCCCTCCCAGCTTCTTTTCACCCGGCAGAGCATGGGAAGCTGAAAAGTCCTTGACCAGTGTGAGCTCCACTTAGCAACTACTTAGCAAGAACCAAAACATCAGTGTATCATCGACATTGTTCTCATCCTAGACCCAAAACACAGCCCCATACTGGCTACCAAGAAGAAAATTAACTCTATCCCAGCTGAAACCAGGACAAGAAGTAAAGCTGGGCATGAGAAAGGGGGGAGGAAAGGTGGTGTTTTAATGTTTGTCTTTGTTTCTCATGACCTTAATCTATTTTAATTGGCAATAAATTAAATTAAATTAAATTAATTTTTCCCAATTTGAGTCTGTTTTGCCTGTGACCATAATTGGTAAGCAATCTCCCTGTCTTTATCTCAACCCAGGAGCTTTCTCATCCTAGTTTCTCCCCCTGTCCTGCTGAGGAGGGGGAGTGAGTGGCTGGGTGGGTATTTGGCCCTTAGCCAAGGTTAACCCACCACAGTACCTTTGGGGGAAGAGTTCTTTATTCCATCTGTCAATAAAGAAAGATGGTGCTTTTCATCTAAGCTATACCTGCAAGAAGGTGGAGTTCTGGGCTTCAAATGACTTCTTTATTCTGCAGGGGCACAACTGTTATCTGTGTTCATCTATGCTTTTTAACATAATGTTTGAAATGTGTTTAAATCTGAACTACTAGTCTTATAAGCTTTCTTCTCCAAACCCTATCCAAGAAGTTAAAGGACTTTGTTTTGCCTTATGCTGTCAAATAAAAACTATACACCTTTGCATGTCAAACATTGTTTAAATAGGGGTTAAATGAGGTGTACTTTTCTGGTGCTATTCAGTTTTCCAGTAATCTGGCAGTCTTCATCTGTGATAACAATGGTTTTCTTAATGGGTTTGAATGCTGTTCTGCCACATAAACCAATGTCTGCTTTTAGAGAATAGTTGCATTATTTTTGATAGATTAAACTTTGTGGATTGTTGCAGGGAAAAACTTTTCAACTGACATGATTTAAATCAAATGAGGATGAAAGTGTTTTATTGATTTATTAACAATACATGATTAAACAGCAATAATTGAACTATACATTCAGAATCCATATCAATAATACAACAGATAAGCCACAATACTAAACACCAACAAAATGTTAATAAACACCTACATATTTCTAAACATGCTTCTGTTGCTACTCCTAAACTAATCACACATGCACACACAGAGTTAACACTCCTCCCCAGGCAGTGTAGGGTAACAAGCACACCTCCCCTTCTGGTAGTGTGGGTTACCCTACTTGCATACCCCTCATGTGGAACATGCGGGTGCTGCAGCTTTAGGTGTGCCCATGCTGCTCCCTACAATCTGCTAATGCACATGCCAGTGAGAAAGCCCCCCAAGAGGTC
This sequence comes from Nipponia nippon, assembly GCF_047370975.1. NCBI lineage: Eukaryota > Metazoa > Chordata > Aves > Pelecaniformes > Threskiornithidae > Nipponia > Nipponia nippon. Next base: position 4,084,037 of record NW_028262352.1, on the reverse strand, counting down.
ACCTTTGCACCCCGAGGGGTGGACCCCTACTTGGTGTACCCTGTACTGCCAGCCCAGTAGCTGGATGCAGGCTACTCATGAGGGAGGAGGCTGCTTTGCTAGGCCTAGGTGGAGGTTGTGATGCCAGCAGGGCCACTTCTGGCAGCATCAAACCCAGTTTCACTGTTTCTCTGTTGCCATTTCTTTTTCCACATTTGCAAAATTTTACTGCTTCTTTTCTACTTCGTTTTTTACGCTGACACAACCCCAACCAACACACACCCACACCCACACCCACCCCCCCCACCCCGCTTCCTGCCAAGTCTCTTTTGTAATTCCCTGGTTCCCTGTTTAATCCAGCTGATGGTCATCATCATTGTTATCAGTTTGCAGCAAATGCCCTCTCAGACAGTTGTGGGTGTTCCATTCACACCCACTGTTACACTCACATCCCTATCTTATCAGTGGTTGTTATCCAGGCCTTGTTGCCAGGAAGAGGCCTTACAGACTGCCCCACAGTGGTATTATTCTTTGGTATTATTCTTATGTTGTTATCTAGATTTCCTCAAGAGCCTTGTAGAAGACTAACACTGGTTGTGGGGGTTTTTTTGAGAATGTGTTTATATGATTATATTATTTGACATATATATTATTTTGACACTGGGCAAGTAGAGATATAGGTTTTTAGAATTTGATGCTTCGAAGGGTAAACTAGTGGTTCACCTCTTGTAAACTCTGTTCTCAATATTTTGTTATATATGTTTCTGGTTTTAAAAGACAGTTTTTTTCTGTGGTGTTTCTGAAATTCATCACTGCTTGGTGAGGTGTGTATGTATGTGTCCTAAAAAATGTGAATGTGCATAAAGAAAGTTGTAGTATATTTGCAATTGACTATATTGCCAATGATCTTTTTTTAAAGAGAATAAGAAAAGGAATTTGGACAAATTATTTCAAAGTATGATTAAGTAGATGAAAGCTCAGAAAGAAGTGTTGATTTTGGCTCAGGCTATTCAAAAATATTGTATACAGTATTTTCATTTTATCATCACAATTGCTCTATTGTTTTTTTGTTATATAAATACCCTGAAGCCATGCTGACTACTCTTGATGATTTTTATGTCTGGATGATGATTTTTATGTGCCTGGAAATGGTTTCCAGGATTAGCTGCTCCATCACCTTCCCAGGGATGGAGGTGTGGCTGACCAGCCCATAGTTTCCTGGGTCCTCCTTCCTGCCCTTCTTGAAGACAGGAGTGACATTTGCTTTCCTCCAGTCCTCAGGCACCTCTCTCAGTCACCATGATCGATCAAAGATTTTTGAGAGTGGCCTTGCAATGATATCTGCCAGCTCCCTCAGCGCTCGTGGGTGCATCCTATTAGGCCCCAGGTCATCATATATATATATGATCCTTGACATTCCCTTTCCATACTTCTGAATTAGCAGTGCTTGCATCTTGTATCTTAACCTCCATCTACAGACCAGAAACTCTTCTGTATACAGCCCTTAATGTCTGTTACTGTAATAACTGAGTGCTTCAAAATATTTGGAAAACTAGCAGCGTAAAGACCTGTTAGTAATCAAAGAATTATGCTCTTTTCCATCTCATACTACAGAGGAGTTAGATTTGGAGTACGTCTCTCTGGAACATGTAGGAGTTCTGAGTGATCAGTGGTGTTGGTTTGTTTTTTTTTTTATTTTATTTTGTTTTGTTTTTAACCAGTTCTCTTATGTACATTACATTGAGAAAGTGGGATTTTCAGAATGCTTACATGGGAGAACACAAGTCTCATTGACTTCCAACTTTTTTCAGTGTGTTAAAAAATGCTTTCAGAAATCCCTTTGTTAGAAATATGCTATAGTTGAGTGTAGTTGAGTTTGGAATGTTTTTGGTTGCAAAAATAAAGCTATTAAGCAATGTCTCCAGTTTGTTTTACTGATTGCCATTCAATCTAAAACTTTCTACCTCTCTACTCTTACATTAAATGTGTACTTTTTTATTCTAAGTAACAACAGCAAATAAAATAAGCACCAAAAGGTTTTCAAAAGTAAAAGAAGAAAATAACTTCTTTTTTCCCCTTCCTCTTCAGATCCAGACATTTAACATTGAAACACCATGCCAGACTGTGGAAGACTTAACGAATGGGGTTGTGATGGCTCAGGTGCTCCAAAAGATGTAAGAACAAATTTGTTTCATGATTTTGGGTGCACAAGTTTATCACTTGTACATTTGTCTGAATTTGAGTATATTTTCTTATTTCAAATTTGGCCAGTATTCAGTAAGTATTCAACTAAAGTATGTTTAGCCAGTGCTTTTAATCTGAAATGTGGGTACTACTTTTTTCTCCAACTTTCAGATAGTTATCTTAACAGCAGTTAATATAAGCCTAAAAAATAGTACTTGGACAAGGTGTTTATCTAGTGCTAATCTTATTGAAAAGTAAATTGGGTTAAAACTGAGCTTATATGTTCACAAAACTTAAATTTCATCTTAAACATTTGAAGCCAGTGCAAGGTAAGTTATTAGCTTGGGGCAGTGTTTGAAGTTATAGTACACTATATCACGTTAGAATTGCAGTAGATGATAGAAAAGATGAAGCTGTTAAAATTGTCTGTGTTACTGCTCACATTTTTGCTATCATTTTTATGAGTGTGAGGGGAGTGCAAATACTGAACAGGCATCAAAAATAACTCTGAAACTGGAGATAGTCTTTCCAGGTCATGTCTTAGTTGTATTAGCAGGGCAGCATGGGGAATCTGGATCAAACAATAAAACTTCTGTGAGAAGGGAGCAAGGCAAAAAGCAGGATCACAGCCCTGGGCTTTGGGAGAGCAGAGTTTGACCTCTTCAGGGATCTGCTTCGAAGAATCCCATGGAATAAGACCCTGGAGAGAAGAGGGGTCTAGGAGAGCTCGTTGATTTTTTTTTTTCCAAGAATCGCCAAGCTCAAGAATGGTCCATCCCAATGAGCAGGAAATCAAGGAAAGGTGGCAGGAGGCCTGCATGGATGAACAAGGAGCTCCTGACTAAACTCAAGCATAAAAAGTGGTAGCAGGAAAAGGAGACCCAGGAGGAATAGAGAGTCACTGTTTGAGTGTTCAGGGATGGGGTTAGGAAAGCCAAAGCCCACCCGGAGTTGAATCTGGCAAGGGATGTGAAGGGTAACAAGAAAGTATTCTACAAGTACATGAACAGCAAAAGGGAGTCTAGGGAAAACATGGGCCCACTGCTGAATGGGGCAGGGGACTTGATGACAAATGGCATGGAAAAAGCCAAGGTACTCAATGCCGCCTTCACTTCAGTCTTTCCTGGCAAGACCAGCCTTCAGGAATCATGGCTACTGAAACCAGAAGGAAAGTCTGAAGCAAAGAAAATTTGTCCTTGGTGGAGGAGGACTAGTTTAGAGAACATTTAAACAAGTTGAATGCACACAAGTCCATGGGACCTGATGGGATGCACCCATGAGTGCTAATGGAGCTGGCCAATGTCATTGCGAGGCCACTCTCAATTGGTCTTTGAAAGGTCGTGGTGATTGGGAGAGGTTCCTGAGGACTGGAGGAAAGCAAATGTCACCCCTGCCTTCAAGAAGGGAGACCCAGGGAACTACAGGCCAATCAGCCTCACCTTGATCCCTGGGAAGGTGCTGGAGCAGCTAATCCTGGAAACCATTTCCAGACACAGACAAGAAGGAGTAAAGAGGGAGCCAGACTCTTCTCGGTGATGCTCACTGACAGGAGAGGAAGCAATGGGCACAAATTGAAATACAGGAATTGGAATACAGGAAATTCCATTTAAAGATTAGAAAATACTTTTTTACTGTGAGAGTGATTTGAACATTGGAACTGGTTGCCTAGAGAGCTTCCCTTGCTGTAGCTGCCCCTGCTTTGAGCGTGATTTTGAGGGGCCTCTTCCAACCTTAACTATTCTATGATTCTATAAGCTGAATGGCTTTGTTTTAATAATGTAATTTTAGTGGTATTGCAAGGACATTACATTCTTAGATTAAAGGAAAAGGAAAATCACTATTATGCTGGATAATAATAAATTTTGATTAAAAACTTTGAAGTTAATTAGGATTAAAATAGTGTATACATTAATTAAGCATTCCAGTATATAGTCTAGGATGTTTCTGTATACTGTCTGAATTTGAGAATTAAATGTTTTGAAATGCTTATGTTCAAGTGTATTAGCTGTCTAACCTTGACACCGTGCACAGTGTTTTGGCTTCTGGGGGACTATAGATAAGCATAGTAGTTAATATATTGTAGTTAATATAGTAGTTAATAAGTAGTTAATATATATCTATAACTACCTGTTTTCAGAGAGAGGTTTTTATAACCTTTCATTAGAAGAAGTTTCAGATAAGAGAGAAACATATCTGTTGTGGGAAACCCAAATAAGTCCAATAGTTTAGTAGTGGAAAAAACATGGATTTTTTTAATGGAAGTTCTGAAGAAACAGTTATTTTACTTAAAGAACAAATACAGTCATCTGGAGATTTCTCACATAGCTTCTCCTGTGAAGAAAGTGAAGCATCAATTATTTATAAAAATAATAAATGCTGTCCTCTGTATACTTTGCTTTAAGGGAATCTGCAATTGCAAATAATGTCAGCAGTCCTGGCTGCTTTAGAATAAGTGAAAAAATATTTAATTATTTTGTGTTGACATAAAAGAAGACAAAAGATAGAAATGGTAGTTATAATCCAACATTTAAAATAGCATGTTCTTAAGTTTTCTGAAATGTGACTATCGGTGTTACAAGTCTAATAAGAAATTGGATGCTGTTTCTTTCTTCAAGATTGTAAAATTCTTCCTCTCTTACCTGCTAAAGTAGAAGAGAAGTTTATCACATAGATGGTAAGCAAGCTTAGTAAATTCTGTAAGAAGTCAAGATTTTTATCAAAATTGTCTGTAAATTCTTTGTTGGAGCACTTGGTAGAGAAAAACATGATTGTGGCATATTGAGTTTGGATGTTCATCAGTCATCAACTTGTGCAGTTTTCCTCATAGAGTGCAATTCCCATTTACTTCATGACATGTCAGCAATTGATAAATGTCATTGTTCTTTTGTTAGCTTTTTTAAACTGACTAGTTCAAGGACTGGTCAGAATTGGGATCTAAAAAAAATACTATGCCTTGATTGTATACCAAAATAAAGCTTGAATAACAGACCTCAATAATTTTACTGATAGTATTTTTAACTTTTAACCTATTACTGGTGACTTGGGATGCTGTGCCCCCCCTCCCCAAGTAAGCACAGAAATCTACTCTGAGATACTGTTTTCAACTATAATTTCAAGTGATTTCTTAAAAAGAAAAGTATGTACCATGTGAATATTGTGTTTCTGTAGCAGCAATTGATTTTTTTTTTTTCCCTTAGCAATTGTCACATTGATACTGAATGTTAGCTGGACTTTGTCAGTGTATCCAAAGAAGTTTAAGTAAAGATCAGCTAAGCGATTGCAAGTCTTCTTCTGTCTCATGCAATAATTTGAGCCTAACAAAATTACTCTTTGGCTATCTCTAACTCATGTCAACTCTAATTCAGATTTACCACTTTGCATGCTTGTGTAATGAAGATATTGATTCTCATACATAGATTTAACAATAACCTGGACTGTATTTCTATTGAGAAAAGCTTTGGAGCAAAGGAATTGCAGCAACGAGTTGATCTTAGAATTCTAAAACAATAATAAGGTATGCATGATTTCTAAGGAAAGATATGATTGCTTCTCTTTTTGTAGTAGTAGCGGATACCTCCAGTGGATCCTTGATGTAGCTATCAAGGGTAGCAAACACAATAGACAGCTGTGTCTCTGAATGTGAAAGGTGGGCACATAGACTTGGTCACTATGTTTGGTCTAAATAGTTGGTTTAAAAAACTGATAGGGAGCCAATAGACAAAGCCATTGTAGAGAATACAAAGAGAAAGCATTCATTGTTGTTAACAATTTGAAAAACAAATTTGAAACTAGTCAAGTTCTCCATTTTGCTACTTCAATTCAAAGAGGTACTACAGAAAGGATACTTACTTAAGTAAAGTGGGAGTGTTCAGACAAATAAAAGGAGTTAGAATAGAACAGAGGAGTCAGTCTTGTCTTCTGCATCAGCAGCACTGGTTCCTTCCCTGTCCCAAGAAAGAGCACTAAGTAGAAGTAAGTAGACACATAAGTAGAAATGCATAACAGCAAGGCAGGTGGGTGCTAGAAGTTTTTCAGAACTCATGCATTAAAGTTTAATAGTGAAGAATAAATTAGGCCTAAAAGCAATAGACTACTATAAATAAGGGAATGGAGCCTGGATCATAGGCATGTAGTCTGTGACTTACAAGTGTCATCTTCAATGAAGAACTGAGAGTTTTTTCACCTTGCTCTTCCAACCCTTCAGCAAGTGCATCTTAAAGACAAATTTAGAATGAAAACTGGAGTCAAAATCCACTTAATTGTTTCTCTTATTCCATTGAGAAAGGCAAACTGCTACTTCTGTAAACGATGTTTCCTGAAGTTTGGGGGAAGGGGGGGGTGGGTTGTCACTCAGTACAGCTACCTCCAATTTAAGGTCCTCCTCCAACGTGTGTTCATTGAGGCTGATAACATTAATTGCATTGGGGGGGGGGGGGGGGGAAGATTTCTGATGACTTTTCAGTGCATCAGAAATTTCATAGAATCATGGAATGTCCTGAGTTGGAAGGGACACACAAGGATCATCGAGGCCAACTCCTGTCCCTGCATAGGACAACCCCAAAAATCACCCCATATGTCTGAGGGCATTGTCCAAATGCTTCTTGAATGTTGTCAGGCTTGGCTCCATGACTAGCTCCCTGGGGGAGCTCGTTCCAGTGCTCCACCACCCTCTGGGTGAAGAACCTTTTCCTAATGTCCAACCTAAACCTCCCCTGGCATATCTTCCTGCCGTTCCCTCGGGTCCTATCATTGGTCGCCTGGGAGAAGAGATCACCGCCTGCCCCTCCTCTTCCCCTTGTGAGGAAGCTGTAGACCGTAATGAGGTCTCCCATCAGTCTCCTCTTCTCCAGGCTGAACAGACCAAGTGACTTCAGCCGCTCCTCATACGGCTTCCCCTCTAAACCCTTCACCATCTTCGTGGCTCTCCTCTGGACACTCTCTGGTAGCTTCGTATCCTTTTTGTACTGTGGGGCCCAAAACTGCACACAGTACTCAAGGTGAGGCCGCACCAGTGCAGAGTAGAGCGGGACAATCACCTCCCTCGACCGGCTAGCAATACAGTGCTTGATGCACCCCCAGACACGGTTGGCCCTCCTGGCTGCCAGGGCACACTGTTGGCTCATGTTCAACTTGCCGTCGACCAGAACCCCCAGATCCCCCTCCGCGGGGCTGCTCTCCAGCCTCTCGTTCCCCAGTCTGTATGTACATCCAGGGTTGCCATGTCCCAGGTGCAAAATCTGGCACTTGCCCTTGTTAAACTTCATACGGTTGGTGACTGCCCAGCTCTCTAATTTGTCCAGATCTCTCTGCAGGGCCTCTCTGCCCTCGAGAGTGTCAACGTCTCCTCCCAGTTTTGTGTCATCGGCAAACTTAGACAGCAAACCTTCAAGTCCTGCATCCAAGTCATTTATGAAGACATTAAAGAGCTCTGGCCCCAAGATGGATCCCTGCGGAACCCCGCTAGTGACTGGTCGCCAGCCTGATGTATCCCCATTTACTATAGCTCTTTGAACCCGACCTGTCAGCCATCCAACTGTATGCTGGACATTTTGTCCAGGAGGATGCTGTGAGAGACAGTATCGAAGGCTTTACTGAAATCCAAAAAGATTACATCGACTGGCTTCCCTTGGTCAACTAGGTGGGTAACCTTGTCATAGGAAGAAATTAAGTTTGTTAAGCAGGACTTTCCCCTCGTGAACCCGGACCAATGACTGCACTGTCTTTCAGGTGTTTTTCAATAACTCCCAGAATAATCTTCTCCATGATTTTGCCAGGCACAGAGGTGAGACTGACAGGCCTGCAGTTACCAGGGTCATCCCTGCTGCCCTTCTTGAAGATTGGGACAACGTTTGCCAGCTTCCAGTCAGCTGGGACCTCTCCAGATTCCCAAGAGCATTGGAAAATCATTGAGAGAGGTCTCGCTATGACATCAGCCAGCTCTTTAAGCACCCTCGGATGAATCCCATTGGGCCCCATTGACTTATAGGGATCCAGATGGAGCAGCAAATCCCGCACAAGGTCGGGGTTGGCTGGGAGTTCGTCGTTCTCGCACTCATGGTTCTCTAGCCCAGGGCTCTGGGGGTCCCAGAGCCCATCATCGGTGTTGAAGACCGAGGCGAAGAAAGCATTAAACGTCTCTGCTTTGTCTATGTCCCTGTTTGTGAGGTGACCATGCTCGTCAAGTAACGGGCCAATGTTATTTCTCGCCTGCCTTTTGCTATTAACATATTTAAAAAAGCCCTTTTCATTGTCCTTCACAGTACTGGCCAGCTTCAGCTCTAATTGAGCTTTGGCCGCGCAAATTTCCTCCCTACAGTGGCGAGCAGCATCTCTGTAGTCCTCCCATGTCGCCTGACCTTGCTTCCACTGGCCATACATTTTCTTTTTTCGCCTTAGTTCTAGAAGAAGATCCCTACTTAGCCAAGCCGGCCTTCTACCGCGCCTGCTTGACTTCCGACATTTTGGAATTGCCTGCTCCTGTGCTCTTAGCAGGTGGTACTTAAAAAGTGACCAGCACTGATGGACCCCAGCACCTTCAAAAGCTTTTTCCCAGGGGACCTTACTAAGTAGTTCCCTGAGCAGCCTGAAGTCAGCTCTCCTCATATCCAGAGTTGAGGGCTTGCTGGCAGTTTTCCTCCTGTTACCATAGATTTTAAACTTGACTGCTTCATGGTCGCTGTGGCCAAGGCAGCCGCCAATCGCCACTTCACCCACGAGACCCTCTCCGTTAGTAAGCAGCAAGTCGAGGAAGGCACCTTTCCTGGTCGGTTCCCTTAGTACCTGTACCAAGAAGTTATCATCCAGATGGTTTAGGAATCTTCTGGACCTGCTTGTACCAGCTGTGTGGTATTCCCAGTTGACATCTGGCAAGTTGAAGTCCCCCAGAAGGACAAGGGCAGATGACTTAGAAGCATCCCTTAGTTCCTTAAAGAATAACTCATCCGTGTCGTCATCCTGGCTGGGTGGCCTATAGTAGACTCCCACAACGACTACCCGCTTTATTTGTCTGTCCCTTAATCCTTACCCAGAGGCTCTCAACTGGGCCATCGCCGACTGCTAGCTCCATGCATGCCAGCCCCTCCACTACATACAATGCCACCCCGCCGCCTCGCCTGCCCTGCCTATCCCTCCTGAAGAGCCTGTAACCATCCATCACGGCACACCAGTCACAGGACTCACCCCACCAGGTTTCGCTTACGCCTATGATGTCGTATCTCTGGGACTGGGCCAAGGCATCTAGCTCCTTTTGCTTGTTCCTCAGGCTGCGTGCATTTGTGTAGAAACGCTTCAAGTGCGGTTCATTGTGCCCGTTGCCTCATGGAGCAGCCTGAGGAATCTCACTAGCACGCAGCTCCTCAAACTTTGGCGTGCCATCCCTTTGCTTGTCGCTGACTAGCCAGGTATTGTCCCTTTCCCCCTTTCCAATCTAGTTTAAAGCTCTATCAATCAGCCCTGCTAGCTCCTGGGCAAAAACCCCTTTCCCCTTCTGAGAAAGGTGCATCCCATTGGATGTCGGTAGACCTGGTGATGAATAGACCATCCCATGATCGAAAAACCCAAAGTTCCGCCAATGACACCAGCCTCGGAGCCACGTGTTGATCAGCTGGGTCTGCCTGTTCCATTCCCTGCTACCGGAAGGATCGAAGAGAACACCACCTGAACACCTGATCCTTCAACCAACTGCCCCAAGGCTCTGAAATCCCTTTTGATTGACTTAGGACTTCTCTTTGTTCTCTCTTTGTTATCTCTTCGCTGCTGACATGGAGAACTAATAGTGGGTAATAGTCTGAGGACCTTACCAGACTGGGGAGCTTTCTAGTGACATCTCTTACCCTGGCCCCAGGGAGGCAGCAGACTTCCCTGTGGGTTGGGTCCGGTCGGCACATGGGACCCTCCGTTCCCCTCAGAAGGGAGTCACCTATGACAACTACCCTTCTTTTTTTCTTTCACGTGAATGGTTGTGATGTGGGGGGTAGGCTGCCTAGATGACCCCTCCATCCCAGAAGGACCTACGTCCACATCATCACTTGTCTGCCCATCCGATTCCACGGCCTCGTACCTGTCTCAGGGATGGTAGAGTACAATTCCACCAGTCAATCTCCTTCTCTGACTCCCTGATACTCCTCAGCCTGGACACCTCTCATATCTCCATCACCAGGCTGAGCAGCTCCTTTACTTGGGCACATTTCCCACAGGTGAGCTCACTGCTGCCGTCAGATACTGACCTGAAACTCAGGCACTCCCAGCAACTCGGGACCTGGACGGCTGCATGTTCCCTCGAAGGCTCTGTTTGGGTGGTTGCGTCAGTTCTTGCAGCTGGAGGGGCTGCGAGGGACCCTGAGACTGAGAGCGCGGCTTTTTGCCGGGTGGATACCATGGCTCCTGCTGTTCTTAGCTCCTTATAAGTGGGTTGCTGCCTCCTTTTGAAGTGGCAGGGCCCTGCCTGCTCGCCCTGGTTGCGCGAACTGACGCGCCACGCCCTGGTCGCCGCGCTCCTTAGGGGCCCTTTAAATCTCCCGCAGTTGCTCCTGGCAACGCCTCCGCCGCGTCACCCTCGCTCGCGAGAGCTGCCGGCTCCTGGCTGGACTCTCGGCACGTCTGTGGGTTTCCACGGAACTTACTGTTGCTGCTGCTGTGCTCCTCGCCGACTGTTACAATTTCATCATAATTGTACTGGGTCTGGCTGGGATGGAGTTAACTTTCTTCATAGCAGCCCATATGGTGCTGTGCTTTGGATTTTTGACCAAAACAGTGTTGATAACACATCGATGTTTTGGCTATTGCTGAACAGTGCTTGCACAGTGTCAAGGCTTTCCCTTTTTCCCCACTCTGCCCCAGCCCAGTGAGTAGGCTGGGGCTGGGCAAGAGGTGGGGAGGGGACACAGCTAGGACAGCTGACCTGAATTGACCAAAGAGGTATTCCATGCCATATAACGTTATGCTCAGGAATAAAAAATGGGGGTTTGGTCTTTCCAAAGTAGCTGTTGCTCAGAGACTGGCTGGGCATCAGTCTGTTTGTGGGAGGTGTGGTCCGAACAGTAATGGAGTCTGGAACATGTTCTAAAAAAAAGTTTTATTGAGGCGGTAAGAAAGAGGAGCAACAACGTGCCCATACAGTGACTCACCCAATCACCGATAGCAAACACAGGATCATAAGTGATGCCATGGCTCCGGTGGACTGCCAGGGACACTTGCTGTCCAGGTCATCTGGCAGCAACAGCCAATCTTGCAAATGCCTTTTGAGCGTGGGTAGGAGTCACGCCGCCCCTTGGCTCCACCAATGGCAGTGTGATTTGAGAGAATCATACCTTGGAATGTGGGCAGCATCCTGCCTTACACTGACGATGTTGGTCAAGGGGCAGGGTGTCAGGAGGTGGCAGGTGACTCCTTTTGTATTGTTATGTTTTTTCTTTTTTATTTCTTATCCCCTCTTTCTTTCTCCTGGTAAACTGTCATTATCTTGACCCACGAGTTTTCTCATTTTTGTTCTTCCTTTACTCTCCCCTGTCCTGCTGGGAGAGGGGGGAGTGAGTAAGTGGCTATGTGGGTGCTTGGCTGGCTGGGGTCAGCCTACTATAATAATAAATCAATTTTTATAAAAGTCAGAAAAGCAGATTAATCTCTCCAGTGAGAATTCCAAAAAAGGTATGAGTTTAGTTATTAACGAACATGAATCAGGCAAAGCATTGGACAGAAGTCTGAAAATGTTGGGCTTGTTAATTTTTTGCACTGATCCAGTGATCTGGGCATATATCTGTAGAACATGGCTAGTATTACAAGCAAATTGTCAGTTGAGAAGTCTAAGCTTCCTATTCTTTCCATTTCTTTACTTCACCATCATGGAAAGTGTCTACTAGGTGCTTATCAATCAAGGCAGGTTACTGTAGAAACAAAGACAAAACTGGACAGTAGTTTATAGTGAGGGGAAGTTTCAGAGGGATTCTGAATGAAAGAAGAAGTGGAAGAAAATCACTTGCTCATCAGATGATAGAATAGCCATCCCTTGTGTTAGCTGGCTAGGAAGGATCAGGAGCTCCTTTGATCTTGAAAGTATGTTGGGTTTGCTTTTTTTTTTTTTTTTCTAGGATAACGTTATCCCAAGTGTATGAGGACCATCTGTATGAAACCATGTAGCAGAACTTCTCTGTAATAAAGGTACTGAAAGAGACTGTGGAAAAGGGTACTTAGAGGGAGTTATTGACACCTTCAGAAGCTTTTCACCAATGTAGAACATGATAAAATATGGTATAAACATGATGCAAGCAAGCAAGAGCATTTATACCTACAGATACAGGTGTCACTAAATAAAAATCCTGAAGGATACTTTTTTCTTTCTATCTTAAAACCATCATCTTTGAAATTCAGGTAAATTGGATTCTCCAGTGCTAAGTTTATTTTATCTGACAATATCAGCCTTCATTTTGGAGCTGAAATATTTTTTTTATTCCTAATGATGTAGACTTCACTTGAACCTTCAAATCTGGAGGCTACCATTCCCTCTGATTAAAACAGGGAAGAAATACAGTTAAATTAATATGCATGTATACCATCAAAATTGTTGATTCTTCTAGGGAATGCAATACTTCAAAAGTAAAGAGTAAAGATTAGAGACAAAGCAAAATGCTTATGGATTGGATATGAGTGGGCTGTCTGGCTAAAAATGTGCAGCTTGTGATGTTTCTAGCAGAAGTGCCATAGATTATTACCTGGATAAGTTATCTTTTTCTTCATGGTGTGGTGTTTTTTTTTTCTTTACTGTAATGTTATTCATCAGTGTCAGTATTTCTTACCCATCTATTGGTGTCAGTGGAAAAGAATAATTCTCTGTTATACAGTAGACTACTAACTTTTCTCCTTTTTCCATCTCTGGAGACAGTTTAGTATCTAGATATCTTTGGGTACTTTCTTTCTTTATCAACTCCACTGGACTTGGTAGATATACAAGATGGCATATATTTTCATTTGTGTCATCTACTTATCTTGCCCCACTCAATTAATGACTAAGTGTTATACAGTGTAGCATAGCTTATGTGTGTTAATATGTGCAGAATATAAAAGCAGGACTCTTATATCCCCAGTGGAGGGATATATTTTGGGGGTTTGGGGGGATTGGTTAGGTAACTTCCCTTTTTTTGCCACGTATTACACTCAGTCCCTCCCAATCCCTTCAGCGAGGCATCAGGTAGCACAGGAAGTTAGGGTCAGTGCATACTGGTTTGGTTTTGCTGCTCATTTCTTCTTACTTACTCATTTCCTTTGCTCCAGAGTGAGTATTCGACAGGCCACAGTCCCTTTTGGGGTGGCCCTGCTCTGGTGTGACTTATCTATGGGCTGCAATCCTCTCAGAGGTATCTCCTTCAGCATGGAGCATCTCCTTCCAAGAGTGCATCTCCAGCCATGTCCTCAACAATGTCCCCTTCCATGTGTCTCCTCTGTTTCATTTCGCCAAATGCGTCTCTTCACATTTCTTCACGTGTCCCCTTATGGGTGTCCTTCTATGTCTCCTCTCACGGCTCCTTTTTGTGCCTCCTCACATCTACATCTTTCCTTTTGCGTCTTCTTTAGTGCATCCTCACATGCCATCTCCTGCCTCTAGTAGTTGCTGCTCTTTCTTAAATATGTTTGAGCAGAGGTGCCATGTGCTCCTCTGACTGGTTGAAGTTTTGGCACAAGGTAGGTTGTTCACATCTGTTTCAGAGCTGGCTGGAACTAGCTGTGATTGGCACAGGGCAGTTCATGGCTTCTTCCCACACAGAGCACCCCCGCAGTCCCCTTTTTAATGCTTCTATGCTAAGTTTTTGATTGTTGATTTGGTCCCTTGGTTTGATTATAAAGAAAAAGCATTGTTGTTGATGTTTATCTCATGATCTGAACTTTAGAACTTTTGAGAAGAAAACAGAAATTTTGACAGTTGTATTAGGAACAATACTGAGGTGACTACCCAACACTGAAAGAAAGCATGATTGTTTTAGACTTGCTTGGTGACTACCCTCTTACAGCTCTCTTTCAGAGATTTGCTGGCATTGTACTTTCTCTAGATGTTTCTAGCTATTATTTAATCGGGCATTGAGGTGCTGTAAAGAGAATCATTGTTGGCACTTTTCTGACTATTATTATGTGTGAATTACTTTGAATGGATTGTTTATCAGCTGTTAGTCCTTCTGTACTTCATGAAGACCAGATGGGACACTCACATTTAACTTAATTGCATTCCAAAGAGCCTTCCAAAAATGAATGTCCAGAGAGCTAAATAAAAGTGTAGGCAATCCATGACTTCTTTCAAGAATAAAGTAAAGGTAGACTGATGATCTCTGTATCAGTCATTGCTGCTGTAGCTAAGAAAAGCTTCTTAATGACTGTTGAAATATAGGACTCCAAGGGTGAACTGAATTGGTGCTGAACCCTAAATTTTGCATTTTTCCCTCAACTCATGCCTTACTTGTTGAATATTGCATATGCAGTGTTAGCCATCCAGTTCCTCCAAGTAAATGTCTCCTTGTGGGCATTTCTGTGTTGTTTTCCATCTTGCTTTTCAGACTAGTTTTTTTAAAAACAAAAATGTAAGGCCAAGAATTGACATAATCATGGCATTGCAGCCTTGAAGCAGCTGAAAATGTTTGTGACCTACCTTGGCCTTTAAGGATGATAAGATGAGACCACTAAGAAAGTCCTCTTGGTCGTCTTTGCCAGGGAAGCAGATAATTATGTCCACTTGTATTCTGGAGAATAAAATAGTAAATTTAATAGTATTTGGCAGCAACGTGTGACAGTTTAAGTCCAGAAATTAGGACTACTTTTTGTGAAACTGAAGTCTGGAGACTGACTATTACACTGACTCTCAAGAGCCTTACCCTTTAAAAAAAAAGCCATTCTTTTTTTGGCCTGTAGTGACTATTTTTCATCTGAAATCATAGAATCATAGAATCGTTAAGGTTGGAAAAGACCCTTAAGATCATCGAGTCCAACCGTTAACCTATAACTGCCAAGTCCACCACTAAACCATGTCCTCAAGCACCACATCTATCCGTCTTTTAAATACCTCCAGGGATGGAGACTCAACCACTTCCCTGGGCAGCCTGTTCCAATGCTTGACTGCCCTTTTGGTGAAGAGGTTTTTCCTAATATCCAACCTAAACTTCCCCTGGCGCAGCTTGAGGCCGTTTCCTCTCATCCTATCACTTGTTACTAGGGAGAAGAGACCGACCCCCACCTCGCTACAGCCTCCTTTCAGGTAGTTGTGGAGAGCAATAAGGTCTCCCCTCAGCCTCCTCTTCTCCAGGCTAAACAACCCCAGCTCCCTCAGCCGCTCCTCATAAGACTTGTTCTCTAGACCCTTCACCAACTTTGTTGCCCTTCTTTGGACACACTCCAGCACCTCAATGTCCTTCTTGGAGTGAGGGGCCCAAAAGTGAACACAGTACTCGAGGTGCGACCTCACCAGTGCCGAGTACAGGGGCACTATCACCTCCCTGGTCCTGCTGGCCACACTATTCCTGATACAAACCAGGATGCCATTGGCCCTCTTGGCCACCTGAGCCCACTGCTGGCTCATGTTCAGCCAGCTGTCAACCAACACCCCCAGGTCCTTTTCCGCCAGGCAGCTCTCCAGCCACTCCTCCCCCAGCCTGTAGCGTTGCATGGGGTTGTTGTGACCCAAGTGCAGGACCCGGCACTGAGCCTTGTTGAACCTCATACAGTTGGCCCCGGCCCAACGATCCAGCCTGTCCAGATCCCTCTGTAGGGCCTTCCTACCCTCCAGCAGATCAACACTTCCACCCAACTTGGTGTCATCTGCAAACTTTCTGAGGGTGCACTCGATCCCCTCATCCAGATCATCGATAAAGATATTGAACAGGACCGGCCCCAATACTGAGCCCTGGGGAACACCACTCGTGACTGGTTGCCAACTGGATTTGACTCCATTCACCACCACTCTCTGGGCTCAGCCTTTCAGCTAATTTTTTACCCAGCGCAGAGTGCACTTATCCAAGCCATGAGCAGTCAGTTTCTCCAGGAGAATGCTGTGGGAGAAAGTGTCAAAAGACTTACTAAAGTACAAGTAGACAACATCCACAGCCTTCCCCTCATCCACCAAGCGGGTCACCTTGTCATAGAAGGAGACCAGGTTAGCGAAGCAGGACCTGCCTTTCATAAACCCATGCTGGCTGGGCCTGATCCCCCGGTGGTCCTGCACGTGCCTTGTAATGGCCCTCAAGATGATCTGCTCCATGACTTTTCCTGGCACCGAGGTCAGGCTGACAGGCCTGTAGTTCCCCGGATCCTCCTTCTGACCCTTCTTGTAGATGGGTGTCACATTTGCTAACTTCCAGTCAGCTGGGACCTCCCCGGTTGAGCAGGACTGCTGATAAATGATGGAGAGTGGCTTGGCAAGCTCCTCCGCCAGCTCCCTCAGTACCCTTGGGTGGATCCCATCTGGCCCCATAGACTTGTGAGCATCCAGGTGGAGGAGCAGGTCGGTGACTGTTACCTCTTCAATAATTGGGGCTTCATTCTGCTTCCCATCTCCATCTCCCAGATCAGGGTCCTGAAAACCCTGAGGATAACCACTCTGACTATTAAAGACTGAGGCAAAGAAGGCATTAAGTACCTCAGCCTTCTCCTCATCCTTGGTGGCGATGTTTCCCTCCGCATCCAACAAAGGAGGGAGATTCTCCTTGGCCCTCCTTTTGTTGCTGATATATTTGTAAAAACATTTTTTGTTATCCTTCACTGCAGTGGCCAGTTTAAGTTCTAGCTGGGCCTTCGCCTTTCTGATCTTCTCCCTGCATAACCTCGCAACATTCATGTAGTCCTCCTGAGTCGCCTGCCCCTTCTTCCAAAGGTGGTAAGCTCTCCTTTTTTTCCTGAGTTCCAGCCAAAGCTCTCTGTTCAGCCAGGCTGGTCTTCTCCCCTGCCTGCTTGACTGCCCCTGCGCCTTTAAGACTTCCTCCTTGAATAACATCCAGCCTTCCTGGACTCCTTCGCCCTTCAGGACTGCCTCCCAAGGGACTCTGCTAACCAGACTCCTAAACAATCCAAAGTCTGCCCTTCTAAAGTTCAGGGGAGCGGTTTTGCTGACCCCCCTTCCTTACTTCTCCAAGAGTTGAAAACTCTATCGTTTCATGGTCACTGAGCCCAAGACAGCCTCCAACTGTCACATCACCCACCAGGCCCTCTCTGTTCGTAAACAGCAGATCCAGCGGGGCACCTCCCCTATGAGTCCTTATGTTGGCATATTGCTTTAATACCACTTTTTTTAATGCCTTATCTCTCTTTAGTTCTGATTATAACACTGACCTAAATCTGTGTTGTAGAGTGGAAAATATTACTTCAGTGAGCATTAGGAAATGTTACCCTTTTAGATAATCTTGTCTCTGAATTGGGGGGCAAGAGGGAGGGAGTGTTAGTTGTCATGAATAAGTAGCTCACGGAAGATGTGCAAGAGAGGAAGGAGGTTTATAGAAATAGCAGCATGCTATACAAGCAATAGGTGTTCTCTTTTTCTGTCTATCTGTCTTGATTGCTTCATCAGAGTGCAGAAGATGGGAAATCCTTTAAAGAAATGTAATGGCAAATCTTTTTGTGAAGAAGTGCCATGAAGAAATATTTGGGAAAACTGTGATGTTTGATAGAAAGTATAACAGATAAGTATGCTCTCAGTAGCAAATACTTAATTCCAGTGCTGCTTTTAACATTTTTGAGTGTATGAGGGCAGAATATTTTGTTTACTCTCAAGCTTTCTTGTTTGAGTGTTGCAGCCAGCATCTAGCAATGGTGATTCTTGATGTGTGGAAAAAAACCCCTTAATTTTACTAACATTTTCAAGTGTTGCAAACATGGTAGTTTCCCCTGAGAGTTTAAGCCCCAGCATTAGCCGATAATCTGTAACATTAAGAAAGGAACACTTTCAACTTGGAGACATGGAAGAAATTTGCAAGATGCTTTCACAGTAAGTGTTGTAGTTTCCTCAAAAGTATTAACTACCTGTAGCATGCAGATAAAGCTGGGATATGAACAGGGTGTAAATACATAGATAAATGAATAATAGCAGGATTCTGAACTTTTGTATACTGACCATATCTATATAGATAGTCACTTAAATCTGCCTAAAATAGATGTTGAGTCACTAAGGTATCAGTACTTGAAATTTGTGTTCTTAACAACTGTTCTAACTTTTTATGTATTTTCAGAGATCCAGCTTACTTTGATGAAAACTGGTTAAACAGAATCAAAACAGAAGTAGGAGATAATTGGAGGCTAAAGGTATTTGGTTTGTTTTGCTTGCCTGCAAATCTGTTTATCAGTTCTTAGTATAATATTGTTTGTGCTTAAATAGTGATGCATTTTTAAATTACCACTTTGCTTTATAATAGAGTATATTGAATGTAAGATGATTTTAGTTGTTTGTTACATTATTATTATTATCCTGTACTTTAATGAAGAAAAAACAAACAAAAGTTGAGTTTGTAAATAAGTTTCAATAACTTAAGATGAAAAATAAATCTTAAAAAAAAAGTATGTTTAAATTAATATTTGAGCAACTGAGAAGTGTGAATAAAGGGATTTACTCTTTTTATTGCAAAGTGTGAAAATAATTGCTCTTTCAAAAAAAGTTTGTGCTCTGAGAAATGACTGCATAAAAATAGCAAAGTAATTTATTTGCATAAAAAAGCAAAATTATGTTTCTTTTTATTTTGACAGCTCTGCAAAATTATTGAGCTGTAGAGGAGAAAGTGGTGCTTTTCTGTTTTGTGTGTAATCAGCATGTATGTTAACAACACTGTATTTGCTAGATCATTTCTGCCACCTGGTATGCTAGTACTTTTTCTTGATTCTTTTTTATGCAAACCTTCAAGGCAGTAGAAGTTTCGCTGGTGTAATTAAGGAACATTTGGGCTTAAAACCTGAAAGAACACAGTTAGCCATTTATAAGTCAGTGTAGCTTTAGGTAAAGAGTAAATTCATATGTACACTGACTACATTTGATGGGAAAATCAGAATATATGTGACTTCCTAAAATGCGATTTCCAACCTAGTTTCCTGGGGAAACAATACTGGCATGGTTTGTCTGTCAGTTCATGTGTCCCATAAATTCACCTTGTTCTGGTGTGCAGAAGCCTTTCTGAAACTGTTTCAGCCATGTTTGGCAAAGGGCTTAGAATTCTGAGATGTTTTAGTTCTTACAGGCTTATGAACATCAGTGGCTTAATAGAGAAGATGAACCAATAAGTGCTTTATGACAAAAAGGTAGGGAGGACTGCTGTTGTACATGTTTTGGTTTGGCCAACAGACCTGTCAGTATTGTGTGCACTGCCTGTCCAGTCACATGTAACTCTGAACTTATGTATAGCATGTACTGTCTCTTGACTAATGGGATTGCCAGCAGAAGTGAGGGAAACTGATGAGGCAGTATGGGTGGGCTGGGGGGACAAGGGACATTCCTCCCAAAACCAGCTCTGTTGGTTCTGCTGCTCATAGAGCAATTTCTTTCAAGTAACTGATAGCTTGTTGAGGCATATTCTTGTTGCTAGACAGAGTTGCTCTCTGTATCCAACACCATATGGTGTAATAGTCAACCACTTGTATGAGCTGTCAGTATTACAAACCAAATAAAGGATCCAGCAATCCAGCCTAGAATGGAAAATGGGTGACAAGACAGAATGTGCAGGGGTTGTTGTCCCACTTCTCTGATACCTTCCCTTTGACCAGTAACCTTGGCACCATTGACACAACTATTTAGAAAAATACCTAATTGTAAACTTTGATTGAATGTTCTTGAGTATGGAGAGTTATGGAAGAATACATGGATACATGGCTCACTCCTCCCCCCCTGGAGAAGAGAAGGCTCGGGGTGGGGGGGACACAACTCATAAATGTATATAAATACCTGATGGGAAGGAGTGAAGAAGAGGGAGCCAGACTCTCCTTGTGATGCCCACTGACAGTACAAGAGGCAATGGGCACAAATCAAACCATAGGGATAGAGAGCGAGAGAAAGGAAGTGAAAACTCTCCCCAGCGACCAGCCAGGAAGAGAAGTGACAGAGGTCCACATGTGAACATCCTTTAGAGTGTAGCAGGGGCATCACAGTTGCATTGTGAAGGAGGGGGGATGGGACAACAACCCCCAACCGTTTCCCCCCAGTATAATTATATATTTCATTGATGTCCATTCAAGTTTCCCATTGGTGGTCTTTGTTTGACACTACTGGCATTGATTGGAATATGCCTAATTAGGTGCAGATTTTACACACTAATTGGGTACTAAGCCTTGTACACATCTGTTACTGGGTAATATTTATCAGATATTAAAATGACTGTTATTTGCTTATGTTTGTTCTAATATGGAGTCAACAGTCTAGAAGCTACCAGGTGGATGTGGGGGAGGGAATGGCAAACTAAACAGAGCAGGAAACTAAAACTGCAAAAGAGATAGAGGAGAAACATGGCCCATTGTTTTCTGTGGTGCTTTCTACAGCAGCCTGAGGCAAATTGCAAACCGGAATGTTTTTAATGAATCAAGTTTGAAACTGATATTCCAATCAGTACAGTATTCTTTGCAATGATATGAAAATCAATTGATATAATTCTTAAATTTGCTGTAGACTTTGGTTATGACAGTGCATGATCACTGAGAGAGGTTGTGAGGCCTGGACCATTTGGCAGTCATCTAGGACATTTTTGAAGTTCTTAGATCAAAAATGGTGTGTTTGATGGCAGGAGAGGGGGGTTAAACCTGGAGATAAACTAATTATTTGTGTACATCCAATTAAAAGAGATACAGGAACAGCTATTGTCTGCAGATTGTCATGTAACATCTCTATTTCTTACCTTAGGTTGCCAGAGTGTTTGGTATGTCTTTTTAGATGTTTAGGTGAATGTTTCAGTGTAACTTTAGGTTCAATGATTATGAAGACAATGATGAACATTTCCCAGGGATGTTTTATATATGCTTGTAGTTGGTCAGGTTTTGACTCCTGCTTCTGTAAGGGGTGGGTTTAGTAGGAATGAAATGGTCAGACCATCACCATTTTTAAGTTTAGGGCTCTCCTTTATCTTTTGGGATGAATAGCCAGTTGCATTCTTGAGCTTTTCTTTGGAGACAAACTGAGTTTAGCTTTCAGCAGCTCTCATTTTGGCTATGCTGGAGTTCATAATTTGTCCTTGAATATCAGTACAGTGCTTCCTAATTTATTTTCTGCTGTGTGTTCTCATATCTTTTTGGAAAATAGATAACTTAAAGAGGCTGTCCAATGTCAAAAGTTTATATATTAATATCTCTTGTTTTAAAGAAAGTAAAAGTTTAGGCATTCTGTTTCATTTCCCCTCCCTCCTCCCTCTGTTATAGTTTTGCATTTCATGTCACAACTTGTATGATGTCGTCAGTAGTAAGCATCTTGTGAAGTGTAATCACCTGTGGTGTAAAACTTTGTCATAGGACAGTATGCTATTTAGGTCTGAGATAAGACAAATTGAACTTGGACATGATTACCCAGGAAAATTCAACTTTCTAATCCCTCTTCAGGAAGTCTTTACAGAAGTTATTTATTTAAACTTCCTGTCAAATGAGATAACACATTGCTTCCATTGTTTAAATTCTTTGCTAAGTACTTTATGACACTAATAGGCTGAGAATCTGTAGAAGTTATTTTCAACCAGAAGATTTGTTTATTCTAAATATAACCTATGAGATCCATACAGAATCTTCATAATTTTTCATACATACTCTATTTGATACTTGTTCTAAATGAATTTTCAGCAGAAAGTGAGCTGAAACCCTTCAGTACTAAATACTTCTGGCATAAATACAAGCCTCCTGCTTATATGGAATTTAACTTTGGCATTGGTTGTGCAAGTGTTACAGTAGTTATCTTTGCATGGGATTGAAGATGCTGCCAAGAATTTTGTCTTGATTATTGTAAGGAAGGCATTTAATTGTAAAGAAGTGTCCTGGTTTCAGCTGGGATAGAGTTAATTTTCTTACTAGTAGCTGGTATAGTGCTATGTTTTGGATTTAGGATGAGAATAATGTTGATAACACACTGATGTTTTAGTTGTTGCTGAGCAGTGCTTACACTAAGTCAAGGACTTCTCAGCTTCTCATACTGCCCTGCCAGCAAGGATGCTGGAGGTGCACAAGAATCTGCGAGGGGACACAGACAGGACAGCTGACCCAAGCTGGCCAAAGGGATATTCCATACCATATGACGTCATGCTGAACAAAAAAACTGGGGGGAGTTGGCGGGGGGGGATGTGTGCGGCCACTGCTCAGGAACTGGCTGGACATCGGTCAGCGGGTGGTGAGCAATTGCATTGTGCATCACTTGTTTTGTATATTCTTTTATCATTATTATTATTTTCCTTTCCTTTTCTGTCCTATTAAATTGTCTTTATCTCAACCCACGAGTTTCACCTTTTTTCCAATTTTCTCCCCCATCCCACTGGGTGGGGGGAGCGAGCAAACGGCTGTGTGGTGTTTAGCTGCCTGCCGGGTTAAACCACAACAAGAAGTCATAGATCGGCAATGAAAAAATGTAGGAACCAGGAGAAATAATTAATGAGAACATGAAAAAATAAATTTCTGTAGCTTAGAGAGGAAGGAGTATGATTGAGCAGTGAAATATGAGCTTATTAAGGGTTTCGGCTTGGAGGTATATGTTTTTAGAGAGTAAGAAGATTCACCAGGATATTTCAAGAAAAGCGGAGAGGAAAAGAAAATTTTATTTTTCAAATATAAAAACATCTGAAGATAAACAAGTACTCTAGAGAAGACTTAATTTAGAAAATCATAGTGTCTGATCTAAAACCCATCCAAGGCAATGTGGTGTGTAATTTTCAGGGGAGGTGGTGGTCTTTTCATAGACTTAATTGGGTTCCATTGTTTCATGTGGACTTGTGATAACATCTAGAAATTTGATCACAAGGGACCACTGCATAACTTTATGCTAATTTAAACTGCTCAGACAGAAATTCTCATGGGATCTTAAATAGATGTATATTGCGTGATTCTTGATGGTGGGGTGTGGGAGGGGTTTTTTGTGTGATTGTCTACTCTTTAACCATATAGTATTTGTGTAACTTATCATCTCTTTAGGTGTTCCCTGCATTTTTAACATATTTTCTTCCTCTTCCTGTCATAGGTAAGCAACTTGAAGAAAATTTTAAAAGGGATACTGGATTATAACCATGAGGTAAGAGCAGTCTTAAGTAATCTACATTCACTTTTCTTTTGTTGTTCTCTTCAATGTACAATGTAGTCTGCTGATTTATTAGGTCTGGACTTTTTCAGTGTTGGGCACTCAAGGAGTCTTGTAGGCTGTTCTCATGTGTTAGCCCTCTCAAAATTGATTGCCCACATTACCATGCAATCATGTATGTTGAAAGGTACCTCCAGAGGTCATGTAATCCAATCTTCTGCTCAAAGTAGGGCCAACAAGAGATGGTTGCTCAGGGCCTTGTCCAGTTGAGGTTTGAATACCTTCAAGGATGGAGATCCCACAGCCTCTCTGGGCTGGAGTTCCAGCATTTAACCACCCTCATGGGGAAAAAGTTTTTTCCTTATATCAAATCAGAATTTCCTCTGTTGCAACTTGTGTCTGTTGCCTCTTGTCCTATCACTGTGCATCCTTGAAAAGAGGCTGGCTCCATCTTCTCTACACCCTCCCATTAGGTAGTTTTAGACAGCAATAAAAATCTCACCTGAGCCTTCTCTTCTCAAGGCTGAACAAACTAAGATCTCTCAGCTTTTCCTTATACATCACATGCTCCAACCCCCCTGATCATCTTGGTGGCCCCCACTGGACTCATTACAGTATGTCCATATCTGTCTTTTACTGAGGAGCCCAGAACTAGACACAGGACTCCAGGTGTGGTCTCACAAATGCTGAACAGAGGGGAAGAATCACTTCCCATGATGTGTTAGCTACGCTCTTGCTAATATGTGGTTGGCCTTCTTGGCTGCAAGGACACACTGCTGCTTCCTGTTCAACTTGTTGTCCACTGGGACCCCCAGGTCCTTTTCTGCAACGTTGCTTTCTAGTCAGTTGGCCCCAGCCTGTACTGGTGCAGAGTGTTATTCCTCCCCAGGTGCAGGACTTGGCATTTATCCTTGTATTTCATGAAGTTCCTGCCAGCCCATTTCTCCAGCCTGTCAAGGTCCCTCTGAATAGAAGCCCTGCCTTACAGCATATTGATAATTTCCCCCAATTTGGTATTGTTTGTGAACTTACTGAGGGTGTACTCCATCCCATCGTCCAGGTTGTTAGTAAAGATATTAAACAGTACTGGCCCCGGTATCCATCCCTTAGGGATGCTGCTAGTAACCATCTGTCAGTTGGACTTTGTACCACTGATCACAACCCTCTTAGCCCAACAGTCCAACCAATTTTCCATCCACCCTATTGTCCACTTATCCAGTCCATATCTCACCAGTCTGGCTAAAAGGATACCATGGGAGACTGTGTCAAAGGCCTTGTTACAGTCAAGGTAAATGACATCCACTGCTTTCCCCTCAGCCGTGAGTTCCCTGCTCATCCATAGTGGCCTTCCACGCTTGCTCAACTTCTTGCATGTT
Source organism: Nipponia nippon (assembly GCF_047370975.1). Classification (NCBI taxonomy): domain Eukaryota; kingdom Metazoa; phylum Chordata; class Aves; order Pelecaniformes; family Threskiornithidae; genus Nipponia; species Nipponia nippon. The sequence goes on along the minus strand of NW_028262352.1, from coordinate 4,059,302 downwards.
GGAATGGACATTTGCTGTGCTTTGAGAAGGTTGTCCTTGAAGACCAACCAGCTGTCCTGGGCCCCTTTGCCTTCCAGGGCAGTCTCCCTGGAAGCAGATACCTGAACAAGCTGAAATCTGTTCTTCTGAAGTCCAGGGCTGTGATTCTTCTATTTCTCTTTTTCATTTCTGTCAGGATTTTTAGCTCCACAATTTTTTGGTCACTGCAGCCAAGTCTTGCCCTTGACTTTCACATCCCTTAACAGTTTTTCCTTGTTTGTAAGTAATAGGTCTAGGAGAACATCATCCCTAGTAGGTTCATCAGTCATCTGCATCAAGAAAATTGTTTTCACTACACTCCAAAAATCTTCTGGATTGCTTGCATCTAGACATGTTGCCCTTCCAGCAGATAGCTGGGTGTTTTAAGTCTCACAGTACCAGGGCCTGTGATTATGAGGCTGCTTTTTGCTTTCTAAAAGAGGCTTCATATACTTCCTCTTCTTAATCAGGCTGTCTGTAGCAGACACCTACCACAATGTCACCTGTGTTGGTCTGTCTGCTCATCTTGACCAACAGGTGCCTGACTGGCTCATCACTCATTCCAAGATAAAGCTCCATGCATTCAAGCTGCTCCTTTGCATAGAGCATCCATGGCAGCACTCCAGTCATATGAGTTAGCCTCCCACTTCTCTGTGCCTTTCCCATCATACTGCCCCCCATGCCATGACTTCAGGTTATGGTAATCCTTCCTTGACATACCTAACTTAAGTCCTCTTCACTGTCTTAGTGAGCCTATTGGCAAAGACTCTTTTGCCCCACTTTGTCAGATGGATCCTGTACCTGCTCAGCAGTCATCATTCCTCAAAGTGGGTCTCATGGTCATAAAAATGAAATCCCTGCCTGCAACACCAGGTTTTGACCTTCTGTGTGCATCCACTCATACCTGAGCCTTCTTCCCTCACTGGGATTGAGGAGAACACCTCTGTTCCCCTCAGAGACCTGAGTCTCTGGCAAGCAATAAACCTGCCAAGACATCAAGTCAGGTCTGCAGACGGACACCTCCATCCCCTGAAGGAGAGAGCCTCCAGTAGCTATCACCCTTCTTATTTTCTTCGTATGGACAGTTGGTTGAGGCTCAGCTGGCTCTGACACCTTCCCTGAAGGGAGGTCATCTTCCTCACTTGTTCCTGGTGCAAATATTCTGTCAGAGTTTCCATGTTAGTCTGATATTTAAATTTTGGAATACAAACTGGAGACGTTTTTGATACTGACTCTGTTTTGGTGATGGCCTTAAACAGTGCCTCTGATTTTTCTCCTCTGTTCCAACCAAAGACTGCTTCTTTCTCCCTACCTTCCCTGGGAAGAGAAGAGGAGGAAAGAGCACTTTTACCACCTCCCCATTGTAATTTTTAATTAAAATGTTTTAATTCTTGAGTGTTAGAGACTGCCCACTCTGTTATATAGGAGGGTGTTATGCAAATTTAAAGATGAATCACTCCAAACGACAAAGTATTTTTCAATGGTGAATCTTCAGCTCTAAAATTTACTTCTAGTTTGAGTGATGTTTTGTAGCAAATTGGTTAGCACAGTGTGATGCATAGTCTGTTCATTCATGTTCATTGCATGGGGATATTGCTTGTCCCAAGAAAGAATATTAACTTCTTATAAATACTATGAGGAAGATGACTGCAAATACAGTGAAGTACTTTAGAACGAACAGATTTTTCTAAAAAACTGAGTACCTGAAGTTAGATTCATAAGTCCATATTTAGTAAATGGTCACTCCTCCAAGTGCTGAATATCCATTCTAAAGTCACCATTTTGAGAATTGATGTTTGAGCAAATGTTTTATGTCCTGACTTATCTGATCATAGCTGACCTTATTAGAAGGCCATAAGTACATTTTAGAATTAGACTTTTGTGGGTTTTGACATAAGTTTTTCAGTATGTGTCCTTATACTTGCACCAGTGCATAAAGTCTGTAACTACTTTGATTTTTCATTTAAAGTTTAAAAGGATCTTTCATTATAGTCTTTTGGCAGATATTTTTTCTTTGAAGAATACTAAAGAACAGTTTCTTTATAGCTTCTGAATTAATGAGTACTGATACATTATAATAAAATCATTCTGTCATAGAATGTTAGTATGGCTATGACAAAATGATGGCAGCTCCTTTTCAGCTAGTTGGTATATATGATTGTTAGGAGTCTGATATGACAACTTTATTACTTTACTAAGTCAGCAAGTGACAGGCAATAATGATTGATTTACTAAATTGTAAAAATATAAATTACATCTATAAGTGTGCTAAGTGTGACACACACACACACACACACACACGCCCCCTGCTGAAGTGATGATTTTAGCAACAGCAGAGATGTACTTGATTCTGCTACTAGCCCTATTTATACTTTTGTTACCAGGGTGTCTTGGTTTCAGCAGGGTCTTTCCCCCCTGCCTCTGGCAAAGCCCTTTTACACAGTATAAGTGAGAAAAATGCTTGGATTTTACCTGGTGCAGCTAAAAACCTTTGAAAAGTTTTTATGACAATTTATTTCATTTTCGAGAAACATCATAATTTGTTGCTTTCAAGAGAACAGTCTCTCAGTAGCTGTCCTACACTGGTTGTCTTGTCTATTATAATATGGAAGAACAACAAGCTAAAGGAGGCCCCTGGAATCTTGCTGCTTTGGAATCCAAACTTTCATTCTTTTTGTAAAATGTTCTACTATTTATTTTTCTCAAATAAATGAAACGTGTCTGCTTTCATCACAAGACATTTATTCTGGAGCCTAACCTTCCTTTTGTTGTATATCTCATTGAGTTTTGTTGCAGTATTAAAATTGTCTGTTACATTTATTTCATAATCCTAAATTTTCTTCTTCGCTTTCCCCACTTCTTTACGGTACAAGCTAATATACCTCTTCAGCTTCTCCTGACAACTTTTACAAAGCAACTGTATTATCATTAATAGAAAAACCAGCATTGCATTAAAAATGCAGGCAATACAAGTTGAAATGTAAATGTGAATCAAATTAGACCATTCAAAAAATGCTATGTTTGATTTCATTGTTTCATTTTATGTAATAGTAACATTTTCTGTTGTACTTGATGCTTCCATAGAATTCTTATTTTCTTATCAGTGACCAAAAAGGAGTCATTTTAATAGAAAAGTGGACCTGAAATCTTTAAAATAGTCAGATTTTTAGTAGTGTCTGTGTTCATTCTTTGAGCAAGTCCTTAAAAACAAACAAATCCAAACAAACAAACAAAAAAACCTCAACCACCTCATGATTCCTCCAAAGCCCAATCCTGGAAACTTTTCAACAACATGATTTCTACATCTGTTCAACAATTTTCGTATGAATACGTTGACCTGCTCTGCATATTAAGCAAAAACAAAATTCAGAAAATGAATGAGTGACTCCTTCTGTAGTCCTTATTTCTCTATTAAACCTCCTTTAGAATTGGCAGTTTCTTTTTGTCTACAATTAAAGTTTCAGAATTGTGTTTAATTGCACATTAAGTATTCATATTTTCAGCTCCCTGAAAGCTTGCAGAATAGTCTAGCGGAAATGTTTAATTACTTCTACAGATAATCATTAATGTAAATTCTTCCTAATTGCAAAGCATTTTCCAATAATTCTCATATGTATTTCTTCTTTTTCTTAGAGACAACTTATATTCTTGTTTGCTTTCTTGTTCATGGGCTTTCTTGCACTTGCTTGCACTAATGTTATCTGGCTCACGCTTTTGCTCATTCTCTCTTGCACTCTCATGTGCTCTCTCTTGCTCATGCACATCCTTCCACCCCCACTTTCACTATCTCTCCCCCTCTTCCCTCCACCTCTCACTTCCCCTCCTCTTCACTCATTTCCCCTCCTCTAGCTTCACCTCCTCTCTCACTTCTCACACCTCATTTCCGCCCCCCTTGCTTCTCCCGTTGCACCCCCTCCCGTGTCCCATCCCCCCCCGCTCACGTCCCCCCTCCTTTTCCCCTCTCCCTTCCCTCCTCTCTCCCTTCCTCTCTCTCCCCCTCTCCCTCTTCCCCCCTTTTTCTTTTCCCCCCTCTCACTATCTTGCTCACTCACCTTCTCGCTTGCTCACCTCCCGTCTCTCGCCTTCTGACTCACTCACCTTCTCGATCGTTCTCATTCTGCCACTTGCACACTTGCTCACCCCCCCGCCTATCCTCCTCCTCTCTCGCTCACCTCTCTCTCACTTCCACACACCCTCTCTCTCACCACATATCTCCCTCTCT